>NC_140969.1:59473890-59653890 GCF_056783735.1 Eptatretus burgeri
ACAAGAACAAGTCGATCGATTTTGCTTCATGTCCGATTCCAGATCCGGTCTATCAGTGGGATTCAAAACGTAAACTGTTCAGCCAGACGGAGGTGTGTGCTCTACCGAGTGCAGTTCTCATTTAATACGAGATGGTGATGAAAAAACCATGGATTTAGCACAATCCTGTAAGTGCAACGATTTTATAGAAGGAAAATTCATAAGGAAAGAGCATTGGTTTGACCTGTGTACAATAGTTTCCTGAATATGTTTTTGGACATGTTCTTTTTTTTTTAAATGGAGAAGTCAAGGCTCATGTAGAGGAGTGAAACAATATAGACGTTAAGTTCACATAGACTTGACAGGGGGTAAAAGAGGAAACAGTAAGTCAAAAACACAGACACATTGAAAGTGCACATCGATGAATGGCAGAAATGGACATGGAGAATAAGAAAAGAAAGAAGAACAATTTTTTTGAAAAACAAAGCAAACCACAAACCTGTCTCACGATGTTCCCAACTCTGCTCAAGTTGTCCGTTTATCGTGGGTTAACAATCCGACACTTTGCAAACTCTGCTTCACAGACAGGAAGATTAACCCACAATGAAGATATTTTTTTAAAAAGGCAATACAGTAAATAAATAAATCTTTTAAATAATACAAATGTCTGAGTTATGTAGAGGTAAGAACATCAGCAATCCAGGTAAGCTGTTCAAACTTAGGAGCACCACCATATGGTGCAGTTTTGCGAATACTGCGACAGTCCTTGTTGGAAAGGAAACAAAACCTTGATGCGATGTCATAAAAGTCTGTTTACAGAGGCGTTCAAAAACGACATGAGTTTGTGCTTTAAACTCTCGTGAGCGTACATCTGTAAACAGGATAGCGGTATTTCAGGGTCAGGACACAGCCGGTGGACTTACTCCGGCGAATATCTCGTCTCAGGTGCGCGCTCAGGTGTGCACGCGGGGAAGAGCACGAGCGGAATGCGCACGTGAGCGCGACGGTACCTTCACTAAAAGGTGCTTACCGGGTTGGTTCTGGCCGCACCCCGTCTGAGCTTCATCCGGGCGGTTCTTTCCGGCGTCTCGGTTGTTCCCCGGCGGCCGCGATATCGTGAGAGTCACGAAGCCTCGGGCGATTGCCGGGGCAGCCCTGGAGAACCGCAACGTCTTGCTCAGAGCGGGTGCGGCAACGTTCCTGCGCTGCGTTCAATGACTCTGACTTGGAGCAGCTACTCACGGAGCGTGCGGTACGAGGCGCAACACGCCGCATGTGCTTTCTCATGCACATTCATTGCAATAATCGTGCGATGTAATTACTGCGAAATGGAATTTGAGTGCGTGATGCATCATGTATGTTAACGCCACACTCAACAACGCTGCAACATGCTGGGGGCAGTGGAAGATATGACGTGTTGGAGCATCGTGAGTGTTGTCTTTGTGAAGCAATCCAGGGGAATTCAATAAGTTACACATTGAACTCTTCGTTAAAAAAATAAATAAATGAATAATAATAATAATAATAATAATAATAATAATAATAATAAGTGACTGGTAGCTATTATTCCTTAAACCAGATTATTCCAATTTACTACTGAATGAAAACCTCGTTCAACATGCTCTTTACGCTCGTCAGTGGATAGGTTCGTGAGAGTGAGTAGTCGTGAGAACACCGAGAGTGAGTGGCGGCGCAGCAGCACGTTGGAGAAAGATCAACTTGAAGTTATTAACTCGGATCAAATGGCACATTTGCAAACAAAACAAATAATACAGCAACAAGGATAGATTACAATTAGGAGGAAAGTAATTGACAACAAAATGAAGAAAAAGAAGAGGTGGTTGACGATGAACAGCATCGGCTCGAAGATGAGCTGGCTAATAAAATAGAGGAAATATAATTAATAATATAACCCAAGCAAAGACCACAACAACTGAATAAACTGAATAAATAATAAACAACTTCACTGAATAAACAACAATAAACAGTTGAAGATACAAGTAACGGGAATAAATCAAGCAGTCATTAAAATGCTTCCTAAATCGCCTAATTCGAGAGAAATTAACAATGTCAATTTTGCAGCAGCACTGTATCCACAAGAGAAAATGACAGGCAAACGACACACAAAAAAAAAAACATATCGATCTGATAATCTGACCAGAAACAAAATACCACCATGGAAACAGAGACTTGAGAATCAGAGAGACCGACTGATGGTGGAAACAGGACAAAGGGAACAATTTAAGAGGGGGAACACAAGTCCAAAGTTCGTGAAAAGAATTAGGCAAATAAAAAAGAAATAGAAAATTAGAAGGGCAATCGGTAGAGAGCACACCACCGCCACGTAATGCCTGATCCACGAGAACATATCGGGCCCAATCAATACATTTTTGAAATATCAAGCAATGTATCGTTTTTGGCCCAATCTCTCAAGGGTGAAGAAATACTTAAAAAATTAAATTATTCTCGCATCCAGATCCAGATTCGGATCTTCACCAAAATCTAATCAATTCGTCCTTGCCACACCCAAACCTGTTCACCAAGTTTCATCTGAATCCGTTCACAACTTTTTGAGATATTGTGGTTCATGTCGTTTCAGCCCGATCTCTCAATGGTGAAGAATCACTTACAAAAATTATAATTGTCACATCCGGATCTTCACCAAAATCTAATCAGTTCGTCCCTGTCACACACCGAAACTGTCCACAAAATTTCGTCCAGATCCGTCCACAACTTTTTGAGATATCTTGTACACAGACAAACAGACAGAAAGGGGTGAAAACATAACCTCCTTCACCTTCGGTGGTGGAGCCAACAACGGAATGAAGAAAAGCACTATGTCTGGACGCAATGCTTCGGTTGCAATGTTCACACTTGATGGGATCATCTTGTCATACGTGAGCATTATTTGTTCATTTTCAAGGATCGGATTTTATCTGCGTTTCCATGACTCGACCGATTAGCTGCCCATAATAAACTCCAAATACAACAGATAACGGGAAAAACTTATGATGATGCCAACAATGCAATAAATCAAAATAAACAGTTTGACAACAACCCCAAAAAGTTATACCGAGAGCTAGGGACAGAAAAAAATGTGACAACTCCACCCCCCCCCCGACCCCCGCCAAAAAAAAAAAAAAGAGGACAAAGAAAAATTTTGGAAAGGGATATATGAAGACGGAAGCAGATTGGATATAATACTACACTGGGAAAAGAAAAGCCCAACAGCTGCAGGAAATGCACCCAATGACAATTGATGAAGAAGAAAAAATTATAAAACATCTCACAAAAGCGCCAAACTTCAAAATGCTCAAGCATGGATGGGATTCCAAATTTCTGGCTGAAGCAACTCCATGCTCTCCACGCTCACTACGCTCAGCATTTAACAAACTCATCCAAGGGAAAGCCAGTGGATGAATGGTTCACAAATGGCAACACTCTTTTAGTCCCAAAATCTGAAGAACTCCATCTACCCAACAAACATAGACCAACAACATGCTTGCCAACAACACACAAACTTTCAACAGGTATAATCACCGATGCAGTTTATGACCACCTCACTCAACAAAGAGGTCTAGAAGCAGAGCAGAAAGGATGTAAAAGAGGATGCTATAGAACAACAGACAATTTATTGATAAAACAAAACCATACTCGAAAACTGCAAGCTCCAACAAATCAACTTATCCACAGCGTGGATAGATTACAAAAAAAGCCTTTGAGAGTGCCCCACATTCATGGATTATAAAATGCATGCAATTACAAAAAAATTGACCCCCAGATAGTCACATTGATCGAGAAAGCAATGATGCTCTGGAACACAACTCTGATACTCCCTTACGTGGAAGGAAAGATTGCAATATTCTTCTTCTTCTTTCGGCTGCTCCCGTTAGGGGTCGCCACAGCGGATCATCCGTCTCGATTTCGCTCTATCCTCCACATCTTCCATTGACACTCCAACCACCCACATGTCCACCCTCGCTGCATCCATGAACCTTTTATTTGGCCTTCCTATTCTCCTCCTACCTGGCGGCTCCATCCTCAGCATCCTTCTCCCGATATACTCCTCCAAAAGAAGGAAAGATTGAAATCCCAGCGGTAAAGATATGATGTGGTATCTTACAAGGTGACAGCCTTTCCCCGCTCTTGTTTTGTCTGGCACTGGACCGACTGAGTAACCTCATCAATGAACAAGAACACTGATACAATCTGACATGCAACGTTAAAATGACTAAAGAAACAAGAAAGGTGACACACTTGCTGTCCATAGATGATCTAAAACTCTGATCACAAAATGATAAGAAATTGGCAGATCAACTAAAACTAGTAAATCAGTACTCAGAGGACATCCAAATGGAGTTTGGACTTGGCAAATGTGCCAAATGCACATTTTAAAACTTTTTTTGTATACCTTGTCGAGGCTCGTATGAGAGCTAACACACAACGTGCACAGCAAGGGGGGGCATGAGACAAGAGGGGTGGGAGTGGGAAGGACAAAACAGTGGGGAACAGAGACATTAGGAGATCTGTGGAAGGGAGAGGGATGGGGCAGGGAACATGGGGAATACAAGATGGACATTACAGGGACTTTCAGGAAGGAAAGCAAGGAATTTGAAGGATGTGGGCTTGGGTGGATTATCAGGGGTAGAAAATAGAGGATTTGGATGGGGGATGATAAGAGATGGTGGTGAACAGCTGTTATGAAGGCCTGGAGGGAAGAATGGGATTGAATAGAGCGAGGGAGTTTATTCCAAAGGCGAGAAAAAAAGAGGAATGAAAGAGTGAAGGTGAGCAGTGATTCGTGATTTTGGTAGTTTTACCAAAAGGGGGTTGTTGGCGGACCTTGAGTGCCTTGGGGAAATGTGATGGGGACAAAATCACAGAAAGAGCAGGGGGAGTGGAGGTGAGGCTGGAGAGGAGACGGTAGAAGACAGAAAGACCACCGACCAGCCTGCGGTGAGAGAGTGAGAGGCCCAAAGATTCAGCCTCATTGCGGGAGATGCCAATGATCCAAAATGCCTTGGTTTCAACAGCGTGAAGCCGAGAAAGGTGGGAGGCAGGAGCACCAGCCCAGAGGGAAGAGCAGTACTCCATCAGGCTGTGGAAAAAAGCTTTGTAAGTGGTCAGGAGCTCAGATGGGCCGAGGAAGGACTTTGCACGACGAAGGATTCCCAGTTGGCGACTGGCTTTGGAGGCGAGGCTTGAAATGTGGCTTTCCCAGGAAAGGTCATGGCAGATAGTTACACCCAGAAGCTTGAAAGAAAGTACTTCTTTGAGAGGATTGGTGAGAAAGTGGATGGGGGGGGGGTTTCTAAACGGTCCTTTCAGAGACATAGTGAGAGTGTGAGATTTGTTCGGATTGAAAGACATGTTCCACGTGTTGGACCAGTTTGTGATTTCACCCAGATCTGCAGTGAGCGAAGAAGCTGCTGCATGCCGGTCTGAGGTATGACCGATGGTACGGCAGAGGGTGGAGTCATCAGCAAAGAGATAAGAGGATTTTTCAGAGTCCGAGAGATCATTGATGAAAACCAGAAAAAGAACAGGGCCCAGAACACTACCTTGAGCAACTCCAGCCTGGACAGGAAGAGGGGATGAAAGAACTCCATTTAGGGCCACACGTTGACTGCGACAGGAGAGGAAGTCTGCGAGTCATGAGTGGAGATGGCCTTGGATACCATAGGAAGAAAGTTTGGTGAGCAGGGCAGGGTGCCAGACCATGTCAAAAGTATGCAATATGTCAAGGGATATGACTGATTTCATGTCCGGCATTGAGGACCACCATCCATTGTTGGGAGAGCAGAAGCAGCATATCCAGGGTAGAGTGACCTGGTCTGAAACCAAATTGAAGATAGGAAATCAAGCCATTGGAGAAGAGGAAGGATTTAATGTCTGAAGCAATAATGGATTCCATAACCTTGCTGATGATTGGCAGAAGGCTGATTGGTCTGTAGTTGCAGGGATCTGTTTTTACACCTTTTTATCGAGGGCAGTAATGTTTGCTGATTTCCAAGTTGATGGCAGATGACCTTGGGCAAATAAGAAGGTGAATAGAACAGAGAGGGTGAGCAAGAGCAGAAGAGCAGGTTTTTAGGACACGTGGGCTGATGCCGTCTGGACCCTATGCAGAATGTGAGTTGAGGTTTGACAGCAAGCTCTCCACCTTGTCAGGAGAGAAGGACACAGAGTCCAGAGACAGTTGGGTGCGACTGGGTAAGGTGGGTAGAGAAAGCGATGGGTTTTGGACACAAGATTTAGCTGCAAACACCGAGTTTAGGCATTCAGCCTTTTCACGAGCGGTATCAGCAGTGCAGCCATTTGAGGTGAGGGAGGGACGGATGGGGAACATACACCAGAAACAGATTTTGTTAAATGCCATCAGGATTTTGAGGAGGGAGCGAGGTTTGAAATTCAGACTTGAGCTTAGAAAGATGTTTTCTGGCGCTCCTGATGGTAGATACACACTTGTGCCGAGCTTTATGGAAGGAACTGAGATTACCCTCAGTTGGTTTTGCTTTCAATGAGGCAAAGGCAAGTTGTTTCAGGAAAACTGCCTAGCGAAAGCTTCAGTGAACCATGGGTGGGAGAAAGGGCAGGACAACTGAAGATGAGAGAGGATAAATCTGTGCATGAGGTAGAGCAAGTTTCTTTGAAAGAATTCCCAGGATGAGTTGATGTTGGAGAAAGTAGCGATAGGAGACCAGTCTATAAGTTTGATGATAAGGAGTCTTGGAGACCCTGCCAGTCGGCTTGAGTGAAATGCCAGACTCGACAGCGGTGAGGTGGTTCTCTAATAACAACCAGAGAGATGTCCACTTTGACAAGGACGTGGTCATAAGAACCGATTGGAGCGGAGAAAGAGCAGCAAATATTGTCAGGGAAATTTGTCAAAATCAGATTCAGAAGAGATGGAGTACCATTGGTTGAGATCTGAGTCGGGAAGTTGACTGATTGAGTCAGTCCCGATGAGTCGCAGCAAGCTTTTGCTGAAGTGTCATGACAGGTGAGAGAGGTACCCACACCTAGCCAACTGACATGATGACAATTGAAGTCACCACATATGAGGAAGAGAGAGTTTGCATGAGAAGATAGAATTGGTCCATGTTTTTAGATAGTGAGGTGTAGATGGAGTCATCACTGTTTGGTGGACGGTACAGTGCACATATAAACATGAGGTGGGAGTGGAGGGGAAGCCTCAGCCAGAGGTATTCCTCGGGGTGTGGGGAGTGAAGACAGTGCATGGAGAGTGAGGAATAGAGTCTTTGATGAAGAGAGCAACTCCTCTTCCTGGACGAGGCTCAGGTCTGTCATACCGGAGGAGGGAGTAACCAGGGAGAGATACTTGGGAGTCAGACACGTCATGGGAGAGGAAAGTTTCTGTTAGGCAGATTATGTCTGGTTTGTCAGTTGCAACTCGAGTGTATGAGGTGCAGTGGGACGCAAGAAGCACGCGCGCCAGCATCAACTCCGCTTTATTGCGCGACCAGAAGTACACTCCTGCCACCCCTAGCGGGCGAGGCATGCTATACGATAACCCAATCACGTGACACAGCACACTCCTCCCCTCGTAAAATGACCCGTCACACGATGAACGGACAATCACAACATGACCATCTGAAACCCATCAACACTCATAATCCTCCAAGTACCGCGGCCGCACTCTGACCCGCCTCGGACGGGCAGCGCCGCCAGACAGTCCAGGCTCAGACGCCTCCCGGCTCGGTCGAGGTGACACCCTCGCCGGACTTGCACTTTCCGCAACACCAGCCACCCCCGACCACCCAGCCTGCCCGACGTCCCCGGGTAGGACGGCATCAGGCGAAGACCCCCTTGGCGTCGGCCCAACCAGCCCCGGCGATACAAAGTCAGGTGCCGGCGATACTACCGGTGGGGGTCCCGCATCGTTCGGCCCGGGGAGGTGTGGTGGGGGCGACGCTGAACAGCGATCATGCATTTGGTCCACGTGCCGCTTCCACACATCCCCACCATCAGTCCGCACCATGCAATTCGCCGGCCCCAGCACCACAGAGACCACCGCTGGCACCCATTTGGAACCGTGGAAATAATCGCGCACCATTACCCGTTGCCCCACCTCGAAGCTGCGCAGCTGCGTCGGACGCGACATCGCCCCACTCCCCGACCCTCCAGGTCGCAGCAAATCCAGCCTGGACCGCAATGCCCGTCCATAGAGACGAATGGCAGGCGAATCACCCGTGACAGGATGAACTGCGTTCCTGTAATGGAGCAAAAAGACATCGACCACCGTCTGCACAGGTGCAACACCCCCCCCCCCCCTGCGCAAAGCCCGCTTCAACATCTTGACAAACGACTCAGCTTGGCCATTCGTCTCAGGATGATACGGTGCGGACCTTAGATGTCGAATACCATTCTGGCGCATAAACTCATCAAATACACCTGCGATGAACTGCAGACCATTATCAGAGACCAGAATCTCCGGCAACCCTTTATGAGCAAAGATCGTCCGCAGTTTCTCTACTGTAATGTTTGCTGATGTATGCTGCATTACTACAACCTCCGGCCATTTAGAGAATGCATCGATCACAATCAAAAACATTTTGCCATTAACCGGTCCCGCAAAATCTACATGGACCCTCTGCCAAGCTCGGTCTGGCACAGGCCAGAGACCCGAAGCCCGACGCGGGTTATCAGCATCTGTCTGGCACGTGGCGCAACGCTTAACCAACTGCTCAATGTCTTTGTCCAACCCCGGCCACCACAACAGGCTACGAGCAAGACTCTTGGTCTTCACGATGCCAAGGTGACTGACATGCAGTTCTTCCAAACACCGCTGCCTGAACCTCGGAGGAATCACCGTCCTCATTCCCCACATTACGCACCGTTGGACCAACGACAGCTCCGATGCGCATGACGTGAAAGGTTGAAATGCCGGTGTCGAAGGCAGATCGCTCCAATTCCCCGTAGAAATCGCCTGGACGACACGGGCAAGCACCGGATCACGAGCCGATTCCACCGCGACCTGCCTGGCCGTGACCGGCCCGCTTTGGACCCGGCCCAGTGCGAACACATCGACCCGGTTGGCCAACTCAGACGCAGCTGGACCCTCCGCACACGGCAAGCGTGAGAGCCCGTCACAGTTAGCATGCTTCTCGGTGCTTCGGGACTGAATATCATAATCGCAAGCACCCAGAAACAGACACCACCGCTGTATTCGCGCGGTCGCTACCACCGGCACCCCGCGCTCGGGTCTCAGGATGAATTGAAGCGGTTTGTGATCCGTCTGCAAAGTGAAATGCCGCCCCAGCAGGTATTGATGAAACCTCCGCACACCCCAGACGAGGCTGAGAGCCTCACGCTCAATCTGGGCATATCCGCGCTCTGCTGTGGACAGGGTCCGGGATGCAAAACAAACAGGCCGCTCGGAACCATCGTCCATCCAGTGGGAGAGCACTGCCCCGATGCCATATGCAGAGCTGTCACATGCCAATAGGAGCGGACGCGCAGGCTCGTAGTGCACGAGGACCGTATCCTCTGTGAGCAGCCGCTTGACGCGGTCGAACGACGCCTGGTGTGCAGGCCCCCAAGCCCAGCGCTCGTCCTTCCTGAGCAACCGCGTCAACGGCGCAAGTTGTGAGCTGAGCCCGCGCACGAACCTTTGGTAATACTGGGCCATACCAATGAACGAGCGCAGCTGCGTCTTGTCGCGAGGCGGTGGCATGTGCTGAATCGCCTCCACCTTCCGAGGACCTTTCAACAGCCTCTCCGGCGTGATGATGTGCCCGAAGTATTCCAAGCGCTGCTTGAAGAACGCGCACTTGCCCCTGTTCAAGCGCAGGCCACACGCTTCTAGCTTTGTCAGCACTTGGGCAATGTTCGCAAGATGCTCGTCCGCAGTTTTCCCCGCAATGAGCACATCGTCCAGGTAGGTCTGAGCGGGCAGGCCAATGCAAACCTGATCCATGGCTTTCTGCCACAAAGCTGGGGCCGAAGCAATCCCAAAACAGAGTCGGGTATATCGATAGAGTCCTTGACACGTGTTGATTGTCAAAAGCTCGCTACTCCCGGGATCCATCGGCAGGTGAAAATATGCATCACGCAGGTCGTGCTTCGTGAAGTATTGACTCCCCGCCAATCGCGCATATATTTCATCGATTGACGGCAATGGATATTGCTCCACGCTGAGCCCCGGGTTAACCGTGGATTTGAAATCCCCGCACATTCGGACGTCTCCATTCCGTTTCAGCACCGTGACCACCGGGGTGGCCCAATCCGAGCACGACACCCGTTCGATCACTCCACAGGCCTCCAGCCTATCCAGTTCACTCTTGACCTTGTCCCGCAGGGCATACGGCACCGGACGCGGTTTACAAAACCGAGGAACCACCCCCTCCTTCAAGAAGAGTTTTGACTCCATGCCCTTGAGTTTCCCAAGGTCGTCGCTAAACAACCCTTGATGTCTTTGAAGAATCTCCTCCAACTAATCCTCCCACTGGCTCGGCACAGGTTGCACAAGGTGAACTGCGGCCCAGTCTAGCCTGATGCGGGCCATCCAATCTCGGCCGAGGAGAGATGGTGCCCTCCCCCGCACGACGTACACCCGAAGCGTGGCGACCTGGCCTTGATACCGCACAGACACGTCTGCCATCCCGACTGGCGTTATCTTCTCGCGGGTGTACGTGAACAGCGTGAGGTTTGACCTGATAAGCTTCAAGCCGTTGAGTCTACGCGCGGTCTGTTCGCCGATGAGCGACACCGCTGCTCCTGTATCGACCTGGAACGTGATCGGCGTTTTGTTCACTTCGACTTCCACGGTCATCGGGCGCGCCGTCGCCGGGCCAATTGAAAACAGGTCCATCAACGGCCACTGGTTCCGCCCCGAGTCGCCTCGCACATCGCCGTCCATGACCTTAACGGTGGCCGGCGCCCCACGGCACACACGCGCCAAATGACCCACCTTGTGACAATTCAAACACACGTTGCCTTTACACGGGCATGCATGGCGCAGGTGTCGACCTCCACATCCCAAGCATGTCCGCGGGGTCACCCCGCCGCACGCGCGGCCGCGCGGCGACGTCCGACCTGCATCGAAGGTCGTGCGCGCGTCCCGGGGTGCCCGCGACCCCGCGTGGCCGGTGATGGCTCGAACATCCCCGCGAGTCTGCTCGACCGCTGTAGCCGTGCTGACCACCGAGTCGAATGTAATGGCTTCACCCTTCAGCGGTAAAACCGCTGAAACCATCTTCGCATCTCGTAAACCAGCAATAAAACGATCTCTGAGCCGAGCTGGCCGCTCCCCCGCCGTGAACTTGCAGGCCACGGAAGAATGCTTAATCCGTACCACAAAATCAGCGACGCGTTCCTCTGCTCCTTTCGAGAGGCGATCGAACTGGAATCGAGCGAGCTGTAATGACTTCTCCGGTGCCATGTGTGCTTTCATCTTCTGCACAATGTCCCGAAACGACAGCTCGTCATCCCGGGGCCTGTTCGGTGCCACTAAATCACCCAGTAGCCGATAATGCTCCGGCGAAAGCGAAGCGAGCAAGATCGACTTCTGTTTGCTCTCGTCGACCACATCGTTCGCGTGGAAATAGCATCCCAATTGCTCCGAAAACAATTCGAAGTCGTCTCCGTCGAAAACGGGCACAAGTCCGTATTTATCCATCCTCGTCAGCCAACTAGAGTGTACGAGGTGCAGTGGGACGCAAGAAGCACGCGCGCCAGCATCAACTCCACTTTATTGCGCGACCAGAAGTACACTCCTGCCACCCCTAGCGGGCGAGGCATGATATACGAAAACCCAATCACGTGACACAGCACAGCAACCTGTAAGGAAAGATCTGAAAGGTTTGAGCAAAGGCCCTGGATATTTGAGGTCCACACTGTTAATGGAGAGGGAGGGAAAAGGCTTTGGTTGCAGGGGGTGGGAGGGGAGGGGGAGGGTTGGACGAGGGAGGAGGGGGTAGGGAGAGTTGTTGACACAGTGTGGGGGATTGCAGAATAGCTAGGGGAGGAGGCCGGATGAGGAGGAGAAAAGGCTCTCTGGTGCTGGGGGAGAGGGTGGACAAGAGAGGGAGCAGAAGGCAGTTGACGATTTGAGGAGGTGGAGTGAAGAGATGAAGGTGAGAGAGCAGTGGAAGGAGGCAACTTTGTGGATGAGAGCAACTTTGAGAAGGGTGAGTGAGGCGGGTGAGTGGGGAGAGTTGAGGGAGAAAGGTGAGGGGGAGTTTTTGAGAGAGATGAGAGGGAGGCTTGGAGAGAGAAGAGTGAGGGGTGAGAGGGGTGAGTTGGCACTGAAATTGTAAAAAAAAAAGAATGGTTGATGGAAAGCGAACATTCATAGCAAACTGGGTTTTTTTTAAGTTTTCGGTCAGAGATGCGATTAAACACGTTTCTTGATGGATGCAATAAAGGCGAATTCAGAGAATGGAGCGAAGAAACGCTGTAACAGTTGGATTTTTTAGGCAAGGTATGAAGGAGATGTCAAATTGAGAGCAGTCTGTTTAAATAGTAGAAGAGTCATACATTATGAAACAGAAAAGAGTACCAGATGTGTGAAAGAGGAAGATGAAGCATTATAAGATATAGTTTTTACTATTATTATTATTCTGGTTTGAGAGAGTTTCCATCAGATTAGGTCATGGAAGTGTTGCAGAAAAAATCGTGAGGTGAATGGTGAAATTGGATCGATAAACGCAGGGGGTGTAAACAGATCACGTGGTTACAGGAGAAGCACTTGGCTATGGGAGGTGTGTCGTCAAAAGTGAAATTATTTATTTCAAATAAGGATTGCATAACATTCGGAAAAGGGAAGGTTGAAGTAAAATCGTGGAAGTGTGTGGTGAATTTAGAACGGTAAACGCAGTGTGAAGCTGCTGGGTTGATGAAAAGTACCAGGAAGAGTAGAAAGAGACACGTGGTTGCAGGAGGTGGAGAGATCGAAAGGATACAAGGAAGATTATTATTTTTGATGTATTTTTGAAGAACAGGTAAGATTTGGGAATGGAAGGTTGTAGGAAGAAATTGTGAAGGTAATGGCGAGAGAGGGTCAGCTCAGTTGAATAAAGATGGTGTGCCAGGAAGAAGAAGAAGAAGAAGAAGAAGAAGAAGAAGAAGAAGAAGAAGAAGGATCGAGACTCGTGAGTATGCAAGGAGAAAGGTCATTTTTTTTCATATTTAAGACAATAAATAGAGTGTTTATTTGGGAGGGATGCGGGACGTTGGGAAAGTGGGGAAGATAGAAATTGAAGGTAATGGGGAGAAAATACAAATAAACACGATTGTACACCGAGGAGAATGATGGGTAGGCCTCTTGCACTCGGTAGGACAAGGTCGACGAAAACTCACAAAATAGCACGATTTTTGAAACAAAACCGAACGAGTAACACACCGTAACATGTAGGTGAGAAAATAAACAGTTAAAAAGGGACAGATAACGACTGGAAACATAACTTTGAGATAGTCAGCAGAGAGCCCTGAAGGAGACCTGCCGACGTGCCAAACCCAGAACTGGAAGTCAATAGAGTCTCATCAATTCCCCACAAGCCAATCCCCCCTCCCCTCCCCCCCCAATATTCTCCTTCCCCATCCCCCATACTAATGGAGAATTCTTTGTGTTCCCCTTTTTAGAAATATACTGGATGACCTGTGAACCCGTTGGGTTCCCGTTGTGACAGTGGTTGATTAAAAAAATCTTTTCACGAAGAAAAAAAAAAGATAGCCCCAGCGAACTCTCCAGCTGAGGTTGTTTCCATTGATCAAATTCTCCCGAAGAGTACTTGACTGAATCAGGAATTGAGTTTTTTAATAATTTTTTTCATTGCTCGATTTGAATGAAACTTCATACTGCACACCACAGGAGAATGGTGAGTAAGGTGGCCCTAAAATTTTTGCCCTCCTGTACCGTTTTGGCTGCATTTCGGGAACATACATACAAGATGAGAGTTGTAGTAAAATCTAGATTATCATAATTATAAAGTAATACTATTAATAAAACAGCTGTGTGGTTTTGTGTTGTGTTTGTGTACTGGTCTGTTATGCAATTAATAAGAGACATAACCAGAACTGCTATTTTTATAACTGTTGGCAGTGATGCCCGGGGACCAAGACATCCCACTTTGATGATACGCCGCTTTGATCGGACACCTGACCCTGACCCATGACGTTTATTATGATCATTCAATTGAATTTAGAATGGGATTAAAATAAATTAAATTCAAATAAAATGGATGACCAAATAGGTACAGTCCTGCATTGGAGTAATCAGAAGAAACCTGAACAACAACTAATTGGCTTGGGGGTTGGGGGGGGACTGTCTGGTGAGGGGGGGAGGGGAGGAGGGGAGGGATTGTCTGGTGGGGGGGAGGGTGAATTGTCTTTGAATCGCCAGCAATACCTCACTTACTAGCTTTATTGAAAGATACCATGGGATAGGATTTGTCATAGGAGATTTATGTAAGCAGATGATAGCATCGAGTAAAGAGGATCAGAAAGGCTGCATAAAAAGGACAATGTTTGTAATTAACCACGATAATTATTTTTAATCAATCATCAAATGTCTGAATTAGATCCACATCCCTCATCACTTGAGTTCCTGAATTTATATTGACGTTTCAAATATAAATTTGAAATATAAATTTGATGAGAGCCAATGCAGGCATGCCTCAAGGCCCTGGGTGAGAGGTGTGGCCAGACTAGCCAAGAATTCGACTTTATCCCCATTTGAATACATGGATTGAAAGGTATGTGACAGATAAGGGACGATTTTGAAAGTTCAAGTTTTGAGTTGAGAAAATCAATAACGTGTGCGTTTCAGATGAGGTTTGGAGTTCAGAAAGTTATACAAACGAGATAATCACAATCGTTCAGGACAGAAAAAGTTGGAATGTATTTTTTTTCACTCTACAAAATATATTTATTGTCGCTTATGTATTGAAAATAAAAATCCTCGGTGTTTTTTGGACTACTGTAAACATCTCTATGAAGAACATCTTTTTTT
The DNA here is from genome assembly GCF_056783735.1 of Eptatretus burgeri. Taxonomy (NCBI): domain Eukaryota; kingdom Metazoa; phylum Chordata; class Myxini; order Myxiniformes; family Myxinidae; genus Eptatretus; species Eptatretus burgeri. The sequence continues at coordinate 59,488,844 of NC_140969.1, forward strand.
CTCTTTGTTTTTAAACATGGATTAGGCTCATGGAAGAGCTAGGACAGACACAGAATAGACCAGAAGACAACATAAAGAGAACAGCAGGAGAGAGGGGAAACACCAACGGCAGGGTGGAGCGAGAAAATAGACAGAGACGGACAAACAAGGGATGCAGGTAATGATGAGGGTACGGGAGAAGGCAGTGGGTGGACAACATGTATACATAAGCAAAATTTTACAAGAGATGCGGGTGGTTTAAAAGATGTTGAAAAGGTCATGGGTTTAGATGGGGGATGACCTGAGATGGAGGTGAACGGATGTCTTGAAGACCAGGAGGGAAGAATGAGATTGAAGAGAATGTGGAAGACGGTTTCACAGGTGGGAAGACAGGAATAAATGAGTGTAGGTGAGCAGTGGTTCTGGATTTAGGCAGTTTCATTAAGAAGAGAGGGTTTCTGATGGACCACTTGCATCCTGCAGAAACATTGGAGGGATACAGACGAGAAAGGGCAGAGGATGCAAAACCAAAAATAGGACTGCGCCTCCTGAAACTCACCTGGATCAGGAGTAACAGTCACACAAACCGCCCGCAGACCCCCTTTGATCCTAATTATCTTTTAATATCATGAAAAAATCTTGGTACGTCATGGGTGATGAAGGTTGTGGTTAAGCTTCATTGAAATTGTGCGTGTAGTTTATGAGAAGAGAGCAAATACCTATTTTCAGCGGGGGTCAAACTCTCCGCCCCCCCCCATAAACACCCTTGATGAGCACAGATTTTGATGCGGTCAATAAACCTTCATTAGGCATCAGATATAAAGCTGGTGGCCAAGTTTCTTCAAAATCATGTGTTTAGTCTCAGTGAGAATGACTGAAGTGTTTATGGACTGACTGATTGACTGACTCACCTAAGGATACTGCTCAATTGCATAAGCTCACCTGACTGAAGTCCAGGTGAGTTAAAATGAGACGGAAGAAGACAAAGAGACTACCAACCTGACTAATAAAGTAATTGCCCATAGACTCAGCTTCATTGCGAGAGATTCCATGATCTTGAAAGCCTTGGTTTTGATGACATCAAACTGAGCAAAATGTGAGGCAGGGTTGCCAGCCCAGAGGGGAAGTGGTACTCCATCAAGCTGTGGATGAAAGCCTTTTCGGTGGACAGGAGCTCAGGTGTGCCAAGTCAGGACTTTGCATGGCGGATGATGCCCAGTCAGTGTCTGGCTTTGCAGGCTAACTTTGAAATGTGGCTTACCCAAGAGAGATCATAGCTGATGGTGAGAAACCCAAGAGTTTGAGTGCCTGAACCTCTTTGAGAGGGTTGTTAAGAAAGTAGATGGGAGACTGCGGAACAATCCTTTCAGAGAGAGGGTGAGCGAGTGAGTGAGTGAGTGGGATTTCTCTGGATTGCGAGACATACTCCAAGTGTTTGACCAGTTTGTTATTTTGTCAAGGTCTGATGAGAGGAAAGAGGCTGCTGCCTGTCTGTCAGAAGAATTAGGGATGTCACAGCAGAGAGTGGAGTCATCAGCAAAGAGATAAAGAGTATTTTACAGAGAGCCAGAGAGATCGTTGATAAAGATGAGGAATAATATGGGGGCCGATAACACTGCCTTGGGGTACTCCAGCCTTGACAGGGAGAGGAGATGAAAGGGATCCATTGAGAGGCACACATTGTCTTCGAGAGTGGAGGAAGACAGTAATCCAAGAGTGGCATTGTCTTTGGATTCCAAAGGCTGACAGTTTGGAGAGCAAACCAGGATGCCAAACTGTATTGAAAGCTTTAGGTATGTGCAGAGATGGCCCTGATCTCATGTCTGATATTGAGGGCCTCCATCCATTATTGGGAGAGTCTAAGAAGCATGACAAAGGTAGAGTGACCAGGTCTGAATCAGAATTGATGATCTGAGATGACGCTTTTGGAGAAAAGAATGATGTTATGTCAACTGCGATGAGGGATTCCATGACCTTGCTGATTATTGGAAGTAAGCCAATTGGGTTGTAGTTAGGGGGATCTGTTTTTGCACCTTTTTAATGTAATGCTGTGATGTTGGCAGATTTCCAAGCAGATGGAATATGACCTCAGGTAAATAATCGGGTGAAAAGGGCAGAAAGAGAGGAAGTGCAAGAGCAGCAGAGCAGAATTTTAGTTCAAGGGAGTTGATGCCGTCTGGTCCAGTTGCAGAGGCAGTCGAGGGTTGCCAGAATTTTTTTACCTTCTCAGGTTCAAAAGGCACAGTATTCAGGAGCAGTTCGGTATGACTGGGTACACAGAGAGACACAGCCGGTCTTCTCACGAGCAGAACCGGCTGTGGTGGCATTTGAAGTGAGAGAAGGGATGGAAGGGGAGCATACACCAGAGACAGACTTGACAAGGTGCCACCAGCTTTTAGAGGAGAGAGACCAGTTTGAAAGCTCATCAACATCCCATATATCAATGTTGATCATCCCACATATCAATTGTTGAGAGCTTTTGTGCCTGGTGGCTTCATTTGAAAAGAATGATAGGAATAACATTCAATTTCATGGGGTCCAAACCTCAAAACCTAAGGGAAAGGCCTTTAATTTTGGTGTGGTTGATTGCTGAGAAAACCTGCTGGTCGACGTTTTGGTCCAGTCTTACTCTGGGTTTATGGTGATTTTTGTTTTGCACCACTGACCACATCTAAACTTGATTGGAAGTGATTTTTCTCAAAAAAATATTTTCACATGACTTTTGTTTTCTTTTTGTAGATTGAATTGAATAGACAGCCCTTGTTGGGAGAATAACCTTTGGACAGAGCTTCTTTTATGTGGTTGTTATTGGTACAGAGTTGACTTGGCTCAGTGGTGAGCACACTGGATTGCTTGCTATCCCAGGGGTTGTAGTTTAAAATCCAGCTGAAAGCTGCAGAATTAAATATTTGGATTTTAAGTTACTGGAATTTACCATGTCACTGTTGGAGTGTACTGGAAAAAAAAATAAAAAAACTCGGCTTGAACATTAATGAATCTAAAGGCAGCAGCTAATCTGCCCCCACTTCATCTCACTTTGTGTAGTCAGGCAACTTTAGATGCCCTTGGAGTAACTTGGTTTGGCCACTAAAATTCTACCTGTGAAAAGGTCCCACAAAGAGAATTATAAATTTAATTTCCAACCAGGTAGGAGGAGAGCAAGTAAAGAAACAGGAGAGCTCATAGAAGATGAAGCTCCGGGACCAGATAATATGCGTCCGATAGATTTGAAGGAAGTGACAGAGCAGATAAGCAGGATTTTGTTCGAAATATTTAATCTCTCACTGGAGTCAGGACTGGCATCAGAGGAGAGGAGAATATCAAATGTAACACCATTATTTAAGAAAGGATCCAGAGAGGAATTGGAGAACTTTAGACCTGCAATTTCATTTCATTTATTGTTAAGGCCTGGTGTCGGTTTAACGGTTATGGTGGCTGACTTAAGATTTTGGAGTCTCGAGTTGAAGTCCCTGTCGTGCTGTTGAATTTGCGGTTTGACTCAGCCTGCCGTTCTTCTGAGGTTGGCAAAACGAGTACCAGCTTACTGGTAATAGGGGGGCACTGTATCAGCAACACAGCTGTACCCTCAGAAAATAATGCAGCCAGTCACCACCAGCTGCATATGAATAAATAAATAAATAAGTTATGGGGAAGAACTTCGAGATCATATGATGGAATAATTGAGATAAATTTAAGCAAATTAAGGGCAGTAAGCATGGATTTACTAAAGGGAGGTCCTGCTTAACAAATTTAAGTTCTATGAAACAATTTCTGATTGGGGGGTGGGAGGGGATGAGGAAGCTGCAGTGAATGTGGTACATCTTGACAAAGAAGGAATTTGATAAGGTATAGTAGCATGTAAAAAGCTTCTCGTTAAGGTGAGGTCTAGCGGAGTGGCTGGTGGAGTAGCAAAAGTGAAAACTGGAGTAGTGATAGGACGCAAAGAGTAGCTGTGAATGGGAGGATGGCAGGGAGCTTGTAAATGTGAGGGGTACATCTTGACCATTCCACTTATTTATTATTGAGAGCTTTGGTGCCTGTTGTCATCACTTGAAAAGAATGATCAGAATAATATTCAATTTCATGGGGTATAAACCTCTAAACCCCAGGATAAGGCCTTTACTTTTGGTGTGGTTGTTTGCTGAGAAGTACCAATACTGGGACCATTATTAATATTATTATAGATTATAACGTGCTAGCGATGGATACAAATAATGAAAATGGAGATTACACGATGCAAGAGGCAGTCTTGGAATGTGAGACACAGGAAAAGGATCTGGGGATGGCAGTATATATGGGGGTAAGCAGACCACACAATGCTTGGCAGCAGTGCCACGAGAGGGCGACACAACATCCATAGTCCAGTTGAAAGGTCTCCTGCAGTGCAAGGATGCCAAAATCAAATGCTCTTTCCAAGCAGATGAAAAGTGTAGTTACACCCTTTTTGGGGCTTGTCAGTGCAACAAATTGTTGTTCCGTTTCATCCACTTCATAACTTTGAAGCCTTCCAGTTTTCTACGATTTAATGATGCACCCAGAACTGTGATTGGTGAGGACACCAGATCGAGTCCCGTTAAAAAGTTATTTCTGCACAATCTGGGACCAACAAGTGGAATCTGCTGCATGGACACATTTGTCTTCTGTGTGCATCGTCGATGGGGTTTAGTTATACGATTGGTTATATTGAGTGACTTCGTTATGACAGGTGGTTTGGTTGTGCTGGGTGGTTTTATCCCATACGGGGAGCCATGCTGTCGATGCCCCACCTTTTATTAATTACATATGGTTGAGTGGCACCCAAGGTGGGACGTCGGCAAGACTAGCACAGCGAATCAGTAGAGTACCAACCTACCGTATACTTACAACATACTGTGTCTAACCAATGGAGGAAAATAGACACCGAGAAGGTTTGTAAACAACAAATCTTGCACTGTATTAACAGGAATGTATTTACAAGAGATTGCAGTGTCACAAAAGAAACGGTCTTTTCCCGAGCACTCAAAGAACCCCTCATACAACCAGCCTTAAATTAAATACAGACAAGCACCACATTTATCCTGGAAAATTAGACAAAAAAGGGGATGGAAAGAAAGAAGAAGTCGGGGCATGTTGGCGACCTCTTCCTTACCCGTATGTGAGCAGGCCTAGCCCCCATGGGTCCCAACAACGTGTCGATGCAGATGAGAGAGATGTGGAAGAGAGGTGCGCTGTTGTGCAGTATCATATGGTGCTAGTTCTGAAAAGAACTTTTGGGGGTCTCGTGTTGTTCGTTGATGCTCCACAACTAGCGAGCCCAGAGGTGTATGAACTGAATGATGCAAGGTTATAGGGTGCGTGTGTGAAAAGCGTGTAAGTTAGTTCCATCGGGACTTGGACACGAGGAGCATCCATTACACTTTACGGGCTGGGAAGCACCCTGCTTGGTGTCCTCACATTCAGTTTGGTAGTTTTGGGAAGCGCCCTGCTTGATGCCCTCAAATTCTGCTTGGTAGCATTGGGAAGCGCCCTGCGTTGCACCCTCACGTTCTGCTTATTAGCATTGGGAAGTGACCTGCTCAGCGCCCTCGCATCCCGCTCAGTCGTACCTCTGGTGTTCACCCCATCCTCTCACTACCGCCCAATCCCCACCCCTGAATTAGACTGCACCAAATCCACATGCAAAGTCTTTGCACATGAATTCTTTCAGGATCGGACTCGCTCTGCCCCGGACTGCGCCAGATCTGCACGTCAATTCAACTCTTAATACCACGCCGTGCTGGGTTTTTATTGTCCCCTGCATGGTGTTGCTAATCACGTTCGCTTTCGGCAACCGACCCGATTGGCTGAGGCACGCTGCAATCTAGCGGCTGGGATTGGTTGCTGGAGCGTGGAGGAGGGGGAAGAGGGCAGCGTTTCAGGAAGCGCCTCATTTGATCTGCTTTGATTGAGATGCTGGAACAGCAAAAAATTACGATAATTAGAGTGCTGGAATGGTGATTATCTGGCCTAAACACTGGTGAGATGATGTGATTTGAGAAGGTGGGTTTGAGAATGAAGCATGACAATGGGGGTTCGTGTACAGGCATCGGAATATGAGGGTTTGAAAATGGTTTTTTTTGTATACTTCGTAGAAGCTCATATAAGAGCTAACATGTGGAACATATAACAAAGGGAGAAAGAGACAAGGGTGGGAGAGGGAAGCACAACAGTAGGGAACAGAGACATTAGGAGAACTGTGGAAGGGAGAGGGATGGGGCGGGGTACACGGGGTAAACAAGATCGACACTACAGGGACTTTCAGGAAGGAAAGCAGGGAATTTGTAGAAGGTGGGTTTGGGGTGGATTAACGGGGATAGAAAAAAAATCAAGTTTTTGAATGGGGGAAGATATGAGATGGTGATGAAGTTTGTTTGAGAGGCAGCAAAAAAAAATAGGAATTAAAGAGTGAAGGTGAGCAGTGATTTTTGATTTTGGTAGTTTTACAAGAAGGGGGTTGCTGGCAGATCTTGAGCGCCCTGCGGAAACATTGGGAAAACATAGCACAGACAGAGAAGTAGGGGCAAGGCAGGAGAGGAGATGGTAGAAGGCAGAAAGACCACTGACCTGCCTGTGGTGAGAGAGTGAGAGGCCCAAAGACTCAACTTCATCGTGGGAGATACCAATAATCCTAAAAGCGTTGGTTTCCAGTCTCGAGCCGAGAAAGGTGTGTGGCAGGAGCACCAGCCCAGAGTGCACAGCAGTACTCCATCAGGCTGTGGACAAAAGCTTTGTATGTGGTTAGGAGCTCAGGTGTGCCAAGTAATGACTTTGCACGATGGGTGTTTGAGAATGGCAGTTTGAGTATGGGTGTCAGAAAACAAGTGTTTGGGAATGAGATTTGAATATGGAGTTGGAGAATATGAAGGTTAGGGAATGAGGAAGGTAATAATGGGGAAGGTTCTACCAACAATGACAGTGCATCTCCCTTTCCTTGATGTGACAGGATGGGTAACATAACTGAACAATCACTCTGGAAATATCTGAACTCCAGGGTTTTTTTTTTTTAACATGTTGGATGAGACTCCCCAGGGTCTTTTCACAACCGCAACACAACCCTCTCTTCCATACCAGACTCATCCCGAGTCTGCGGGCTCCTGTATATATTTGAGGTAGTTCCCATTAACACAATTACCTATGGATCCATGAGTGCGACATTTTGTTGAAACAAGGAAAGTTTCATACATGTCCTCATTAAAGAAAATAAGGAAACTGGTGTAAGTCTTGGGATTTGTTGTATGGAAGTCTTGCAGTGTGAGAATGTGAGTGGTGAAGGCTGCGATGCAGCTTGTGTGTGCGTTCGGTGTGTGAAAGTGATGAAACCAGTCCAGTAGCTCAAAGGCAGCATTGGGATTCTCATGTATGTGCAACTTCTGAATCTTTGCAGCTGTGGAGGAACCGAGGTAGGGTTTGAAACAGCAAAGAGCTTGTGTAGCTTTTCTTGGATGCTTTATGCAGCAATTTGGCTGGAAGAGCACTGGGGGTTAATGATAAAGATCCTAAGCACATGGGGATAATTTATGAGGCGAGAGCTGATTGATGTTCCTTCCAAATGCGGTTAGACGTGAATGGGTCTTGATATGCATAGAAATCAAACAGACACAAACAGATACTTATCAAATTATAGTTGAACCATTCAGCTAACTCGGAGTTCAACTCACCAAGTCAGTTACTTATGTCAGCCCTGAAAATTAGTGAGGATGACATCATGCTTTATAATGTTACCGGCTTTGGGCCAGATGACCAATATTTGAGCTCACTCGAGTCTACGGTCGGGTATGCTCGTCGAACACACCGATTATGTGTGATGGTACACACAATATCCTCCATTTTGAGCAAGTTATACTGTGCACGTAAACATTCGAAACAAAGTTCAATTGCATACTGTGTTGGAGCCCAGATGCTTTTGAGGCTGAGGTTGTTAACCCTTAACTAAATGTTGACTATACGTCATTTTAACTTACTAATTGGAGTAAAAATACACCCTCTTTAAATATAATACTCACAAACTCAAAATGGACCTGTATCCAACACACATAATTCAGAGGACATGTTGCCAGGGAAAAGACACACCATTACTGGATTCTCCAGGGAGGATTCCATTTCTGCAGATAAAAGCTGTCCCAAGTCAACACTTTCCACCATGTTTAAAAATATCATATCGCACATTCCACCATCCCTCTTGCACCTATTTAAATTCAGAATACCACCAGTCAGACAGCAAACACACTTTATCGCCTGGTGAGTCTCGTACTTTTGTCTTGTGTTCAATGTCTTGTGTCCAACGTCTTGTGTTGCCATTTGAACCGAGTTTATTTATTTTTTTAAAGTTCTTCATTTGTCGATTTTTTTATATTTTATTTCACAAACTTATTTTGCTTTATCCTGAGAGAAGAATTTAAATATTTGTTTGTACTCTTTTATTTCATGTCGTCCAATCATAGCTTCGATAAAACGAAGTGGAAGGGTAAAGTGTGCTTATTTGTTTATTAATTTGTGGGCATTAAAAACTAGACAAGATATAATACAGTTTGAAATGTTGACTCAGCCCAGCACTAAGTGCTAATTTGTTTAACTTTGCAGATGGACATCGACCTCTCCGGTTCCTCTTACCTGTACCGCCGGCGTGTCGGCGCCATCAGCAAATGGCTCAGCGATGGGTTAGATCGCTGGGTCGATCTTGTGCCTTACCGTGAATGGCGGGAGCCACGAACTTATCTTCGTGATTCCCTCAAACGTCTTCCACCACTCAGACTGCACCACCACCATCGAGATCCACTGCCCCATCCTGACAGAAGCAGCTTGTACAGCTGGTGGTCCAGTTTCCCTACCTACACTTACAGTCGCTGGAGGAGACCAGGAGGGAGAGGTCACAACCGTAACTTTGGTTTATCCAACTATTATAGCAGCATAGATGAGAATCCTTCATATCCACTTTGGAGAAGAGGCCGCTGGTCCACATCACTTGATTCACAATTCATGATCTCAGCGCCAGAGATGCATAGTGTCGGATCAGCTATTCGCTCTCGATATCACAAGGTGTTGCTTTTCCCAGGCTATGGTGGGAATATGAATGTTCCGACATCCCTCGACCACATTTGTTCTGCACGGTAAAGTACCTCTACTAACCATAGACTGTGATTTGCATTTATCACTGAAAGACTCTAGAACCCAAAGAGCTTTTTCAAAAGTTTTGACAAAGAATATCAAGACAGTATGTGCAAAATAGATCAGACAGGGAGAGGTTTTCAAATAAGTTCGAGTGTCAAAAATAATTATCGTTGCCAAATAAAGGTTTGGCTGGCAGGATGGCCGAGAGGTATGCACGCTTGCTGTAAGCTGTCTAGCCTGGGTTTGAATCCCAACCCAGCTATAAACTGTCATCCCGGTGTTTCAAAGCCAGGGTGATTCATCAATGTGTTTGCTGTCCCTCGGATGGACGTGAAACAGGTGTCCTGTCTGCCGACATTAGTTGGTGGATATTAAAGATTTCACAGTGCCCTTTGCCAGGAGAAGTTCAGTGTTGTTTTTTTTGTATATATAGTTGAGCCTCATGGAAGAGCTCATACACTGAGCATATCAGGACGTAACAGAAAAACACAGGATGCAAAACACACATGCATGGGGTGGATAAATTGGACACAGAGGATGCATGGGGGGGGGGGTAAGTTGGACACAGGATGCATGGGGGGGGGGATAAGTTGGACACAGAGGATGCAGGCGGTGGATAATTTGGATACAGGAGTAAACACCAAGGTGGGAAAACTGGAATAAGGGGAGATTTGGGTGGGGTTAACAAGGGGAGAAAAAAAATAATGGTTTTGGATTGGGGACGATCTGAGATGGCGGTGAACAGCCGTCTTGAAAACCTGGAGGGAAGAGTGAGATTGAAAAGGATGTGGAAGTTGATTCCACAGGCAGGAAAAAAAAGGAACAAATGAGTGGAGGTAAGCGGTGACCCTGGATTTATGTGGATTCCCCAGAAGGGGGAATGTTGATGGTAGACCGTGTGAGCCCTGCAGAAACCTGAAGGGAGGGGGGACAAAGCACAGAAAGAGCAGAGGGTACAAGGACCAGAAAGGAGGCACCAGTCGAAGACACAGAGACCACCGACCCATCTGTGATGGTGAAGTGATAAGCCCATAGACTCAGCTTCATTGTGCGAGATTCCAATGATGTTGAAGGCCTTGGTTTCCACAGCGTTAAGTTGAGCAAGATCTGAGGAAGCTCAGAGGGGAGAGCAGTTCTCCATCAAGCTGCAGATGAAGGCCTTGTAAGTGGATAGGAGTTCAGGTGTGCCAAGGAAGGACTTTGTACAGCGGAGGATGCCGACCCAGTTGGTGGCCGGTTTTGCAGGCCAATTTTGAAATGGGGTTTTCCAACGAAAGATAATGGCTGATAGTGAGACCAAGGAGTGTGAATGACTGAGCTTCTTTCAGAGGATTGTTAAGAAAGTAGAAAGGAGTAATTGCCAGATGGTTCAGAGAGAGATTTGTCAGGTTAGAGACACATATTCCAAGTGTTTGACCATGTTGTGATTGTGTCAAGGTCTGAAGAGAGGAGGGACACTTCAGCCTGCCTGTCTGAAGGATGAAGATGTCATAGCAGAGGGTGAAGTCATCAGCAAATAGATAAGGAGGATTTTCCAGAAAGTCAGAGAGATCAATGATGAAGAGCAGAAATAGGGCTGGGCCCAGAACACTGCCTCAGGGACACTCTCGCCTTGACAGGGAGGGTAAGTGAAAGGATTCCGTTGAGAGCCCAACGTTGACTACGAGAGTAGAGGAAGTCAGTAAGCCATGTGTGGAGTTGGCCTTGGATGCCATAGGCGGAGAGTTTGGAGAATAAGGTGGGTTGCCAGACTGTACAAAAGCACAAGCTATGTCCAGAGAGATGGCCTTGAACTCACGTCTGACAATGGGGGCCTCCATCCATTGTTCGGTGAGTAGAAGCAGCATCTCTAAGGTAGAGTGACCTGGTCTGAAACAAAATTGGTGATAAGAGCTGAGGTTGGTGGTGAAAGGATGGATTTGACATGAACTGCAATGATGGATTCCATGATCTTGCTGATGATTGGAAGTAAGATGATAGGTCTGTAGCCGAGATAATTCGTTTTTGCACATTTCTTATATCGTGCAGCGATGTTGCTGGATTTACGAGCAGATGGAGGATGACGTAGCACAAATGATGAGGTGGAAAGGGCAGAGAGAGGATATGCACGAGCTGCAGATCAGGTTTTTAGGATGCGCGAGCTGATGCCGTCTGTTCCAGTAGCAGAGTCAGAGTTGAGGGTTTAAAGAACCTTCTCCACCTTCTCAGGTGCTAAAGACATGAGTCCAAGAGCTGTTGGGTGTGATGGGGAATATGTGCACTGAGGGTTGGTATTGGGGCACAAGATTTGGAAGCAAACAAAGAATTGAGGCATTCAGCCTTCTCACGAGCAGAACCGTCTGTGGTGCCATTTGAAGAGAGGGAAGGGATGGAAAGGAAACATACATTAGACAGACTTAACAAGATGTCACCAGGTTTTAGAGGAGGGAGACAAGTTTGAAAGTTCAATCTTGAGGTTAGACAGATGTTGTTTTCTGGCTCTCCTGAGAGCGAACTCTTGTTCCGGATTTTTTATAATGCAATGAGTTTGCCTTCAGTCGGATTTGCCTTCCAGGAAGAGAAGGCAAATTGCTTCAGAGCAACTGCTTCACCACAGGATTTGGTGTACAATGGGTGGGAAGAAGAGTAGGATAATTGTAGATGAGATGGGATGAGCTGTGCATGAAAGAGAGCAAGTTTCAGTGGAATAATTCCCATGCCGAGTTAATATCAGGGTCAGTAGATATGGGTGATCAGTCCTGAAGAGAGATGCACTGCTTTGCAGCCCAATGCCAGATTCACTGGCATTGAGGCAGCTCTCCGAGAATAGCCAGAGATGCTGACTTTCATAAACATCCCATCACATGAACCACTTGGAGCAGAGGAAAAAAGCAGGAGACATTTGCAGGAAAGTTAGTCATCACGAAGTTCAGAAAGGGAGGATTTGCGATTGGGAGAAATCTCGGTGGGAAAGTTCACAGATTGAGTCAGTGCCATGAAGTCACAGAAGTATTTTGCTGACGTGCCATGGCTGGTGAGAGAGAGGTAACAACGCCCATTCAAGTTGCATGGTGACAATTGAAATCACAATATATGAGGGAGAGAGTTGGGATGAGTGGTTAAAAGTTTGTCAATGTTGTTTCAGAGATGTAGGTGGAGTCTTCACTGTTAGGCGGACAATACAACACACAGACGAACGAGAGTTGTGAGCAGAGGGAAAGTCGTAGGCAGAAGTAGTCCTGGGGGTTAGGAGGTGTGAGGTCAGTTCAAGGGCAGTGGGAAATTGAGTTATTGATTTAAGGAGCAACTCCACCGCCGGGGCGTGGTTAAGAGCAGGTCAGCTATCACCGGCACCATGTCAACATTACAAATTCCTGCCCTCACCTTAATCAGCCAAGAGTGTCAGCCAAGTCAGGCATGGCCAGCCAGTTCGAAAAAGACTTGGGCTAAGCTTTCCGCAGCCAACCCCACAAAGATGCGCGAATAATTGTGGCCGTTTAAAAAGTTGCGTAATAAAGGTTGGCTGACACTCTATCACCCAAAAAGTTGTGTACAACGCATGTATTTGCATCACATGCGAGTCGGCCACTGTGTGTGCCGCCCGATAAATAATAATGTCATACACTGTACAAACCGTGTCTCAGGAACAAAAAAAAATGAAACCTGTTCCATCTCCCTGCGACGAGAATGACATTCCTTTACTTTGGCTAATGTTTGAACACATTTTCACCCACATGTCGGAGGGTGTTGCTTTCATGGATTTGATTTACCTTCAGAGGTCATTGCTGAAAAGGACAGTGCAGAGGGCAAAGCCCAACTTGTTGAGGCATTTAGAAGACAGAGAATTGGCTTTTCAAAGTCTGGCAATGACATGCCATTCAACATCTCACTCTTCCATATATATATATATATATATATATATATATATATATATATATATATATATATATATATATATATATATATATATATATATATATATATATATATATATATATATACATATACATTCAGGCCATTGTGTAACCTACATCAAAACTCGTGCATACATAACACCAAGAGATATGTGCTCTTTGTAACAGGCAGTTGGACAGTCTGCCAACCTTTAGAAATAAAGCATTTGGCACAAGGGATCAAGGAACAACATCTCCAAACAACCTTTGTGCCCTTAAAAAAAAATAAAATAAAAAAAACTCAGACCTAGTAAAGTGCAATGGAAAATTGGAATTTGCGGCCACAGGTGTGCGCAATAACAATAACTGTTCAATGCATCATATCTGTAGAGCTTCTTAATTGTGAGATTTGGTAAAGGTGAAACTGCTTCAACAAATTAGGAAGATCACAACACCGTACAAACATTTGTTTCACTCCTTCACCGAATACTTTGGGTTGGCAAGATAGCTTAGAAGTACGAGGTATGCACACTCGCCTCTGAGATGTCGAGCCCTGGTTTAAATTTGTGGCACAGCTTTAAACTGCTGTCCTGGTGTTTTGCAGGCAGGGTGATTAGTCATCGTGTCTGCCATTCCTTAGACCGACGTTAAACTGAGCATCCCAATTTGCTGCCAGCATTAAGTTGCTGGACTTTAAAGAGCCCACAGTGTCCTTCATAAGAGTCGAGCTATAATCGCTCAGCATTGAAAACATCGCAAATCGCTGCCCTAACCTAGAGGGGCACTGCGTCAGTGGCACCACTGTGCTAGTAAACCAACAGCTCGAGACTACAAACGAAATGAAAGTAAATGACCTCATGCTTTGTTGGTAGAAGTTTAAATTCATATACAATGTATTTTATGAGCTTAAATTTAACTTTAAGCGTATGAAGGTTAACAAATTTGCAGTCGTAAGGTGAAAGAAAATGTATATTTTTCGTAGTTGTGAATGAATCCTCGTTTCATTCTGCTTCAAAAAAAAAACAAAAAAAAACCATCTTCAGAACAGTAAACTAATGTTTTACCACCATGAACCAATGTCAATATTCATTCATATCACTTGGCTGCTGGTTGCATCATTTCTGGGAGGGTACCAATGCTGCGGATGCAGCACGCCCTTGATGGTTTGTGGAGGAATGTATTATTTGTGCAGAGGATGCATGCGATAACTCGCCTACCCTTCGTGAAAAAAACACCGATGGATCTTTACTATCTCACAGCAAACGCGAGCACACGGGTCTCCAGTCATGTATGACAGATGGCGCACTCACTAATGCATCACCCTGCCTGTGAAACACTTGGGTGACAGTCTATAATTGTCAGAAATCGAACCCAGACGAGACATCTCCAATGCAAGTGCACTACCTCCAAGTGTGCCCCCCCCAGCTTATCCACAGATGTCTCATTGGAAGAACAGTCACTGATCCCATTTGCCAACTTAGCTGTCTGAATGTGATAAGCTGGGGCTCCAGTAAGTAAAAAAGAGAAGCTGCGTGCAATGCCAAATATGTTGAATGGTCAGTTGCACAAGTCACAGCAGCCAATCCATTTTTGGTATACCTGCTCCATGTCGATCCAATTCCTTGGCTATCATCACCTCATTAAACCCTATGGCTCATGTGCATATAATTAGCAAGAATCCTGTCAATATTGAGAGACAGTTATAAGTGTGGACTAATCCTTAAGCGCTATTCCCAAGTGAAAGGGAGGAAACAGGGGGTGTGAATGCTCTAAATTTTCAGAAGTTAAACTCATGGCATCGAATATAACTAAGTCAAGGCATCCATTTCTGCACTCGAGTGAAAAGGTGTGAAAGAGGGATTGGAACAGGTGGACATCACAAAACAGTGGGACATGCTGAAAACCCTTAACAACTGTCAAAGCATGCAAATCACACATGCTTGCTCAGTACAGAGTAATTCATGCTATTTCTGTCATAATTATATCAATATATTATGTGATATTGCATGTGTCACTGTACACGTATATGTGGGTTGTGTGGATCTTTCTTTAATTGTGGTAATCAATTTTGCTCAAGATATTCTTATTTTACAACTAAATGCTTCAATCTTGTACAAGGGGAGCAAGCTTTAGGCATCTGATTATTTTGTAGTCACCACTTTCTCATATTTATCTCCTCTCATTGTATAGTTATATTAAAAACAAGTACAACTATAATGGCACTCATAGTGTGCATAGTCTCACTTCGCGTGCTCATTCTGAACAAAAATTACCATCGTTAATTACCTTCGCATTCTGCGAAAGGTTATGTTTTGGTCGGCGTGTATTTATTTATTTATTTGTAATCTTGTGATTCGTATAACTCAAAAAGTATTAAACCGAATTGCATGAAATTTGGTGGGATGATTGGATATTAGCCAGGAAGCATTCGATTAGATTTTGGGATCTTTCGGGTCAAAGGTCAAGGTCAAGAAAAGGTCAAAATCGTCTTTTTACGATAACATGGTCAATTTTTATTCAATTTGCATGCAACTAACGCCAAAATGTTCAGAATTCAACGCCTCATCTTGTGATATGCAATATGACACAATGACGCCCATACTCTTGTTACCGGTTAGGGGTCAAATGTCAGGGGGGTCACGACCTTGAAAAATATGCGGTTTTTGTCATAACACGGTCAATTCTTGTCCGCTTTACATGAGCCCAGCACCAAAATGTTCAGAATTTAATGCCCAATCTTGTGACACAATGACGTCATAACATATGTCACCAGTTGGGGTAAAATGTCGGGGGGGGGTCACGCCCTTGAAAAATATGCGGTTTTCGGCATAACTCAGTCAATTCTTATTCGATTTGCATGAAACCAGCATCAAATGAGATTACCTTCTCTTGTTGAAACGTTGTATTCACCGAGCTTGCGAGTGAAGACTCGCCAAAACGACGTGAGTTGATTGTTGTTTAGTCCGTAGCCCCCGAAAGTCGGGGGGGGGGTCATGACATTATAGTTATGTGGTTTGTGTCATAAGACCATTCATATGAAACCAGTTCCCCACACTCATACCAAGAACAAAAAAAGTAGTGGCGGCAAAGGTATGCACTCTATGAGTGCCCGTTCTAGTTGAACAAGCAACTATTATTGCCTACTGCTATTATTGCCCATATACCTGTGTCATCCATGCACCCAATTATGTCACATGCATTGTCATTATCCGGAACTTTATTGATTAGTGATAAATTATTAGGATAATTAACAACCACTTTTGTGCACACCAAGGCCAAATTTCATCAATGAAGTTGGATATGAAGAAATTTCAAACTATGTTCGCCATAGTTTGATTGATTATATGAAGGAAGTTTCGTATTGTTTTGTTAATTGGTTCTGGAGAAGAAGATGTTTTTTTTGACGTTTTTATATTCAATACAATATGGCTGCCAGACCACATGACTGACGGCGTCATAAATTTAATTCTTCACTCACATCGGGTTGTAGATCAGATAAATTAAGTTTCATATTTTTAGATCCTCGTGGAGGATCTCGAAGCCTTACTTCCGTTATTGTTCTTCATCTTCTTCTTGTGGACTTAATTGTTTCACAGCCGACAATTTTCATCGAAACTTCCTCAAACTTGGTGTATATATGTAAAAATACCCTGCGCAGACAGAAACCATCTCCGATTTTGAAAATTCCTCCTATAAAAAAGTTATGACGTCAACATATCTCCGCAAATGGAAATCGCCTAAAAATTATCTCCGAAACTAGGCAAGCTTTTTGAATTCTGTTTGTGGGAATCGAACAGGGCATTAGCAGACATGAATTACCGCACATATGATGCATCACTATGACATAATATCAATTATGACGTAATTCCTATTTTTTGACTTTTTCGTTTCACAACCCAGAGTTTTCATCGGATCTTCGTGAAACTTGCCATGTATATGCAGAAAGCCCACACGCAGACAGTAACCATCTCCGATTTTGGAAATTCGTCCCAGAAAAAAGTTGATGTCATAATATCGCCGCTAATGGAAATCGCCGATACCATTATCTCCAAAACTAGGCAAGCTGTTTGAATTTTGTTTGCGGGAATCAAGCCGGGCATTAGCACAGATAATTTATCGCAAACCTGATACATCAGGTTAGTTGCAAACCATACCCAAGGAGTTGCTGTAGCTGTGTCCAATAAGCTGACCCCAATGATAATTGAGGTAACACCGGTCAACGAGCGTATTATGAGATTAAGGATTCGTCACTCCTCAGGTGTCATTTCCCTGGTCTCTGTTTATGCTCCGACTGAGGCGAGTGATCTCACCGTGAAGGATGCATTCTACGCCACACTCGAGTCTGTGGTTGTTCAGTGCCCCAGAAGAGATACACTTCTAGTCTTGGGGGGGTTTCAATGCATCGACTGGAACTGATAGGGATGGTTATGAGATGTGTGTTGGTCCCCATGGGTCAGGAACTATGAACCAGAATAGCACTAAGTTCCTTGACTTTGCAAGAAGTCATGGACTTAGGGTTTGCTGGTTCATGGTTTCAGCACCCACAAAGTAATCGCTGGACTTGGTATTCCAACGCTGGCGGTGTGGCAAAGGAGATTGACCATGTCCTCATTGATGGTCGCTGGAGGATGATCCAGAACTGCAGGGTCTACCGGAGTGCTCAGTTCCTCAATACTGACCACAGGCTTGTTGTAGCAACTCCAAAGCTGCACCTTAAATCCTGGAGAATGGTACCATCCCAACCTCGGCTGGATGTTGGCAAGCTCAGGGATGAGAGAGTAGCTGAGGAGTTTGCGAACAGGCTGAGTGGACACTTGGGGGGTCTGGGTGCTTTGGGTGGTACTGAGGAGTTGTGGAGTGCCTTCAAGACCACTGTCCTTGATGTTGCCGGTGGATGTCTTGGAACTCACCGCAGAGCAAAGAAGAATTTTGTCTCTCAAGGGACACTGGATACCATTGACCAGAGTCGCAGGGCCAGGCTGAATGGCAGAGCTGAGCTGTTCAGGGAGCTGAGGCGTAAAACTGTACGTGCACTGAGGGTGGACAAGGAGGCCTATGTGCGAGGAATCTGTGAGGGGTAGAGCATCACCTGTGGACAGGTGATTCTCGTCCCGCTTACAGGGAATTCGCGCATTGCATTCATCCAAGCCCATCGCTCGGAGCACTGCAGTTAGAGCAGAGAGCAGAGAGAAAGGCTCCTGACAGAGGAGTCTGAAGTGAAGGCCCGCTGGACCGGTTACTTTGAGTGCTTGTACCGGGCTGATCCCCCAGCTGTCGAGTTGGACGTCAAGGGTGTTACAATCCCTGTTGCTGACCCTCGAATCAACTGTGGTCCACCTTCGCTTGTGGAAACAAGGGCTGTGGTGAACCAGTTGAAACGGGACAAAGCTCCAGGAATCTGTGGCATCCATGCTGAACTTCTCAAGGCTGGTGGAAGTGCTGCACTCGTGTGGTTGCATGCAGTTTTGTGCTCTGCCTGGAACACAGGTATCATTCCAACTGATTGGAAGAGGGGCCTTGTTGTCCCTCTCTAGAAAGGGAAGGGTGATCGCCAAGACTGCAACAACTACCGAGGGGTGATGCTGCTCTCAGTGCCTGGCAAGGTCTTTGCTCGGATAATTCTCGATAGGGTTCGCCACCATCTGCTTGAGCACCAGCGTCCAGAGCAGTCAGGCTTTACACCAAAAAGGTCAACGATTGACCGTATCCTTGCTCTTCGTGTGCTCACCGAACGCAGACGAGAGTTTCGGCAGGGGCTGCTTGCAGCCTATGTTGATCTCTGTAAAGCGTTCGATTCAGTGAATCGGGATGTCCTCTGGAGGATTCTCGGTCTTCGTGGGGTGCCACCAAAACTGATCGATCTGATGTCTGAACTCTACTCTGGTACTGAGAGTGCTGTGAAGTGTGGTGGTACCATCTCTGACTTATTTCCAGTTTTTACTGGAGTTCGTCAGGGGTGTGTACTGGCCCCCACACTTTTCAGCAGTTGTATGGACTGGATTTTAGGGAGGATGTCGGAGAAATCAAGCTGCGGTGTATCGTTTGGGAATGTCAAGATCTCAGACCTTGATTTCGCAGATGATGCAGTCATCTTTGCGGAGACTTTATTTATCCTTTTGGGGGCCCTTGAGGTGCTGAATGAGGAGTCAGAGCCACTGGGATTACGGGTTTCTTGGGTCAAAATTAAGATCCAGGCTTTCAATGACATCTTGGATGCTGCTGTCCTGTCTGTGCCTGTTTGTGGTGAGGATGTTGAGCTCGTGGAGAGATTCACTTACCTTGGCAGTGATATTCATGTCTCTGCTGGCTGTGAGTCAGAGGTCAATGGACGTCTGGGTCGGGCCTGGGGAGTCATGGATTCACTGGCTCATGGGGTGTGGCGCTGCCGGTACCTGTGCGGGAGGACGAAAGTCCGAGTCTTCAGGTCCTTGGTACTTCCAGTCTTGCTCTATGGATGCGAGACTTGGACTCTGACCAAGGATCTGAGACGGAGACTTAATTCCTTTGGTACCAGGTCTCTTCGGAGAATCCTTGGCTATCGCTGGTCGGATTTTGTGTCCAATGAGCGGTTGCTGAGAGAGACTCGGATGAGATTTGTGACCTGCATAGTCCGTGAGCGTTAGTTGCAGCTGTATGGACATGTGGCTCGTTTTCCTGACGCTGATCCTGCTCACCAGATTCTCTAAGTGGGGGAGTCTCGTGAGTGGAGGAGGCCAATGGGCCGACCACGTGCCTCGTGGTTGCAGCAGATTGACCATCACCCCAAGGAGATGGGGATGGGCCTGGCGTCTGCCTGGGGGATGGCAAGACGGAGGCCCCTGGAGTCCTGGCGGAAAGTGGACGCAGCGACGCACTGTTCTGGCACATGCTCCCATTCCTGACCTGACATGACAATGACGTCATATTCGTTTTTATGACATCATCATTAAGAGGACGAGGATCTTCGGTCATTTGAGCTTGTTCGGATAAGGATTTCCATTCAACAAACTATGCCTGGCATACCACTTCATCGATATCACCTTGGATACCCCTGCATGTAAAAATCTGGACCATTGAGACCATTTCTTTAGAACATTTTTAACGACCCTTGTAGGTACAAGTTTCTAAATATTTTGTGAATATCGACCATTAATAACAAATATATAATATAAAACATTTTGTAAAGATCCATACATTCATTTAGTGCAATTCGGAGTCCTCTTTTGCTATGAAAATGGGTTAACGCTCAATGTCAGCCACAAATGCTTTGTTTATCACGTTCGTCCATTCATGGAGACTGATACTCGCCTCAAAGAGACTGGTATTCCTGTGCAGTAAAGGAATTGTTTTCACTGAAAGATCATTTCAATGTTGAAAGTCGAATGTGACTTTTGCTTATGGTTGAGAAGATTATCTTCATTCAAGTTGTTGTATATTTTCATAATATCCTTCATTTTGTCAGAAAATAAAAGCTCTCTGTCTGTCTCTGTCTCTGTCTCTGTCTGTCTCTGTCTCTGTCTCTGTCTCTGTCTCTGTCTCTGTCTCTGTCTGTCTCTGTCTCTGTCTCTGTCTCTGTCTCTGTCTCTGTCTCTGTCTCTGTCTCTGTCTCTGTCTCTGTCTCTGTCTCTGTCTCTGTCTCTGTCTCTGTCTCTGTCTCTGTCTCTGTCTCTGTCTCTGTCTCTGTCTCTGTCTCTGTCTCTGTCTCTGTCTCTGTCTCTGTCTCTGTCTCTGTCTCTCTCTTTCTCTCTGTCTCTCTCTGCTGGCTCATGCTCCCTCACTCTGGGTTGCTGTATCCTCTTTCTATTTTTTCTGTTTCATCCCCTCAATTGGTCTATATCGTTAACCCAAGGGTTCATGGATAAAAATCTAGACGACTTTTCATAACACAAGTCCGATGGTCCGGGAACTGAAACAAAGTTAACTTGCAAAATATATTAAACAAGGAAATACAGGGAAAGCAGACACAGGTGGAGGCCATTCAGCCCATCATGCCAATAACACCATACTAATTTATAAACACAAGATCCAAAGAAGAAAATGTAATTTTTTTTTTGAGTTTTTGTGGGTTTCTGTTTGTATTTATTCATCTTTTTTTATTTTTGTATTTGTTTTTCTTCTCTTCAGGAGAGGGAGCATCGTATTGGTTTAAAAACACACAAAACCCCTTGATGAGACCTCCACTAACAGCAAACCGTACACACACACAATCACTCATCAATGCTCAAACTACTTAAAAGTCCTGCCAACATCCCTATACCCCCCTCCCCCCCTCTCAATAACTTCCAGGTACCTATCCAATTCCAATTTAAACTTATCTACTGTTTCTGCTGCCACTACCTTTCCAGGGAGGCCATTCCATGCATTAACTACTCTTTGAGTAAAAGTCCTCTACCTAGTTACTGCCTTAACTCTCCTCTTCTTCACTCTCAGGCTATGGCCCCTGGTCCCATCACTGTCTACTCCTTGAATAATTCATCTGCATTTATTACCTCTGCCACCGAAGGTGAAGGAGGTTATGTTTTCACCCTTTTCTGTCTGTCTGTCTGTTTGTTTTTGTGCAGGATATCTCAAAAAGTTGTGGACACATCCAGATGAAATTTTGTGGACAGGTTGGGAGTTTGACAAAGACGAACTGCTTAGATATTGGTGAAGATCTGGATTCTTCACCATTTAAGGATAGGGCCAAAAACGATATATAGTACGATAGCTCAAAAAATTATGGACGGATACGAACGAAACTTGGTGGATGAGTTAGTTAGCTCACAAGAACAAGCCGATTTGATTTTGGTTCAGGTCCAAATCCATATCCGTAAAATGTTCTGCCGGGTGGAGGTATGCACTGCACTGCATGCCATTGTAGAAGGTTATCATGACAGGTTGTAGAAGGTTGTAGAACAGTCATTTAAATGGGTGGTTAAAGACTTGTTTCTTCACTCCAGTTGTGTGGATACAATTTGATGGCTGTATAGAAACTCAAGTTAGAAGTTTTTTATGTCGCATGTTGCATGTGGCTGCTGCTGGTGTATCCTCTTCGTTTGGGAGCACAGTTTTGTCACTGCTGCAGAGCACCCTGTAGTTTTGGGCAGGAAGTTTGAGAAATTGCTCATGTTGGTGGTGATAACTCGCCTCCTTTTTGATGAAATACACTGTGGAATCTTTAATGTTCACCAACTACTGCTAGCAGACAGGACACCCTCCTTCACATCCATTTGGACCAGAGATCTGGAGGATGAAACATGCCTAATTGTAGTGTAGAAGCGAGTGGTCACAATCTCTACTAAAGAATGCCAAAAACCCAGTAATGGGATGCAAGGACATGTCAGCTGATGTGCTTCATTCATCGATATTGATCAACTGTGACGTATCCCAATGACACAATCATAAGTGAGCAAAAGATCATGAAGTGTGTACCAGTTTTAACTCTTCCTCCTCTACCTGTCCCTGCTTCTTCCCTCACCTTCAATGACAGTCGCAAGGATCGCTGGTTAAGGGGTACAGCTGCTCTGGCTGGTTGGGACTACTGACGAGGACAGCCAACCAACAAAGATCCGCAAAATGGTAAAATCTTCTTTGTTTTGATAAAATCATTTAAATCTGCAATCTCACTCCATATAAGTTCCTTTTTTCCAGGCAAGCATCGATGCAAGGTCCTTCATGCATTTTGCTTTTTGCTGCCTCAAACCTCAAAGTTTTAACATCACTATCTATCGATAATGTTTTCCATATCCAAATTGATTTGTCAGTTATCAAAGCGTGTCAGATATTACCTAAGAGGCCATATACGTATAAGAATGCATAGGGTAAGATATTCCCCTGCCATACCCTCTCCCCGCACAATTCCTCAGTCCTGGGTATATGTTCATTATCCTCAACACACTGAACTGATGGTATACCAGGCAATATCAAATGAAAACTTTTCAGTATCGTGAACAATGTAACCAAGGAGGATATGTGCTTGTGCATGCATATCCTCCTTCATTATTTTGTTCACTATAGTGTAAGGTGTTGGGGATGGAGAAGAACAATGAAAATAGAGATTACAGGACACAAGGGGTAATTTTGGAGTGTGTTACACAGGAGAAGGATCTGGGGGTGGTAATAGATACGGGAGGTAAGCAGACAGCACAGTGCCAGTCAGCTATCGGTAAGGCAAATTGGGTTTTAGGTTGTATTTGGTGGGGGATCATTTATAAATCAAAAGAGGTGGCGTTAACATTGTACAGGAATTTAGTGAGGGCCACATCGAGAATATTGTGTGCAGTTTTGGTCACCACAACTCAGGATGTCAGAGAGAGGGTTCAGCGCAGGGCTACTAGATTGATTCCAGGCTACTAGATTTTGGACATGGCAAAAAAAATTCAAAGAGGAAGGCTGTCTGTGCAGGGCAAAGGGATCTGGACGACCACCCGTACCGGAAGGTATCGTCAATCAGTGTGCAGCAGATTCAGTTATGAGGAGCGGCTGAAGGAGACAGGGATTTATTCACTAGAAAGGAGGTGATTATAGGGAGATATCATAGAGATGTGAAAGATAATGAAAGTTATAGATAAGATAAGTGCACATGAATAATTATTCAACAGGGTAGAAAGTGATAGGAGCAGGGGCCATAGTCTGAGAGTAAAGAAGAGGAGAGTTATGATGGTAAGTAAGGAAGGGGTCTTTTACTCAGAGAGTAGTTTATGCATGGAATGGCCTCCTTGGAAAGGTTGTGGCAGCAGAAATAGTAGATAAGTTTAAATTGGAATTGGATAGGTACCTTGAAGTTATGGAGAGAGAGAGGTATGGGGATGTTGGCAGAACTTTGAGGGAGCTTGATCATTTATGGGTGATTGTGTGCATGTGCGCGGAGTGTTGTGTGGTTGATGGTGTGTGTTTTTTTTTTAACTTAAGACTGTCTACACCTTTGCTCCCTCCTCTGGAAAGAAAAAAAAACTTAAAAAAAAACTACAAAAAACCCACAAATAAACAAAAAAACCCATCATTAAATAAAAAAACCTATTGCATCTTCTTATTTTGATGTGTTCATAAATTGGTGTGGTATTGATGTAGCGCAGGCATGATGGGCTGACTGGTCTCCATGGAATTGCATGTGGTACATGTTTGGAGCCTCTGTGGTGTACGTTTCCATGTATGATGTTGCTGAAAAACTCGCCAATGAGCGATGAAATCCGTACGGCGGCTGAAGAGGCTTGTGACATTGGGATTCACAAGTATGTGCTACATCTGAATGTTTGCAGCTGTGTCAGAACCTGGGTGGGGGTTTAAAACAGCAAAGGACTTACCTTGTGTAGCTTTTCTTGGTTGCTTAGTGCAGATTTCTTTGGCAAGAAGGGCCGAGTGGTTTTTAATTAAAAAAAAATCCCAGCCGCAACTGGGGATAATTGATTAGATGAGAACTGATGGGTTGATTCCTCCCATTATGGGTGAGAGATGTGATTGAGCCTTTGAGATATATATATATATATATATATATATATATATATATATATATATATATATATATATATGTATATATATATATATATATATATATATATATATATATATATATATATATATATATATATATATATATATATATATATATATATATATATATATATATATATATATATATATATATATATATATATATATATATATATATATATACACATACATATATATATATATATATATATATATATATATACATATGAGCCTGGTGTTGGCGCAGTGGTTAGGGCAGCGGCTTGGGATCCAAAAGGTCCTGAGTTCAAGCCCCGTTGAGCCACTGAATTAATACACCAGGGGGTTGACTCAGCCTGTCATCCTTCCGAGGTCGGCGAAGTGAGTGCCAGTATACTGGGCCGGTGTATACCCCAGTTAAAATAGGTGTACCATATCCCTGTGTCATAAGAGGCGACCAGGGTTGCGTCAGGAAGGGCATCCGGCGTAAAACATGTGCCAAATCACTAATGCGGATCATACGGATGATCCGCTGTGGCGACCCCTAACGGGAGCAGCCGAAAGAAGAAGAAGAAGAAATATATATATATATATATATATATATATATATATATATATATATATATATATATATATATATGTATATATATATATGTATATAGTGTCCCTAAAAAAATGACATCATTTCGTAGTCTAATAACATAGCTAATTCTCACTCAAATGATCTCAAATTTTAACAAAATGTGTAAAAACTAACTAAGTTGAATGTTTCATTTTTTATTTTTTTTTCAGGGTAAAGAATGACGTTCACTGGAAATGAAAAGGTATTTTGTGTGTTGGAATATGCTCGAACAGTCAAACAAGAGTGTGCAGTGTGCATTTTCAAGAAAATTCAATAAAAATGCACCAACTGGAAAACAGATTTGGACATGGCACAAAAAATTCAAAGAGGAAGGCTGTCTGTGCAGGGCAAAGGGATCTGGTGGACGACCACCCGTACCGGAAGATATCGTCAATCAGTTTCGGGAAACATTTGTGCGAAGCCCCAGAAAGTCTGTAGGAAGAGCATCTATGGAAACACAGATTCCTTGTACAACACTTTGGCGTGTAGTAAGGAAACGCTTGCGAATGACACCCTATAAGCTGCAGCTCGTTCAAGCCTTAAACACGGATGACAGGGAAAGGCGCAAGCAATTCTGTGTCACTATGCAAGAGAAACTTGAAGATGAGGAGTTTGAAAAGCGTCTTGTTTTCAGTGATGAGGCTACATTTCATACGAGTGGCAAAGTCAACAAGCATAATGTTCACATTTTGGGAAAATGAAAATCCCCATGCCACAGTTGAGCACATGAGGGACTCGCCGAAAGTGAATGTGTTCTGCGCAATCTCCAAGAATCGTCTTTATGGACTGTTTTTCTTTGAGGGAAACGTGACCGGCGATGTTTATCTGCAAATGCTTCAGAACTGGTTATTTGATGAGCTCATTGCTAATGAGCATGAACACTTCATTTTTCAAGAGGATGGGGCTCCACCTCACTGGAAGCTGACTGTGCGGACTTATCTCAATGAGAATCTACCAGGAAGATGGATTGGGCGTGCCAGTGATAATGACAATGTGCTATTGAAATGGCCACCACGTTCACCTGACTTGACACCTTGATATTTTTTTTCTATGGGGCTATGTGAAAGGACTGGTCTATATCCCCCCTCTTCCTACAAGCCTGGAGGAACTTAAGTAGAGAATCACTGAGGCGCTGAAGAATGTTACGCAAGACATGCTACAGCGTGTTTGGCAGGAGCTGGACCACCGACTTGACGTGTGTCGTGTCGCAGGCGGTGCGCATTTTGAACGTTTGTGAAATTTTGAGAAAACGGTTATAAAATCTACATCCCTCTGAATCTCTTGTTCGAATTTTGATAAATAAATCTTTCATTGTTCAACATGAAGCCTATTTACTTTCGTTTGCCTGGGACATGTAGTTACTTAGATATTCACGTTTCAAATGATGTCATTTTTTTAGGGACACCTTGTATATACAGTATATATACTCAAGGATGCGTTTCCCACCTTTCATGTCACAGTATCTTGCCTCACCTTCATTTGTTTTCTTTGGAAATTGCATTATGTTGGATGAAAAAAAATGGAGTATGACCAACATATCCTTGCACTCACACTCCTTGTAAACCCCCTCCCAATCTCCTTTCATTCCTTTTCAACCATACCCTGCCTTGCTTTCCTACCTTTACCAAAATTATTTTTCTCAAACCACCTCCCCACCACCCCTTCATTTTGAGTACATGATATCTCGATGTCCCTTTTAAAATAAATATATTATATATATATATATATATATATATATATATATATATATATATATATATATATATATATATATATATATATATATATATATATATATATATATATATAGCATTGTTCAAGGAAATAATGGCA
Source organism: Eptatretus burgeri (assembly GCF_056783735.1). Taxonomy (NCBI): domain Eukaryota; kingdom Metazoa; phylum Chordata; class Myxini; order Myxiniformes; family Myxinidae; genus Eptatretus; species Eptatretus burgeri. The sequence continues at coordinate 59,515,703 of NC_140969.1, forward strand.
TTCCTTTTACTTTCAGATAGTGCTGAGAAAACCCACGAAGCACAGGAAGATGGATGAACAAATTCAGCACCTACCTCCTTGTACATCAAGAAGGAAGTTGTTGATTGAAAAAGATTTTCTTTTGCAAAGCAAATGGGTAACAGATAGATAAAATTCAATTGATCCTGAAATGTTAGATTGGCAAGGAACTACAAAAGAGAGAACAGTCTTATAACCTGTTTCAGTGAGGTATGTGCCTATTGTTTCACAAAGTGAACGAAGCGCTGTGCAGTATGAGGGGCATTCAAAAAGTTATCGGAAGGGGATACTTAAATGGTTAAATATATGGCAACATTCAAAATGTACCTATATATAATTGGCAAGAAAATTTATTTCATGAATAATTATATACAGTATACCTGTATATTTAAAAATAAAATAAAACGTTATCATTTCTTCGAGCATTGTGTCTCGTTCTGAAAACTCTTTGAACGCTCTGCCTGTAGTGTAAGGGAAATGAATTGAAGTGCTTTGCATGGCAGTAGTTTTTCATTTAATCTCCCCCTGAAAATTTTTTGCATCTTTTGCCTCCTGATGTTCACAGTGGCATTCAGCATGTACAATTGAGTAGGAGTGAGCAAGGCATGGTGCGGCTAACTTTACAGTGTTAATAAAAAGGCAGCAGGGGTAGCTTGGTGCCTCTGTCTACAAGTGCATGGAGTCATCAATACCCAAAATGCTTGAAACTTTTGTTGCATATTAAAATAATAATAATGTGCAAGGAGATGGGGTGGATTTCAGCACATGATGAGCTCGATTACCCACATTATAGCAAAGCTGTATCTAAGTTGTGATAGCAAAAATAACGTGAGCAATTTTAAATGTCTTTCTGTAATTCAGTCCATCATTACATCAGCTCTCAACATTGACTGCTCCAATAACATCTTCTATACCAAACTATCTATCTTCTTTACAAGTTCATTCTATCCTGTATTCAACTTTCCTGTCAATCATCTCGACCCTAGTGTGGTGAGGCTATCACAGGAAAACAACTTTAATTCTCCTCCTGGAAGGCAAACATGATTGATAGCAATCTGCATTCTCTGCACAACTCAGAAACATTGTGCATCTGTCCAAGGAAGAGGCAGGGTCCAACATCAAGCTCACGAGCGATCCAAATTATCCAGCCTCTCACCATCCTGCAAAACCTATTAGGAGCTGATCACATCAGTATCTGACACATATCTCTATTTAATTCCTTCTCTCCAGAAGGATGATTTCCTCAACTCCAGCTTTTCAGCCTTCTCCCCAACATCAGCAAAGTCATGGAGTTCATCATTGCGGTTGACCTCAGACACTATCTCTTCTTGAACTTGATAATCTCTGACAACCACTTTGACTTCCGACCTGGCCAAACAACCTTGGAACAGCAGTGGATTTGATCTCCTGAACCATAAGCAAGAGGTTAGGAGCATCTCTCTGGATATCTATGGAACCGTTGAAACAGTCTGGCATCCATCCTTGATTCCTAAGTTGTCTTCATTGGTATTCAGGGCCCCCTAGTCAAGTGGTCATTTATTTCCTTTATGAGCAGAAACAGCAAGAGTCCCCTGATTGTTGCCCTATCCCATGATCTCTCCCTTCAGGCTGGAGTTCTACAAGGCAGAATCTTAGGACCTACATTATTCCTTATGAATATCAACGATCTGTCTGATTCTCTTGAAAATCAACTTTGCCGATGACTTCACCCTGTGCAGAACAATACATCACAGTTGTGAAAGGTTGGTTGATACCAAATCCCTTGTGTCAGAACTGGACAAGATAAACCACTGGCTAGCTACTTTGGGACATGACATTCACCACCAGCAGGTCACACTATCTCCACAAAGATCAGCAATCAAACTCTCCAATCCACTTCCCTGCACAGCCACTGAAAAAGGTGCTGTCCCCAGAACTCCTTAGCCTCACTATCTGCCGTAACATTTCATGGAAGGATCATTTCACGATCAAAGACCACTCACAATTTGGGTCTGGGTATTCTCTGTCACGCTAAGACATACCTCAACTGAAATGAGCTCATAATGGTGTTCAAGGCTTTCACATGGAGCTCTATAAAGTATGGTTCCCCACTCTGGACTGGTGCTCCTGCTTACTACTTTGCTCCTTTTGAGGTATTAAAAAAACAAGGCCTTCTGCACTGTTGGTATCTTAAGGCAGGATTGGGATTCCTAAGAACTGTCATGCTCCCACCAGCAGTGGGTTGGTGGACTCTATTTTATAGAGCTCACATTTGGCCTTGCTCCTCTTGCACCCTCTCCAAACCACAACAGGCCATGTATGTTCCTTGAGAAATGTTTATATTCTCATCCTCCCAAAGTCCAAACTGGTTGCCAACCTGCGTTTAGCGTCACCTTATTCTCCAGATTGTGGGATCAACTCATTTGCCCATTGTCTTGTCCTCATTTCAGTCTTTCAAATGTACTGGCCATCACTACCTCATACCCTCACTCACCCATGCACATCCATGACCTCTTCTTTACATACTGATTATTTCTCATTCTGTTCTTTTCTAGGCCATTGTTATTCGTTTTTGTGCATGTCTCCTTTCCTCCTTGTGCATGTCCACCCCCCCTCCCCTTCACCCCTCTGGTAGTTTTTGAACCTGCTGCCCTTTGTCGTTTATCTCCTCCATTCGTCTAGACCAGTGTTTCTCAGCCGGATTTACCAGACAACCCACCTGTCCAGGTATTTGGTCGCTACAACCCCCTGTTATCCCCAACAAGGGTTAAAAAAAAAAGACAGGAATGGGGATTTCGAAATTTACTGGCAAAATACTGGGTGTATTGAAGTGGGGTTATTTTTAACCCAGTTGGGGAAAACTGCACTGGACCCATCATTTACAACCCTGACTACAGGAGTAACAAAAAAGGCTGGAATCTGGGTCATTTTTATTTCCTTTATGCATACGTCAATTTGGAGACCAGTCTAACTCAGCGAACATCGTAGCTCACCCTCAATATCGATCAGCCTGTTTCTGGCTTTAGTTTTGATCACTACTAACATTGAGATTGCAAGTTCACATCAGTAAGTTGCTGGAAATATCACGAGGACTTTTGTAACTACTTCACGCAGATAGCTCGCGACGCTCCAGGAAACCCACTCGTGATCCACTTGTGGGGTCATGACCCACTGTTTGAGAAACACTGATTGAGATCCTTGTATGACAAAAAGAGACCTTATTGGAAAAAAAAATATTTCAATGAGAAATTTAGGATCAACCACTAATGCAACATTTTGATTTAGAGGAAAATAAAATACTAAAAGCAGAAATAGTGGAGAGAGAGAGATAGAGATCAGCTTTCTACTGTAGAATGCAGACTATCACTCATAACAGAAGTCTGTATAAATCACTTGTGTTTGCAAAAGTTTCCATGAAAACACAAGTCTAACAAAATAAAAAGCAAGAAAGGAAATTGTCATACATCACAATGAAATGCAAAAAGTTGTGATATAAATGCATTGAAGTACTTACGCATTGCAGGGATTCATTGATCAGCTTAACTTTTCATATTAATTAATTGCATGATATGAGAAACATTGTATACTTATCTTGTATATTACGATGGGTATTTCTTGAAAGCAAAACTCATCAGACAGAATAACAACATTGAAAAATAATTCAGAAATATCAATGATCTCTCATTTAAAAGTAAACTATATGCCAAAGTGTGAGAAACATGTGAGCGTTAAGATCATTAATGACTGCTATATAAATATGATGCTGTCTTAAAACGTATTTTAATTGAACACATCAGTTAGAGTGACAATATTCTAGAAAAGCTGTGCAGTGAAATAAAATGTATCCACAAAGCAAAAACCAGTCTGCTGTACTGTTTGTACTTCATCAATATAGAGTTATAACATTGCATTCTCAAAAGTATAAAATAATGGAGTATGGTAGTACTCCATGTAGAGGGATGATATCGGAAAAATGGCTGCCCATTCGAATGTGGACGCAATGATACATTCATAGACTACTATAGTATGAAGTCAGAACCATTTAAAAGCCAAAACATTTATTCTCGAGCGTTTTCTGAACTACCAAGACTCAAAAAGACTCCAGAAAACATTGTGAAAGTACCACATCGGGAGATCACGAAAATGCCAATTTCTACTACTTCTTCTCATTCTTGCCCTCTCAAAATAATGTAAAAATGTAGCCCAAGCTACCTCAATAACTGCTGAAGCCATGATGGTGATTCCAACATGAGGAAGTTACTTTGTCTCTGGGATAGTGCATGCAACCTAAAATTTGAAAATATATATATATATATATATATATATATATATATATATATATATATATATATATATATATATATATATATATATATATAACATTAATAATTTTGTTATGAAAAGTAATCAAATATAAATGTGGACTCAACCAAACCAGCCCAGGATGGTGAGAGGTGGGGGAGGGGGAAGGAGTTGGAAATGGACACTAGACAGAACCATTCCAAAAGAGATACATATCCAAACCATCACCCAAATCAACGGAAACAAGAAAAATAGCAATCAGAGATTGCAGACCCTCACCTGAACATGTTTTCTGTGGTGTGTGTGTGATGACACATACAGTTTAACGTCCATCCGAGGGACGGCACACACATTGATTAATCACCCTGCCTGTGAAACAACAGGATGACAGTTTATAACTGTGTCGGGATTCGAACCCAGGCTGGACAGCTTCGAGGCAGATGAGATGAGTATGATGTGCCATATTAAGTTTATATTACAATGCGGCCCGTGATACTGCCAATTTGTCAGGATCAATGAACAAAGCATTCTGTAACTTTTATTACAATTTTGATTCATATTAGACACATGTGTTTTTAACACGATTATTCATTTATCATATTCGTTGGCAAGAAAAATATATTCAACACTAATTTTTGTTTAAATTTCCGCATATTAATTATATATATATATATATATATATATATATATATATATATATATATATATATATATATATATATATATATATATATATTTTTTTTTTTTCGGATTTCTTAGGCATAAATTTTAAAAATTTCAAAAATCAAGAAAAAACTAGAAGGGCACTCATTGGAGTGCCTACCTAAACCATGTAATGCCTGATCCACGAAAACATATTGGGCCCATTATATTTTTTAAATATCATGCTATACAGTACTCTATACAGTACTATATGTATACATAGTTTTTGGCCCTATCTCTTCATGGTGAAGAAAACTTTAAAAATGCTAGTAGCTGGATCCGGATCCGGATCTTCACCTAAATCTAACTAGTTCATCGTTGTCACACACCCAAAATGCCTACAAAAATGTCATCCAGATCCATCCACAACTTTTTGAGATATCCTGCACACAAACAAACAAACAAGCCGGTAGGCGGCAATGGGTCGCAGAGCATGGAAACTATAAGATATAGAGCAAAATGGATGTCATACAGCGGCTGGGAATCACCTTAAGATTATGCATATCAAATCTCATCCAGTTCCATCTACTGATAACTACTCGGTATCCACTTGAATGAAAAGTACCGAAAATGCGGTTTGAAATCGGAAATCCCCAAAGTTTGAGGGGGTGCTGTCGGTGAACAAAGATCTAAATCAAAAATCCGGCTCGATAGTTTGTGCACAATGTATTCCAGATGATTAGTGTGAATTTTCATGACCATCCGACCATAACCCTAGGAGGAGTAGCGTTTGGCACGAAGGCACCTCCAGCTCTCGCATATTATCGATTTTTGCACCAATTGACCTTTGACCCCTGACCTAAGCAAAATCGGTTAATATGTCCTGAGGCAAAGTTGTAGTACTCATTCAGTACCATGAACCTGCAAAGTTTCATTTGTATCAATGCACACACCTGGTCGCTAGGGGGCCTTCAATTTTTGCCAATTTTCGCACATACCCTAATTGTAGGGGGCGCTGCGGGTAAAGTATTCCATATATCACAAAAACCGGAATATATTTGATAGAGCATCACCTGTAGATCATTCGTGCCAAATTTCAGAACCCTACGTGGGATAATGGCTTTCGGAATTGATTTCGCGTGAACGGTACGATTTTGAAGGTTTTTCGGTTGTTGCTAGGGAACCAAAGCGTCCCTAGCAACCATCACAATTTCCAAAGCACTAGGTCATAAGATGTACCAACCACCCGAGTTTGATCAAAATCTGCCCACGTTTACTACCAATTATGCTGATGACAAACAAACAAACACAGAATTACTGCCAATAAGGGTCACCTATTTCGGCGACCCAACAGACAAGCCGGTAGGCGACGGGTGGTCGCTATATAATTGCATACTATTCATACAGTTTTTGACGGATCGGGCTTAAAATTTTTGACAAAGTTTGATTATAGTACTCATAAAAGTACGGAAGCCGATTTTTTTATTTTTAGGATTTTTCAAAAATTTCAAAGTCCCGTTGTTAGGCAATGGTGGCGTACATAGAAACAGTGCTCAAACGCATACAACTAGATCCTGATATGAAACTACCTGTCAAGTTTCATCAAAATCAGTTGACTCCTCTGGCCTCCAGAGCTGTCCATTAAATACATAGACAGACGGAAAACCTGAGAATAGCGGTAGTCTCGCGACCACCCAACAGAAAGGGGTGAAAACATAACCTCCTTCACCTTCGGTGGCAGAGGTAACAATCGTTTTTTAAAAATGTAAAAACATAGAGGGATGAAATCTCAAAAAAAAAATAAAAAATAAACAAGGTAAGAAACACCACGTTACAATGCCACAACATCACACAACAACAACAACAATCCTTTCATGGATTACCATCACGACATCTTTTGACGCTTGACTTTTGTTGGGGGGATTGTGATGGATGAAGAGGGAGAATGAAGAAGAATAACAAAGAATGAAACCGCATTATGAAACAACAATCCTCTTACGGTTTAGCATCATGATATCTTTTAAGTTGTTCCATCACAATCCCACAACAAAAGTAAAATGTCAAAAGATGTCGTGATGGTAATCCATAAGAGGATTGTTGATGTTGCATCGTATTGCGGCATCGTCGTAATGTGGTGTCATTCCTGCCTTGTATGGTTGTTTTTTTGAGATTTTATCCTTCTATGCTTTTACATTTTTCTTAAAATGTTTATTTTTCTTTGTATACTATACAGTATAATGCATATTGCAGTTTCTCGTCGCTGTGGAGTGACTTTAAACCTTTCACACCAAGGTTGAGTGCCCTCCTTGTGGAGAGATTCTACAGATAACATAAAGTTAAACCAGGTTAGAAACAGTCTATTCTATGGAGTATAAGAGGAGAGCTAGACGTCGATATTCCATACGAGCTGGGAGTGAGTGGATGGGAGAGCACAATAGGGTGGAGAATAGTATTTGTCCAAGCATGATCGGACAGAAGTTTTTTTTTCATAAATGATGATCACGTGACCACTAATCTGTAGAGAAGGTTCACTCAGGAAGCGGTGCAATATATTTTATGTGTAAAAGTGAAGAATCATTGACTAACCCATCACCCCCTTAACTCTTATCTGCTTCCAATCTCTTTTTTTTTCCACGCCTCCCCCCCCCAATCCTCCTTGCCAGACCTTTAGTGCACATGCAAAATATAGATGGCCTCCAAGGCACTGATCTGGCTTAAAAAGCAGAGCTACATCGAAAGAACGGTGTAATTGAACCCCTTTTTCCATGATGTCCTCACCTTCTCCTTCCTTCATGCCCCTCCATCTCGTTTAATTATTCCAAAGAAATAAAATTCAACATCATCTTACATGGCAGAGTCATCATAGGCTGAACATAGCCTATTGTGTAATCTCGTTATTTTTTTGTACAGACACCATTTTTCTACTCAACAGCAAAGCCATGAGTTTCAACCATATCTCAAGGTATGATTCATTCATCCAAAGAGGTCTAGCAAGTCATCTAATTACACCCTGTGTGCCTCTCCACGTCTTTGGCATGTCAGAGGAGATGCGATGCATCATGATCCTGCTTTGCAATATGAGCAATACTCCAGAATCGGAATGTCAGGTCAAAACCGGTGGGCGAGTTGGCTTGGTGTCTGTGTTTGATGAAATATTGATGAATTATTTAGCTGTCTAAACTGCCCCTGGTAGTACAGCTTCGAGATGCTCCCCAATTCACAAGACAGGCCTTGGCATGTTATGTTTTAAACTGAAGGGGAATTTTGTATATTTCCCCAGCTGCAAAACAGCTGTGGGTCGTTTGTGAGAATAATTGCCCCCAGCTGTGTTCATCGGAAACACATTGTAGAGCATGAAGATCCAATGCAGACCAAAAAGTTGTCCTCTGATATATTATGGAACAAAGTGGGGCACGGCAGGCATGTCTTGTGATAAATTTTAAAAGACCTCCAGCAGGATTTTATCAGCGGACACAGAGAACGTCTTCGGAAAATTGCAGTGTACCGTAATCTTGTAGGTTTCCGGTCCTTTTGGATACTGAGTTTGCCTTCAGGACCTCCACGACAAGGTAACCAAAATAAGCTCCAATGCTCATTCAGGCAGGAATGCCATGGTACACTGGCAAAAAAGAATTGGTGTGTGATTAAAATACTGATATTAAGATGACAAATGTGCACTCACAAAGGGTGACAATATCAGATAATTGTTTGGAGTGACAAATGCACATACGGAAGATGTATTATGTCCCCACGATTGCTTGCTCTGGTTATTGACCGAGTCATAATAAGAAAGTAATCACAGAAGGCAACCAAGGCATTAAATGAATGAGTGATAAAATAATGTTGTCTATATGGCCCCCATGCCAATTGTTCAAAAACAAACAACCACAACTGGTGTGGACACCAAAAACAGCTGACCAAATTAAATGGGATAATGTCAAGGTGTATTTGGTGTGTCCTCATATTCCGAACGTGGTATAAACCACATAGGTTATTGGTTCACGAGCGCCAGCTGGAGTGACCACTATATTCGCTATGTCTGTCTGTCTGTGTGTCTGTCTGTCTGTCCAGAGCAAAACTCTGTGGACTTTGATCCGATCTTGATGAAACTTGGTTATGTGTTCGATATCAATGTCGAGTTGTGTTTTCCTGGATGAGGGGGTGCAACACCCATTGTGGGGGAAGCCACGCCCAAAAAAATAGCCATTTTTAGGGGGTGGTTGGATTAAAAATCTATCTTCTCCTGGAGAATTGACTGAATGGAATGGGTTCTTCGGTATTTGAACAGCAAAATGAATTATGTAAAACTTGTCGTTGTCCGATTTTTCATTTTCGTCCCAAGGTCAAAAACTTAAAAAATTGCGGATTTTGACATAAAACTCATTCGACCACCCAACTTTGAGAGCGAGGATGACAATATTTTTTATGCATAATCTTGAGGTCATTCCCCACCTAAAGTCTTCAAACCCTTTTGCTCTATCTCGATCACCTTGCCCGTGGCGCCCCCTTCAAGTTTGTTTTTACGCTGATTTCAAAGTATGGATAATCCGAGGAGTGTGAAATGCCATATAGCCTACATGATGTTATATTGTTCATGGAATGTTCCGGAGGTAGTTTTGCACCAAAGGTCATAATCCTTGACCTTTGACCTTTAAAGGCCACAAAGGTCAAATTTTCAAAGTTGTGGAAATCGAATCGGGTTTTCGACCTTCTTCGACGAACTAACTCCAATAAGCTATAGCACATATCCTGTTTCCTTATTTTAATGTCCACAACATTGTTTTGTGACCTTTAAAGGTTATGCAAAGGTCAAATTTTGAAACTTGTTGAACAAAACCAGGTTTTCGACATTTTGCAGCTGTTGATTGAAGGCCACTATAATTAATTATAACTTGGTCCAAAATTATCACATTGTCTCATCCTTGACTTCTGAAACAATCTACATCGTCAAATACCGCTCGTGAACCATCGTCGTCTTCAGACTTGTCAAAACGAATTTAATCCGACAGGGATTCTCAAAAATCCAAATCATTGGCACATGGGAAACATGGCAGGAACTCAATGCACTGTACAGGCTGAAGAAAGATATAATGTATTCACAATACAACAGAGATGGAAATCCCAGATGAGGACAGACAATTAACGACAAGGGCAATCGGTAGAGCGCATGGGCGTCGATTGCTTTTGAAAAGTGGGGGGGGGGGGGACATTGCATGTCCAGACGACGAAGCCCACTTCGTGCAGGCGTTGACACAGCAAGTCTACCCTTGCAAATTCTTGATTTTATATGCTCGTTGACATGCTGCCTTCTGATTACACAAATCCCTGAAATTAATCTGACCATCTAACGACCATCTTTTTATCAAATGTAAGCAGACGGAGCGAAATTGAATAAACATTAATCGTACACATTTCAAAATTTCAAGTGTCAAAGAAATATATATATATATAAATATATATATATATATATATATATATATATATATATATATATATATATATATATGTATATATATATATATTATCCGTGTCGTAAGAGGCGACCAGGGTTGTGTCAGGAAGGGCATCCGGCTTAAAACATGTGCCAAATCACTATGCGGATCATACGGATGATCCGCTGTGGCGACCCCAAACGGGAGCAGCCGAAAGAAGAAGATATATATATATATATATATATATATATAAATATATATATATATATATATATATATATATATATATATATATATACACATATATATACATATATATACATATATATATATATATATATATATATATATATGTATAAGAATTGTTTATCAAGCCTCCTTCTCACGACCCTTGAACTGATTCACCAAACATAAACAGAAAAATAGACTGACATACAAATTGATATTAGACGAGTACGGTCAACTTACGTTAAAACTTGCCAAAAATATGAGCCCTCTTGTCTGCCGATCCAGTTAAAAACTTTGTAGCAATGTCTTTGGGGGTCAAGTGCAGTCAGACGATCTCGGTGAACATGACAGATCATGAGATGGTTGAGGCGTTGTTGGGTCATTGTGGAACGTAACCAAGTCTTCATACGTCTGAGTGCGCTGAATGACTGTTCAGCTTCACATGAACATGCTGGCGAAACCAATGGAAGCCTAAGCAAACGTTCTACCTGTGGGAACATTCGACGGACTTCCGGCACCATGTCTACAAATATCTTACGGTAATCCTCAATAGATGAACCACTGAACTGGTTACGAAAGAAGCCAAGTTCTTGCTCTAGGGAATCCGACAGTTCGGACTATTTGTGGTTTGAATGACCCAGACAGGAGCATTTCACCCAAGTCCCTATACGCCATGAGGTCGGTTGATGTGAAGTTCTCGTTCAAGTTCTCGGATGCGCTGTCGATGACTGAAAAATTCAAGTCTGTATACCTCCTCTGCAGAATTTGCAGTGTATTCCTGCATGCCTCCATGAAGTCTCTTCGGAAGCCTACGCTTACAAGGGAGGGTCACTGGATCTGTTGGCAATGCTGGAGCTTCTGTTGTGCTGCTTCGAAAACCTCCTTAACAGCCTGGTCGGTATGGAGAGATTGGAAATTTTGTGCAGTTACCTTTGCAGCAGTAAGCATACCAGAGATGGTAACTTGTGAACCCTGAAGTGCCTTATTGAGGTATTCAAGGGATTGGAGAACGGGCAATGATGCAAACAGACCGAGAACACACTTTTCTGATGAAAGACAGCTTCGAATACCGTTGGCTCGCGATGCCGTGTTCGTACCAAAGTCATCACTTGCTTGTTGAAGGGCATCCAGTACCGCTTCATAATTATCCAATATCGATTTCACGGCAGGAGAACGAGTTAACCAACGAGTCGGGCAAATTGGCCTCAGGCGTGTAGGGCAAAGAGTGTCAGCATCGTCAGCGTGGATATTCAAGTACAGATGCTTGAATTTTACAGAGTTGTACATGTTGCTGGGTACCTGGACATAATCAAGGGCATCTCTTATGAACGGTGCAGTTTATAGGGCTTTGGATGTAATGAGTTGGGTGACATGAGCTCCACAGTGAACATAATTGGCCAGCAGTTGGAGTTTTTTTTAGCTGTGCTTGACAGCCCTTGTACGTTCCGGACATGTTGCTTGCCCCATCGTAAGTCTACGCTCTAAGGTGTTCAATAGGGAGTTGACACCGAATTAGGACATCCTGAAGCATCTTACAAAGTGATACTCCTGTTGTTGACGATACTTGGTAGAGGCCGATGAGATCTTGAACATCAAAGGAATCCGTCACATAGCGCACACACACCGACTCCTGCTCATTACCCTGAATATCTTGCGTTCCATCTGTTAAGAGTCCGAACTGAGTGGACATTTCATTCACGTTACTGAAGATATTTCTGAGGATGGCATGACTCATCAACTGTAGAATTTCGTTCTGAATTTCTCCTCTTGTGAACGTCATCTTCTTTGACAGCCACGTCTTGAGATTTATATCATCCTCGGCCCACAACTGTAAGAGTATTTTGACATCCCCTTCAGAGGCATCTTCCCACGAATTGCAAAACCTTGTCGGGTTAAATATTGCAGTGAGGTTATAATCTTCAGAAGTGCTGACCGTGCAGATCTTTGCTCTTCTAGCAGTTTGCTGCTCAGCTGCACATGGACACCGGTTTGACTTCTGCGACATTTCAGATTTTCAGAGGCAAGCCTATATGTGTTTCATCGATTGTGTTGTCTGAATTTTTCTGTTGCCTTTTTCCAGTTCCGAAAGCCCTTTGAGACAAATGAGTCTTCTGCACAGCGGGCAAGTTCAGTAAGTTGTTCACGAGAAGCGTCCGTACAGGTGTGACAGAGTCCACCACCGATGCTCTGATCAAAATGAAGCCACGGAAAATCTTTGAACCACTGTTATTGAAACTTCAACTTTCGGTTTGGCAGTATTTGAACTGGGATACAACTGACATCATGAGGTTGAAAAGGCTGATCTGGGAAATTAGGCCAAGTACTCGCACATGCACCCTTTTCTGCTATCTTCTCCTTTGAATCGTCCACCTCTTTCTGGGAACTTGATTGCTCCAGGAGAGTGGTCAGGGATGTGCTACTTGATGCTGTCGCAAAAAAAACTCTGATATCCATATCCTCTATGAAACGAGAAGGGAATTACATTTCAGTTGAATAAATTTTGACATGTAAATTATCAGGGTTATTTTTGCGTAACAGGGCATTTTTAAGGTCAACATACTTTTGGTGAGGTCACTATACCTCCAGGCACAATGTTGACATGTGATAAGCTTTGCGTAGCACATGTATTACTAAAAGAGCGCCGATACGAGTTCAGTTCTTAATTTAGCACCTGAGCTCACAATTTAGCATTCCATTACTCGCTTAGTTCCCGGCTACGTGCTTATTACTTTTGGTTAGGGTCAGATACCCTGGTATTTTATTAATATTCATCATTTTATTTAATCTGCATTTAATTAACCAATGAGCTAAAGTTGAGTGAGATGATTATGATATTAATGGTTCATAGTTGGCGTCGTCGTTAAAGATTGTGTTCTTCATTTGCATGCCATCAAAAGGGTTCACCAAACGAATGAGCTAAAATCAGTTGTAATGTGAACATTCATGTAATTCTTTACCTCTCACAAACCACGAGACCAGGAGACGAGGGATTAAGATCTGTTGCCGTCCGGATGTGCACTCTCTTCTTTCCAATTACTAGTACGTGCCCGTAAAAAAAAAAAAAAAAAAAAAAAAAAAAAAATAATAATAATAATAATAATAATAATAATAATAATAAATAAATAAATAAACCACACAGGCCGTTTCTTCGCTCTCGCGTGCCCGTACGTGCGTGACCCGGAAGTTCGATATTATTCGCAGTTACCATTATTCGCAATTTATTTTTAATACCCAATTATTCAATTAGCACCAACGTATTTTACCTTTTCGCAATGTCGTGGCAAGGAAAAACAAAAAAGAGAAGAGAAGAGAGAGAAAAAATTTACTTCCTGGTTCGGAGCATACCAGCACTCTGATGTTCCCGAAATTTATACACCGTCTAATATGAAAACGATCACAACTTGGGCCATTGTGTTTATCTATAAATGCGCATAAGAAATCGAGAAATTATTAGAATACACGAAGTCATCACTATCCGGAAGCCCGTACGTTGTAACCCATAATGGGGAACGTGGCTGTGCTTCCCTTCCCCATCGGCCACGCCCACGCAACAACGTGTCTTGCCATTGGTTTGGTAAATAAATGGCCATAACTTGGGAAGCACTTGTCCGATTAATATCAAACCTTGAAAAGGCACATCCACAGGTCCCCAGCAATATACCTGGCAAGTTTCAATTAGATCGGACCAGTGGTTGTTAAGAAAGAGCGGTCACACACACACACACACACACACACACACACACACACACACACACACACACACACACACACACACACACACACACACAGCTGGAATTATAGATAGATTGTACATAGTTTGTTGATTTGTAAAATACGTTCATCATTTCCACTAGTGCGTGGCCGTGCGTGCAAAAAAAAGAAAAAAGAAAAAAAAAAAGAAAAAAGAAAAAAGAAAAAAGAAAAAAAAAAAAAGAAAAAAAAAAACCTTTGAAACCGCGTGCCGTTTTTTAAGTACAGTGCGATATAAGTTAGAAAGGTGAAATAAACCATTTTGGTCGCGAAAGGGCCCAGAACCGTTGCGGGGTCGACATGGTGAAGAAGAAGCTGACAATCCTCTATTTTCATTTCAACGCTGCATTTAAAATCTCTAATTTAATCATTCTAAATCACACAGTTGAATGAGACACCTTATTCTGTCGGTCTATCCTTCATCTTTGTCCTCGTGCAAACGGAAAATTATTCGGATGATGGTGGAAGACAAATTCCTTCCGGAATGTTATTTTTCCCAGTAGGAAATGCAAGCCGCGGCTAAACTGCGAAACATAAGCCGTTTTTAATCGGATTTTAGAGGTAATCTCATTACCACCCTATAGATACTGATAAATCCGAGAACAGAATTCAAAAATAATTTTCCGTTCGGTTATCCGAACCGCTTCGGTAAATTTTGCATATTTTTCAACAGCTACCTTTTAAAATCTATAATTTGATCCTCACAAGTCCAACGACCGAATGCTACCTCTCGTTTTGTAGGTCTATACCTCCCCCAAGTCCAAGTACCGATGAAAAAAATTATTCACATTAACCGCCGCAAAAGCGAGTGAATCAGCGCATTTTATTTTATGTTTCCCAAGTATTCAAAGCTAATTTAGTCGCCAAAATACCGACTCTCCTTCGATTTTCACCCGGTTTTCAACGTTGTGATTTAGGCAACTGTTATCGACTGCGAAATATGAAAACAGAATCGCAAAATATCTTTCCATTCGTTCGTGCGAGCCGGTAGAGTGAAACCACGTCATCCTGCACAGGCTCCACCATCTCACTCAGCAAACCAGGCCGCGAAATCTTTTATTGGCTTAAACTCGACGGTGCAAAGTCACAAAAATTAAACACACACAACATCGTGCAGGTAATAACATCAGGCATCCGACGATATAAGTTAAAAAGGTGAAATAAACTATTTTGGTCACTAAAGGGGCCCCGAGCCGTTGCGGCCTAACACTTTCCGAGGCGTAGTGCTCCGGGCCATGAAGCCGCGATTTCTTTAAACATTCATAAAATGACGATACAAAGTCCGAAAATGTCCCAACATACCTCGAAATGTCCAGGTCACGTTCCCTGTTAGTGGGTGAACAATCCAACGCTTGGCGAATTCTGCTTCACAGTGATAGGAAGAGCCGACATCGAAGGATCAAAAAAGCGACGTCGCTATGGACGCTTGGCCTGGATGGAGACCATGGCTTGGGAAGCACGGATTGTCAATGTTGAATTGTTAACCTATCATCTTTAATAGAACTATCATAGACCAATAAAACTTTAGTGGAGATTTAAAAATTTCTTCTTGTATTTGAGGAGCATCTCGGCCTGGTTGTACTGGAGCAGCTCGTTTTGTTTACCTAACTTACGTTCAATGAAAAAAGTGGGGGGGGGGAATCGATATGTTGCCCCCCCCCACTTGATAAAAAGTGTTGATAAAAAGTGGGGGGGGACATGTCCCCCCCCGTCCCCCGCCAATCGATGCCCATAGTAGAGCGCACATCTCCGCCATGTAATGCCTGATCCACGATAACATATTGGGCCCAATACATTTTTGAAATATCATGCTATAATACAGTACTATATCGTTTTTGGCGCTCTCTCTCAATGGTGAAGAATCACTTTTAAAATTAAATAATACTCGTATCCAGATCCAGATTCGGATCTTCACCAAAATCGAATCAATTCGTCGTGGTGACACACCCAACCTGTCCACCAAGTTTCGTCTGAATCCGTCCACAACTTTTTGGGACATCTTGCTATATATCGATTTTACCCCGATCTCTCAATGGTGAAGAATCACTTAAATAATTATCAGATCTGGATCCGGAATCGGATCTTCACCAAAATCGAATCAATTCGTCCTTGTCACACACCCAACATGTCCACCAAGTTTAATTCGAATCCGTCCACAACGTTTTGAAATATCGTGCTATATATCGATTTTAGCCCATTCTCTCAAGGGTATGCCTGGTGTTGGCTTACTGGTTATGGTGGTGGACTTTGGATCCTTGGGTCCTGAGTTTAAATCCCACTCAGCTGTTGAATTAATACCAGGTGGGGTTGACTCTGCCTGACCTCCTTCTGAGGTCGAAGTGGCGACCCGTCCAGGATTGTGTCCAATAGCCAAGTAGACTGCTTAAGTAGCACCAACACGCTGCACAGTGTGGTCCCAATCTCCTCCTCCTCCTCCTCAAGGGTGAGGAATCACTGAAAAAATTTAAAAAAATTCTTGGATCCGGGTCCATGTCGGGATCTTCACTGAAATCAAATCAATTTGTCCTTGGCACACAACCCAACCTGCCCACCAAATTTAATCCGGATCCGTCCACACCAATTTGAGATATCCTGCACTCAGGCACACAAACAAACAGACAGAGGGGTGAAAACATAACCTCCTTCACCTTCAGTGGCGGAGGTTAAAAAAAAACACAGCAACGTTAACAAAAAGATCAAAAAAAAACTAACCTCCCGATAGGCCCACCCACACAACAACGAAGCACACATAACTGGGTGAGTGATTCAAGCAGGCAGACAGTCAATCCCCGGGCTGAAGGCGAGGGCAGAATGTCCCAGCAGGGTCAAACAGACAGAGATGCAGCCTCCACTTTCCCAAAGCACCAGCTAAAGACTTCGCCCCCAAGCCAAGACTGAATTAGCACATTTATTTTCAACCCCAATTTATCGTTGTCACGGCCAGAAATGGCAAATCTCACCCCCAATGCCATGTCCACACATAGTGATAGCACCTCATCCAATCTGACAACGTGGATAACCGCACCATTGGGCACCTTGACCACCAAGCAATGCAATCCAATTGAATGACACCTGGAGCCTCTCTCTCTCTCTCTCTCACCTAGCCTCAACCTGGTTCAACATGATAACCACTTAACCTCGTTATTGTAAAATTAAGAAGGCCCATCTCTTTCACGGGCCATAGGCCAGGCAATTATCCCGATGCAGATGTCGTGAGTACATGAAAAAATTAACAAACTATTCATTTCAGAACAAGATAACTTTTCCTTAATTCTAATAACCCCCATAAACGTAACATTACAATTGGACTACAAGTTATAACTAGAAAGGCACTCAAGAGAGCACATACCTCTCTGCAAGGCTGAGCTGTTTACGTTTTGTATCTCACTGACAGGCCGGATCTGCATACAGACCTTAACTAAAATCAAATCAGCTTGTTCTTGTGACATACACAACTCATCCACTAAGTTTTGTCATAATCCATCCCCAACATTATGAAATATTGTCCTATATATCGTTTTTGGCCCCATCTCTCAAAGGTGAAGAATCACTTTAAAATGCTTGTTTCTGGATCCCAATACCACATCTTCACCAAAATCGAAACACTTCTTCTGTGTTACATAACCAACTTGTCCATCAAGTTTCGTCCAAATCCGTCCATAACATTTTGAGATATCATGCTCACAAACAGACACCAAACAAGACAGACGTGAAATCCAAACAAATAGTTATCATGGAAGCAACAATTTGGTAATTTGGAAAATTTGACTTATCACGTGTTCTACATGACTGAATGTTATGCATAACAAATTTGGTTGATAAATTTTCTAACTGCAGTTTACCACCATCTCATGTCGTCCCCAACCCAAACCATGATCTTTTCTACCTTCATTAATCCCCACCGTAATCTCTCCTCCATCCAAATTTCCACTTTTCCCACCTTGGAGTTTCCTTCTGTACCCAGCTTGCCCACCCCGTGCATCATCTTGTCCACCCCATGCTTCCTCTACTGTCCCCCATTCCTCCCCACATCCTTTGTTTGCCCAAGTCTCCTTCTATCTTGGCCTTTTACTCTGATGTTGGTGCCCCCCCTCCCCCCATATACTGTTCCTTTTGCATCCTACGATGTCCTGATCCATTCATTGTACTCGCTCTTCCACGAGCCTCGACTTTGGATGAAATTTTTTTTAGCGTTTTACATGTTTAGGTTGGCCTCGACCTTGACCTTGGCCTTTGGTAAAGTTTGACCAAACATTCTTCACATATACTACACATACGTACAGATAAGCTGCGTAAGTTTCAATTTGATATCTTGAAAAATTACTGAGGTATGGTAATAATAAATTTACAGGCTCATTTGATTATGATGGGGTGAAATTGTTGTCAAGGAAACCATTGACGTGTCAAAAAGGCTAAATCGATCGCATTTTTGGTGAACAAGGTTTGTGGCCCAATATGAAAATCCTGTTCAAATTTGAAGCTAATAGGATGAAAATTGGTGATTCTACGTGACCTTGAGCTTTGACCTTTTACCTCGAAACACTAGGCTTCAGTAACCCAATATGCAAATTGTTCAAATTTTAAGTCAATCAGATGAAAATTGTTGATTTTTTGTGACCTTTGACCCTTTGCGCTTTTGACCTCAATACAATTAGAGCTCTTTATTGGTGAAGCAATTCAGTGACCCAATATAAAATTTCTGTTCACATGAGCAGAGTACCCACCATCTGGGTCAGTGGATATTGTCCATTATTTGTTGAAAAAAGTATAGTCTGTATATTTCAAGAAGACTATATGTGTTTGCGTGGTGTGCATCGAAAGGGGTCTAATAGGTCTACAGAGTCTAAGTTGTCCAAAGGGTCTATAGGGGGTCTGTAATGGTCTATTAGGGACCTAAAGATCTAAAGGGTATTTCCCAATAGCAGTTAGGGTCTAAAGGGGTCCAATGTATCCAAAGTTCTAAATGGTCCAATGTCAAGGTATCTCAGTGGTCTGAGAGGGTCTAAGGGGGTTTTGAAGTTCCAAAGGGTCTAAAATGGTGTAGCGGGGGGCTAAAATGTCTCAGGGGGTCTGAAGGTATAAAGGGTATACTCCAAAAGTAGTTACAGGTCTAAAAGGTTGGAGGGGTTTATTGGGTCGAAAGAGTCCAAAGAGGGTCCAAAGTCGAAAAGGTCCAAGGGTCAAAGGGTGTAAGTGGTCTAAAGGGTCAGTCACTAGATATGGATGGCCGTTGGATCACAAGGAGCTCCTCTGCTCTTTGACAAGTTTTGTTCTTCATCCTGCTGGGTGTCCATATCATACACCATCCTCACCAAGAAACTTGTTGGGGGAGACGGTTTAGTCGCCGACAACCCGACCATGGAACAGGTTAGTACAGGTTAACATGGTACATGTAGCAAGTCACAGATCTAGTTTGACGTGACCTGACAATATGACCACATCCTTGATGTGATCTATCTTTTCGTGTAAACTTCCATTGTGGAGCACCCAAAAATCCACATGGCTCAAATGGGGAGGAAGTAGTAAGCCATGGAGCTCAAGAGACAGAAGAGTGTATAAGTCCGCGTGACTCAGGTGGAAGGACACATGAGGCCACATGGTTTAATCCAGGAGATGGGTCACATTTCACAGTAAGTGGGAGTCTACCACACATCTCCCTCAGCGTAGCCAATAACCATGCATTATCGAGTGGTCCAAGAGCCACTCCCTGCGGGTGGTTAAAAAAGCTGAAGCTATTTGCACGAGGTAATCTCCTCCCTCTCTCGCTTTCCCTGGGTTGCTGTTCCTGCGTAGTTTATGGTTACGACTTGGGATGCTGCTCTCCTTAGTTTCTGGCTGCTGCTTGTTTTTCTACCCTGCTCTGGCTGGCAGTTTGTCGTTCGTGAATGTTGCAAGAGGACAAACCCGAACAGAACTGCAGCATGCAGTGGCAAGCACATTGGAGGGATTGGACCACTATACAATGTCCTCATCACATCGCAATCATCGCCATGTGGGACAGATGCCATTCTCTCATCTGTGTCTCATCCATATCCTGCTGGTCCTGAGTGTTCCCTAAATGAGTGGTTAAGTTATCTGTTTCAGTTCCATCGTCGTTTTGAGGACAGGTAGTGTATTTTAAAAATTCATTTGTGACAATTTTGCATCACTGCACATGGCAATGTCTTCTTCTTCTTCCCCCATCCCATTTTATGCAACAAATCTTTCTTGTTAATGTGAACCTGAGTGTGATCAGAGACCGGGGACTGCATAGTGCATAGTAAATTGGGCCAATTAATCCGTAGTCAGGTAGTTTTGGGTTAGTGCATTAAAGGTGCCTCCGTTAGCGAATTGTCTGTGATGGCTTGCCCGGTCACTTCTGTCAAGCTAATTTGTCACGAGCATGTGTCTGAGATGCTGACTCATGCCCAAATTATCTGGGCGGATGTAGAGACCTCTCGTCCCATACGGGAATAACGGTCCTGAAGACCCATGACCGTTACAATATAAAGACACACACACGATCCAGCACTAACTCTTTTCCTGAATTTTTCATATAAAATTAAATACGAGGTTCATTGTTGCAAAGTAGTCAACCAAAAAAATCCTTAGACAACCCAAACTCATACGGACATCCTTTGTTTATAGTAAGAAAAATAGAAGTTACATCAATGACACATGGATAATCAAAGGAGATTTCCCCAGTGAGTAGAACATGTTCTATATGGCACTAATTATTCACTCACATGAAATGCAACAGTGTTATGTCAATGTGTGAACATTCGTGTGGTTTCAAGAAAAACAATGATTCAAGAATTCAATGAAGTTTAACAATATATTATCCCACCAAAAGTCAAGAGACAATCATTTGCCAGAGTACCCACACTTGCATCAAATTAGCATAATCATGAAAATTAATTGAAGGACTACAAATATTTAGTGAACAGGTTGGAAACCTCTCGGGAATGGACGTGGCATCCATGCAAGTTTGTACAGTTACGTTGTTATGCGTGTCAACATTGTTAACTGTTTTTTGTTGTTAACTCGTTCACTCACTTCTATATGGCCTAGATGCAAGACTCTGGGCCTGAGTTTAGGCATCATTGTCCGACTTGGTCAAAAATACTTCCAGAAAAACCGTCATAACTTTGTTTGTTTGTAGGATGACACACGACTCACAAATCAGAAGAAAGAAGGAAACAATGCTTGTTCTTTTTCGATAAACATGAAATTTCATTATTAAGAGTAACTGTTCTTCAACTTCACTTGAATAAAAATTAAGTAAATAAATGAAAAACGCTGTGTTACAAGAAGTTGAAATATGAGGGCATGGCACAACATATGAGACATGAATGGACCTTCCATCCACACAGTGTTTTGGCAAGACAAATTTTTTTTAATGATATTTTCTCAGTTTAAAAAGGGCATAACTGTATGATAAATTCAAGAAACGCTTGGAAACTTGAACTTGTTTTGTAACTTATCATAATTAAGCCATGCACCAAGTTTCAGTTGAATATGTTAAAGGGTTTGGGAAAAAGTCTTTAAAAACCACAGGTGAGACGGACGCATGGAAAGCAAACCTATAGTCCCTCCAGTGAAACCGGTCGGGGACTAAGAAAATGGAACTTGCTCATAGCTACCCATTTACTATGGAAAAAACGAATACCCAGGCTATTTGCTAGGCTATTCAAAACATTTATTGCCATGGCAGCATCTTTCCTGAACTCTACACTCCTGGTATTATAAAGGCAATGATTTGGTGCCCTCTGCCTATATTAATTCACAATAGCAGAATTATTTTACGCCCAATCCTCCTGTGGCTACGAATACATAAAAATTGCATCACCTCCAAATGCAACAACAACTCGATTAACTATCTATACTATAAGAGAGTCGTTTGTCTGTCTGTCTATCTGTCTGTATGTCTGTATGTGCATCTGTCTGTCACCATTTTTTGCAGAGATAGCTGAATGGATCTTCATCGAACTTTCATTCAGTACCAGGGAGTGTTTTAGGCAAAAAAAAATTTGAAAATTTTGACAAAAAACAAGTTGGATTAAAATAAATAAATGAATTTTTTTTAAAAAAAAACCACTGCATAGTGCCTAAGTCTTTGTTGCAATGTGAAAGGTAATATTAAATTATCCAACCCCCATTCTAGTCCATTTGCCGTTATTATGTGTTCCATTGTCAACGTCCCAGCAGGCACACAACGTTGTCGCAACATCATTTGCCGGTTCTATCCTGATGTCAGAATTGGGTCAGTGGGAAGTTGTTTTTGCAACACCCATGACGTCAGATTTCAACGTTGTGACAACGTTGAAATCTGACGTCGTTTGCAGCGTCGTGTTCTGATTTTATCCTGATGTCAGAATTGGGTCAGTGGGGTAGTTGTATTTGCAACACCCATGACGTCAAATTTCAACGTTGTCACAACATTGAAGCATGACGTTATTTTTAAACTTTATCGCAACGTTCATAAAATGGAGTTTTTATTTTTATCCTTTTCTTTGCACGCCAAATAAACGACATTGCAGTGCATGACTCCCTTCAGCTTCCAGCTTGATGGAGCCCTCGACCCGTAGGTCTGGGGTCAGCGGAGCACCGCTGTTCCACCAGTGCCATTATCAAAACATTGAAGTTGTATTGCAACATCATATGTTGCACAGTAACACATAATGACCACAACTGTAATTCATTATCATTTATCACGTATCACGCAGAGCATGATTGTGGAAAAATATACAAGCAGCATTAACAATAATAATATCTTTATTCGTACCAAAAAAGCACACTCAAATACAAACATACAATAAATAAAAGTAGATACCATTGCAATTGAGAAACATATACTAAAAATGGGGAATAAAAAGAAATACCACATGGGTAAAAGTCGTAAATACCTTTTTGACAAATTCACTTTGTGCAAAGCACAGTTAACAATTCAAATTCAGAAAGTTCTGCTCCAGAGAGGAACTGCGGAGCTTCCCTCTCAAATATAATTGACTGCACAAAGGCACCTTTAAGTACAACATCATCATCATCATCATACAGTTATAATAAAACTCAAGCCTGTTGGCTTCGTGGTTAGGGTGGTGGCTTGGGATCCTAGGGTCCTGAGTTCAATCCCCGTTGGCCGCTGAATTAAAATACACCAGGAGGTCGATTCAGCCTGTCATCCTTCGGAGGTCAGCAAAATGAGTACCAGTGTACTGGTAAGGGGGGACACTGCATCAGCGGCATAGCCACGTCCCAACCAATGATGCAACCAGCAGCCACAGGAAGAGAGAAAAAGAGAGAGAGAAAGAGAGAAAGAGAGAAAGAGAGAAAGAGAGAAAGAGAGAAAGAGAGAAAGAGAGAAAGAGAGAAAGAGAGAAAGAGAGAAAGAGAGAAAGAGAGAAAGAGAGAGAAAAAGAGAGAGAAAAAGAGAGAGAAAAAGAGAGAGAAAAGAGAGAGAAAAAGAGAGAAAGAGAGAAAGAGAGAAAGAGAGAAAGAGAAAGAGAGAAAGAGAGAGAAAAAGAGAGAGAAAAAGAGAGAGAAAAAGAGAGAGAAGAGAGAGAAAAAGAGAGAGAAGAGAGAAAGAGAGAAAGAGAGAAAAGAGAGAGAGAAAGAGAGAAAGAGAGAAAGAGAGAAAAAGAGAGAGAAAGAGAGAAAGAGAGAAAGAGAGAAAAAGAGAGAAAAGAGAGAGAGAAAGAGAGAGAAAAAGAGAGAGAAAGAGAGAAAGAGAGAAAGAGAGAGAAAAAGAGAGAGAAAAGAGAGAGAAAAAGAGAGAGAAAAAGAGAGAGAAAAGAGAGAGAGAAAGAGAGAGAAAAAGAGAGAGAAAAGAGAGAGAAAAAGAGAGAAAAAAGAGAGAGAGAGAGAGAAAGAGAGAGAAAGAGAGAGAAAGAGAAAGAGAAAGAGAAAGAGAAAGAGAAAGAGAAAGAGAAAGAGAAAGAGAAAGAGAAAGAGAAAGAGAAAGAGAAAGAGAGAGAGAAAGAGAGAGAGAGAGAGAGAGAGAGAGAGAGAGCGAGAGAGAAAGAGAGAGAGAGAGAGAGAGAGAGAGAGAGAGAGAGAGAGAGAGAGAGAGAGAGAGAGACTGATAATTCTATGCTTGTATACATTATGGGCATTAGAAGCATAAAAGTTATTGACTGATAACTTGCATTTATATAAAATGTAATTAAAAGTTTTAGCTCGTGATGTCATACTACCCATTGTTACAAGATTCATAATTAAGCAACCTCAGGTTGTTATGATATGTTATGTTATATATGTTATATATGTCAGGTTGTTATATATGTTATGAGAAAACGAAGAACCACATTTAAATTTTGCTATACAGCATAATAGTTGACATTCAATAGGTAGAAATTCAGCAATGACTGGTAAAAGAACAATATGGGTCCCACTTGGGAAGTCAAACACCTTTCTGAGAGAATTTCTCCATGATATATATAATTTAGAAATATTTTTACCTGTTATGTCCCACAGCGGGCATCAATAGAATGAGGTGCAAAAAGACTTAAACAGATGATACTTGACATGATATGAACAGTGCATAAAATTATATAAAACTGAATTACAATCAGGCAAATCAATGAGACCAAATATATATCCATGTGTGTGTATTCATACAAAGAAAAAAATATAAATCTAACATCATTAAGTATGAAAACAAAATTTTGAATGCATCTCACATAAATAATTCCAAAGCACAAAAAAATTAATTTGTTGGGTATTTTCAATCTTAACTTCACAAGAAAATAAAATAACTTCATTATGCATAAAAGTACATGTAAATATTTTCACGATGTAAACTTAGGCTGGGTTTCTAACATACAACATTACAATTAACTATGCTGCAAATTCTTAATAATAAAGGACGTGGACGGCTGGCACAGCATGTTGCTGTTGCTCGTTATTATTACACTAGTACGTGCCCATACGTGCTCGTACGTGCGTGCCCGTATGTACAAAAAAAAAAAAAACAACAACTTTCAAACAACCACACAGGCCGTTCCTTTGCTCTTGGAAATGACGACTGGATTGGGGCATTGTGTTTATCTATAAATGCGCATAAGAAATCGAGAAATTATGAGAATACAGTAAGTCATCACCATTCAGAAGTCCTACGTTGTAACCCGTAATGGGGAACATGGCTGAGGATCTCTTCCCCATCGGCCACGCCTACGCAGTTGGTTTGGTAAATAAATGGCCATAACTTGGGAAGCACTTGTCTGATTATTATTAAACCTTGAAAAGGCACACACTCAGTTCCCCAGCAATATAGCTGGCAAGCTTCAATTAGATCGGACCAGTGGTTGTCAAGAAACAGCGGTCACATACACAGACACACAGACACACACACATTGCTGGAATTGTAGATAGATGAGGGCTTGTTCCTGCCCGCACCTCCACACCGATCAGGGGCATATTTCAAATGTTGTGATATGGCAGTGTCCACAGCTGCCTCTGTTGCTGTTGGCTGACTGGTCATGGTACTGTCTGAAAAATAATAAGAATTTCCACTTCGTATATATTGGGCTTTCTGATCATCAAACAAGACTTGCAATGTCAATTACGCTCAAGTCATGCACATTATAAACTGTCATTTAGCAGAATTAATTTCCTCTGACAACTTTATAAAAATTCAGGTTCCGGAAAGGTCTCTTCCCATTCTTTCCGCACAAATTGTATGTGGGCATCACAGCATTGGACATCAATCGTATTTTAGGAAATAAAAACAATTTAGTACACCAGTGTTCGAAGCAGCTTGTAACAAATTTTAAGTTCCACTGCCCTTAAAAAGCCTCAATGAATATTATTCTTAATAATATAAAGTTATTTTAATGTCTTTTGATAACCATTTTACCAAAGGAAAACAATTGTGCACCGAAAAACTTGAACAATTCCCCTATAGTGACAAACTACCGCAATGAAGGCTTCATTGTTACAAGTGGCAGTTTGTCGGCGGCCAAAGGGTTAATTTTTTTTTTAATGACAAAACTTCTCATTTTTCAGCGAACAATAACTGACAATTGTTTTCCTTTTGCCTTTGGTTAGGCCTAACTGGTTAAAAGAGGACATAAAAAATTATATGTAATAAAAAATACTATTAATTGAGGCTTTTTTAAGGGCAGTGGAACTGTAAATTTGTTACATTGCGGAACAATGCGGTAATTCGTCGGACCAGAACGGCCGAAGCATTATCCACACCAGAAAAATATTTTAAAAGGTTCTGAATCAATCAAAATCTTGTCCTTGAAATCAAATCAAAACTTGTCCAAAGTAATTTTTGCAGAGTTCCCCTTTTTGCCACAGATTGGTGTTTTTTTTTTTTCACCAGGCCCACGGAAAAATGAATTCATTATTTACCGTCGATTTCTCCACACGATCAGGGCCATGTCAGGGGAGGGCCATATCAGGGCCATGTCAGGGCCATATCAGCGACAGCTAAACGTGATAAACGGATGATGAAATCGGGTGCCGGAGGATTCGATCGTCAGATGTACGTTCGAGTCCAACGCTCAAACCCCACGAGTGGCTCGAAGGGCCCGGGAGAGTTTCCATTGAATGTAACGATATAGATTCCCGAACACCTGTAACAGGAACACATCATGGATTCTGTGATCTTTAAAACGTCCAAAAACAAAAGCGAAGACACATAAAATCGATTTATAATATTATACTTAGCAAAAATGATCACGGCGGAAGATAATTTTAACTAATAAAGCTAAAGTCTTCTGCAGATTAAAACGGATTGTCTGCCACACTCAGAAACAGGGGAAAGTTCACAAGTTTAACCAAACTTTGCAAATGGCGGCTCGTGATGTGGAAATAGGAATTAGCCAATCAGATCTCTCCTCCAGTGAAAGGCAAACAATCACACGGCACGAGGTGGAAAAGCGGTCACCCTGGAAACACATGAGGCAGAAAAAACAGTTTTTGATAATCGCGGGGCGTGCTGCGGCTGTACCACGTTGTGATATGGTTGTACAAGCAAGCGGCCGATTCCTGACGTCATTAATCTTTCATACTGACGTCATGTGTCTGCTGGGCTTGCTGATGTGGAAAGTGTATGGTTTTATGATTGTTTTAGACTAACATGGGTCCATTAATAAAATTCAGGTTGGTTGCCGGGGTGGCTACCTTGGGGAACTCTTGTAATTTGTATAAATTCAAGATGGTCGCTACAGGTCAGACGATGGGGCTAAGTTTTTAATCGGTCAACATATATAGCCGATCAGCCTCGGTCCGAAATTTTGGTCACCGGTATCAAATTAGGGCAGAATGCTCATAGTGTTTTTTATGAAGGTATAAACCCATATAGTTGGAAAACATGTGATAGCATTGTGGTAGTGGCAGCTTTATGGGAGTTATCCCCCTTTTTCCAAAATGGCCACCAAATGCTCAATACCCTATATAGAGCAGATTTTAGACCACCTTGAGCAGTGATACTGGTGTCTACGACTAGGTTTGAGGGATCAGATATATCATTTCTGTATTTACCTAAAATATTGGATACAGCCTTAATATTAAAATTCAAGATGGCCGCCAAAATGGCTGCAGACACATTTAAATGACCGCGTTTAAGGTCCTAGAACAGTTACGACAGTGATTTTGGTGTACATTTCCAATATTTTAGGTAAATACAGAAATGATATATCCAACTGTAGTGAAATGTACATGATGACTCTAATACTCATCATTTACTGTCAATGATTACTGTTCATCGGCATCCACATCGTCATCCTCATCCGTACTCTCCACATCATCTGATGACCGATTCTAACAGTCTGACAGTTTGCACATATCAGTGCACTGGTCCATTTGCCAGACATACACAATTTGGCAGCGTGCACTTCCTTGAACATTTGCAGGCCAGTAGGGTCAAGATAGCCTCAGGTACTGGCTGACCATCCATCCAATCCACTACCATTAATTTCTCGGCTCCATCCATGTTAATTTTCCACCCTCTGTCAATGGGACTTGGTACACCTGGGTCTTGCTCAAGACATCTTCTCCATATTCCAGCCTGGTAGTTTGCCCTTTGTGCATGTTTGACTAAGCAGTCCCTGCAGGGTGGAAGCTGATGACTCTCTATCTCACCTTTCTTAACACAGAACAAGTTGTACCTGAGATCATTTACCTTGGTGAATGCTGCTTTGGGGCCAGAAAGGAGACATGTGACACACTCTAATTTGTTCATCAGTTCTGAGGAGAGGTCCCATTCCTGACCCAACTCTGTGAATGTGTTCTTGATTTCCCTGATGTTGGTCACTAATTTTAGAGCACTTGCCTTCCCTTTACCTGCGAAAGCACTGGTAGTGTCACATCCAGTGTATGCATGTATACCAATAAGAGCTCTGCATACATCTGTGCCAACAGTGGCAGCGACTTTCCCGATGTCAAGTAATCTAGTTCCACATTTCTGGAATAACGGAGCTCCTATCTTGTCATGGAATGGCAAACACATGATAAAGACATCTGTGTCCTCTGCGCATATCACTACAGCCTAGTAGCCCTTTCTAGCAGCATGGACAGCATGGAAAAGTAGGCGCCCATCTGCTTCCTCCTGCTGGCACTGGAGATCTGGTACCTCTTCACTGCTCTGTGATGTAATTCTGTAGCATTTGTCATCTACAGTTACATACAGAATCTTCTCATGTAGTTTCTCTCTGTACACTGGCTTCCTCCATTCACTGACGATGAAGCGAATCAGACTGGTTTTGTTAGTTATTCCTGTCAGGAAACTTCTCCATTGCCTCACAATCTGTGCGCTTGTGATACCCTGCAGCTGGTGTCCAGTCTCTTCACCTCATGCCGATCTCTCACTGTTCTTGATAGAATTCTCTCGATACGTGTCGAACACAACATCTATTCTGGTACTTTTACTTCCTTCACGCAATGCCATAGACAGTATTGTAGCGGCAATGTCTCCAAACGTAGCTTGATCACCCTTTACTCTTTGAACTAAGTTCATTCCATCGACCACAGAAGCCGGATTTTGTGGGAGTTAGTCTACTACTGTCACATTCTTCTGCAAAGTAGTGGCTAAGGAAGCTTTGTTTGTTTCCCTGAGTAATCCGTCTGGGGTAGAGAGAGCCCAGGGTAATGGTCCCAAGGGGTGAGAGAGGATGTCCTCCATCGTGAGATTGCGCCCTTGTGCCATCACTATGATGCGACCAAACAGAGACCGGTCAGCTTTCAAGATTATGTCCTTCCCACTTGTTTTCACTACCTTCTTCTTACACATATTTGTGAATGTCTTCAGCTTGTTAGTTTTCATCGGATCGTGAAATGGTTTCGCTGATGGGTCGTTCTCCAGTCTCTCGTTATGGAAAGTGGCATAACTCTGCTCTCCAATATCACATGCCTTCATCAGGTAAGAGGCAATGTCTCTGGGTGCCGACTTTGCAGTACAAATGCTTATGAGGTCTTGCTTCTCTGAGAATGGGTTGACCCAGGCTTGAATGAGACTGATGACTGCCGACACCGTTTCCTCATCTTTTTGGATTCTGGGCTGCTGTAGATCAGCATGGTTGAGTTCTGATTGGTTACCATGCACCATGTCTCTTAAGTGTCCAAGAAATGCACTGCGGTACTCTGCTGTTATGTAGTACCTTTTGATGGCTCCTGCTTTTAGGCTGAACCGTGACGTTCCTCCAGGAGTCTGAGTGTCCTTGTTCACCGTAACCTCAATTGTCTGATCTCCAGGTATCCGGCCAAAGGGATTATTGCTGGATCTCTGCACCGAGAAATGACCTTCCTGGAAGGCTCTATGTACATCCGGATTCTTCTCGGGAAGATTTGTCATCTGAGCAAAGTATGCAGACAGGTACCTGGC
Source organism: Eptatretus burgeri (assembly GCF_056783735.1). Classification (NCBI taxonomy): domain Eukaryota; kingdom Metazoa; phylum Chordata; class Myxini; order Myxiniformes; family Myxinidae; genus Eptatretus; species Eptatretus burgeri. The sequence continues at coordinate 59,545,862 of NC_140969.1, forward strand.
ATAGTTGACTTTATCGTAGGCAAAACACCATGGGATCAAAGTTCTAATGGCATTGATGTGCAAATCCCAGTTTCCCTCACGAGAAGCACGCAGAAGGCCAAGTATCACGTGCTCTACCATGTCTATGTATGACATCCAATATCCTGATAGCTCCCCATTGTTGTGGCGGAGGTGTTCCGTGAAGGCTCTCCACAGGATCATCAACTCTAATAATTGTGGACTGTCGAGGAGATCACTGAAGTTATGTTAGTTGAGATCATCAGCTATGTCGTTCACTTTGTCTACACACAATTTGATCACAGCGCTCTTCTCCTCGTTGCTGTCTACCCATAGTGTAAACTCTGCCCATGCCAGTCTCATCAAAGCTTCATAGATGCACTTGTGGACCCTGATAGCACGATTGTACTGTTTGCCATCAATTACCCCATTAATGAACCCCTCCACGACTATCCCGGCTTCTATGCATATGTCCTTCAAACCTGCATCAAAGAATCGCTTTCCTATGATACTCAGTGCATTCATGATGGTGTGGAATATTCCCATCCTCAAAAGTACATGGGGAAAACGCTCTTTGTGCTTCCAGGCAATTTCAACGGCTTCTGGATAGAGTGCTTGATCCATGACTACGACAAAAGTGTCCAGAGATGGCTCATTTCTGATTAGATCTGACTGCTTGAGAATTTCATAAACTGTAGTCAACTCTGTAGCTGGTGCATTGATGGTGGGCAGGTACCCAACAACATCTTCTGAGATTGATTCTTGGTCCCTGGTTTTGATATTAAACCCAGTCCAACTTGGGATTGTCTGACAGTCTGAGTTTGTTTGTCTTGCAAGGACCCATGCCAGGTTCTTGTTACAGGCGACTTGAGCAGACTCTTGTGCTTCCAGGATGTGGCTCTCGCTGGTTGGTAGAGGTTGTGGACCTACACGTGCACAGGCTACATAGACTTCCAGCTCTTCGTGTTCAATGTTGACTGATCTTTGTTTCAGTTTGTCAATGATTGGAAGTTCAGTCGTGGGTGGATGAGGTCCATAGACCTTAGGCTGGACCGCTATTCCGTTGACTCGATGTGACTTACCTTTTCCAGTAAGTGTCTCCTCCAGTCTATTTATATTATCCCATGCAAGATTTGTGAAGACATAGGGCTTGATGGAGACTGGTAGAACAGCTCTCTGGTTGAAGCCCATTGCTAACTTCTGGAGACACAGAGCGGTATCATTCTCTTCTAGCTGGTCATAAGACACCCCATGTCCAAACTTATTCAGTGTCCGAATGACCTCAATGTTTCCAGTGAGTGTTTTTACCGCATAAGGAAGCAGGAAATGTTTTGGTGGTTTATACTGCCCACGTGTCACAGCGTATATCATGTCCTGGCTAAACGACTCGACTAGAATAGCAGTCCTTTGGGATTTATTCGTAGTACTCATAGGATTTCCAGTGAGGAGCCCGACAAGAAATCGCTCTAGCTGATTTGGTATGGCGATATGAGTCGCTACATCAGACGGATGATATGGCCACGGGGTGGAAATCATGTCCTGCTTGATGGCCGTTCGGATACATGACGAAGTCTGATCTATGATCTTGTTGACATCTGTAGACTTGGCTTTCCAAAGATTGAGCTCCCTATGTAGAGTTTGATTTTCCAAGACAACATCCTTTAATGATACACAGCAGGGAACCATCAACAACTTTCCATTGTTGTGGGGAAATATTTCCACTGCATCTCCAAGCTCGGACTTCAGTCTTCTGTGCATATTCTTCTTCGTTGAATCCTTCAGAAGATTAACTCCACCAGACAACATTAATGATTCCAGTTTTGTGGTCAAGGATGTGACTGGTATAAGCCTCTTGTTGGGAATAATATCTGCTCTGATGTATTCGAAAAGTTCTTCGTAAGCTTCTCCTTCAACCTTGTGATACAGTATAAATTCATGCGTCTCTTTCTCTTCTTCATTCTCATTGTCTCTAGTATAATTCCTATAGCATTAAGTGTGATAGTGTGCCTCGGCGGCAACAATGTCTCTACTGGTTAGTGCTACCATCCTTTCGTCTCCCTTTCTGACGGCACTCTCTCGTAGTGTTTGATGTACTCTCAGTTGTGAAGCTAGCGTAAGTTTTTCACGTGTATTGGAGTGCTTTTAATACTTGACCTTGCTACAGAATATGCAGATCGGATCATAAACTCTTGATTCTGTTGTCGATCTTCTGGAAGACCGTTTTGGAGGACAGCCACTACTACCAGGTAGATCACGACTGCTTTCACCTGCTTTCCTTTTCAAAGTCTCCAAGTGTCTTTTCATGATGAAGATGCTTCTACATTTTCAATGATAGAACATAATTGGAACTTTGTCCTCAAGCGTTTTTGCAACGTCTAAAATGGGGACATGGTTCCTGACTTTGGCGGCTTCAAGTAATATAAGGTTAGCCAGGAGTCATGACTTTGAGGACTGATTAAATGTTCATCTTCGTCGGATACTGCCTGGTGTATGATGCACAGTTTCTTGGCGGGTCCCTGGGGCGTTTCCATGCGACGGACATCTAATGCTAGTCTACTGTATTCCAGGCCTCTTACGTAGAACTTCCACAGCTACCACGATACCTTAAAAAGAGAATATAAACATTACATTATATATATATATATATATATATATACATTCAGCCTGGGGGGTTTGTCGGTATCAAATTGGGGGGGGGGGGGAGGGGATACTCATAGTGACTATCTTGACCGCCAAAATGCCCAGTACCCTATATATAGCAGGTTTGAGACCACTTCGAGCAGTGATACTGATGTTAATGACTAGGTTTGAGGGGTCAGATGTATCATTTCTCTATTTACCTAAAATATTGGAAATGTACACCAAAATCACTGTCGTAATTGTTCTAGGACCTTAAATGCGGTCATTTAAATCTGTGTCTGCAGCCATTTGGGCGGCCATCTTGAATTTTAATATTAAGGCTGCATCTAATATTTTAGGTAAATACAGAAATGATATATCTGACCCCTCAAACCTAGTCGTAGACACCAGTATCACTGTTCTAGGTTGTCTAAAATCTGCTATATATAGGGTATTGAGCATTTGGCAGCCATTTTGGAAAAAGGGGGATAACTCCCATAAAGCTGCCACTGCCACAATGCTATCACATATTTTCTAACTCTAGGAGTCTACACCATCCCAAAAATCACTATGAGCATTCTCCCCCAATTTGATAACGACCAACCCCCCAGGCTGATCGGCTAATAATCCTGTGTAACACCTCTTTTCCATATGATTTTGACATGAGGAATTCAATTTTGGGTTTATTGTTTTTACGTTCAGAAATAAATAGAGGTTCACATGAAATGTCCATGACTATTTTCTGCTGAAAATTATGCAACACCAATGCAAAAGTGAAGTCATGAATTGTTAACAACAGTATGTTGATAATCAGAAAGCATACACATTGTCATGTCATCATATTGGACATCTTAGGAACAGAGGACATAGAGCCTCGTAGACAACTTACGTATTGTTCATTCCCATTCATTGTACTCGTCCCCTTCCGTATCCTCGTCTCTTTCCAGTTCTGCTTCGACACTCCCTTCTTCTACTTCACTTTCACTCTCCTCCACAGTCTTGTTTGGGTTGAAGCACTTGTCACTGCAACCACAAGTGCAGTATAGCATGCAGGAGATCTTTGCATGGTGACAACTGCAACATGCAGTACTGCAGGCCTTCCCCTCTGCTTTGCATCCACACCGCACAACATCCATGAGGTCCAAAGGGGCTGGTGGAGTAGCAGAAGTTGCTGGCACTGTGATTCCATCTCTGATTTCCCATCCATATTTTGTAATGTCAAGTTCAGGTGGGGCCTGCTGATCAGCTGATTTTGCAAGTACTGTCTGTAGATGTGCACGCAAAATATGTGGGAAGAGATTGATCTCAGTTGGAGGTGATGCCATGAGCTTGAGGGGCTTGCCAGACTTCCTTGTGTACATATAGTACCTCATCTCACTCATCGTGGTACCTTCTGGCTGACCATCCAGGACACAGAAGAATGTCCGCCCTGCTTCCATGAGCTGTTCATGGCTTGCGTTCAGCTCACCAAGTGCGGAGTACAAACCAGGGAAGTTGCCAGCTCTCAGTGTCTTCAGGGTTGACACTTTGCCCTTGCCATATGGGTATGACGTGTTATCTGAGCCAGTGATGTAGTGCATTCCCAAAAGCTGCAGACACTTGGGGCCAAGCTGATCACAGGTGGTGTTGATATCCCAAATTGCTCCATCCCACCTTTCCATCTGCACTGTGGCCTGGATGTTGTGCTGGTGAACCCAGTAAACCATCAATACAAAAACATCAGTGTCATCAGAGAGGATACGTATCACTCTTGCATTACATTCAGCAGCCATGAGCAGGTGTGAGATCATTGTAATATCTGCTTCATCATGGTTGAATGCACCATGGCTATGGCTTTCCACAGTAACTCCTTGACCAAAGTTATAGGTACTCAAAACTTTGGACACCTGCAACTTGTTCTGCTTGTTTTTCAGGATGGTGTCTTGACTACGCAGGGATGTGTTTATTGTGAGGTCATAGTTGATGGAACCAATGACAGCACGCCTCACTCGTTCATGGTCTTTTGCAGAAACATAATATTTGTCAAAGACCAAGATCTTCTGACCAACAATGATAGCACATCCATCCACCCGAACTAATATAACGTCCTTACTCATGCAGTCTGTTAGTTTGCTGAACATATCATGTCGAGTGAGTTTGCCACCAAGGTCACAGTACAGGGAATGCAGTTCAACGCTATTCCACATCTTTGACCTGTCACAATCCACGCGCTCTATGACGTTCTTTAGAGCACTTTTTTCTGCAACACCAGTTGGCAAATCAGCATATTTAGGGACTGTCATGAAACTGTTACAACAGAGTACATGGCATTTGCACACAGCCGCAGGGAGATCAACCAAATATCCAATATGTAACTTGACCGTTCTGGCTACTTCATCATTACGTCGCTCAGCAGCATTAATGATGGCATCTTTCATAGTTGGGATGGGATTACCTTCCTTGTCAAAACGTTCTTTAGTCATGCACTGACGAACACGATCCCATCTTTTTGGATGTTTGTCATCAACAGGTAAACATTCTTTGCCACAAAAAATGCAGTCACGTTTGTAAACAAACGCACCACTGCCTGTTGCCTGTGTGCGAGATCTTGTTGTCACTGTAACACAATCATCTTCAGCTTTTCTTTTCTGTGATTTACGAAGTCTCTCAATTTTTTGTTTTGATGTGCAAGTACAGTAGCATCCTTTGTGACATTCTATGCGAACAGCATCACCATCAACAATGTCCTGTAGTTTTGCGCGTAACTCTTCATCTCCACGGGCTTTTGCACAGGAGATCAATGTCTTCATCCCTTGATCAGCGAATTTCTTCAATTCCCCTCCACTATGACACACGGGAAGAATGCACCTTGAATCAGCCATATCTGTAAAAACAAAGCAATGAATTAGTAACTCGCATTAATGTCGTACGTGAGCGTCCAGTTGTCAGAATAGTCACCTTGTTGTCATTCAAAATGTATCTCACACGGCAAACAATTGCCAGGAACTCGGACATTGACCTCAAATTTACTTCTAATCACAAAAATAAGGTTAAATATCGATTCCTCGTGCCAAAATTATATGGAAAAGATGTCTCATGTGCAATTTTAAGTTCATTACCTAAAAAGTTATGTTTTCAGCCGGGCCGATGACGGCCATCTTGTATTTGCGCAAAAAATAACAGATTTCCCCATGGTTGCCATCCGGGCAACTAAGCTTAATTTTGTCTATGCATGCCTGTGAAGAAACCACCATGAAACCATTCACTTTTGAGGACAACAAGGTTACTTCTCTGGCAAATGGACTATTCCTTTGTGGAAGTGTTTTAAGGCCCCCCACAAAAAAAAAACAGAAAAAATAATTTTGAATTTTTCAAAATGAACGAATGAAAAGCGATTTTTAAAAGATGAGTGAACTTGACTGTCTCGACTAGAGGAAGCAAAAGTTATAAGAAGGCTTTCATCCTTGTTAGGACTTTTACTTCCTCTAGAGTCCAGACCTCTGTTCTTCATTGCTTGGCCGGTGAGCCACTGGCGGCCTAAAATGCGGCCACTGACGTGTGGCCGATAATACACAAATGTGAAAAAACCCCATGATAATCCACCATAAATGCTCTCAAATTGACCCAATGGTTTCGAATGAGTGTTCCAACACAAAGCATAAAAGTAACATAACTTCATCAAGATATAGTTGCAGTAAACAAATAATTATGCTTGCAGCCCAGTTAACCACAATGAAGAAGAGTATGTGAAGGCGAGGCCTAATAGCAGCCATTATGGAGTCCTGCAGGTGGTGTGGTGGCTCTCACTGATGTCTTCTCGGCCAAAGTGCCCCACCCCTCCCCCCTTTCGACCAATCGTGAAGGTCATTGCTCCAGACAGTCAAGTTCGCTCATCTTTTCAGCACACCAGCATGAGCCGACAACGACAACTTGTAACGTACATCACAGATGGCCTGTGCATGGGCTGAACCAAGGATCTCTCCAAACCATCCGATTGGTAGTAGGGATTGGCGGAGTGTACAAAGGGCTGGGACTTAATCAACATGAGCTGATGACTCACGCTTACTGGGAATTCCTCATTCATGGGACACTCTCTCAAGCCACAGTCCCCATCACAGACGGAGCTCGGCGGCTTACCCGAGCGTGTTGATGAAGGGCAAGGTACAGAGACATGACAGAAGTAAATGGACACCTGATTTTTGAAGATTTTTTTCATGAACATTTGAAGGTGGAGTCAGCCATTTTAATACATGCACTAGTATTTGGTAAAATCGCCATTTGCAGATTTCAATGCTTTTACTCTTTCAAACACAGAACTAACGAGTTCCAAAATTTTCTCTTGTGGGATTTCTGCCCAGGCTTCACGCAAAAGGTTTCGGAATTCTGCCCGTGATGTTGGTTTCCTGGACTTTTTCCAAACAGCTCGATCCGATATGGCCCAGAGATGTTCAATGGGATTCATGTCAGGAGCCATGGAAGTCGCTTGATCCCATTTCTGTCCTGCCATTCTTTTTTCGCAGTGTGGCATGGGGCTCTATCTTCCACGAACAGAATGTTGTTTTTTATCATCTGACCAGTGGAGAAGACAGGGAGAAGTCCATCTTCAAGGATAAAAATGTATATCGTAGAGTTGATGTTGCCAACACACTCCACAAGCTCTGACAGACCAGCACTCCAGATTGCTCCCCACACCATCACTGAAAAACCAACGTGTTTGACAGTTGGCTGCAATCGGTTCAAAGAGAACTCTTTACTGGGAAATCTTCAGACCCATACGTGTCCACTATCAGAAAATTTAGCAAATTGGGACTTATCTGAAAAAAAATTACAGTTTGCCAAAACTCCAAGGGTATGGTGGCCATCTCGTCAACCCACTTCTTTCTCCTTTGAATGTTGGCTGGTCGAAGAAGAGGTTTTCTTTGAGATGCTCTCCCACAGTAGCCCAGTTGATGAAGGTACCACACGACAGTTCTTGAGCTAACGTGGACCTCTTCTGCAACATCTGCTACCTTGCAATCAGGAGTTTTCTCAATGGACCGCTTGACAGCTCGAAGACACCTTTCTGAGGGCCCAGATCGACCAGAATGGGAACCTGTGGATTCATTGTTTTCGCTGGTGAATTGCACAATCACACGATTGAGAGTAGAATGCAGAATGCCAAGGTTCTTGGCTATCTGACGCTGGCTGATTCCACCTTCTGATTAGCCAACAATTCGTCCTCTTTGAAAATCGCAACAGTCGTGTTCTTCCTGGGTTCGAGTCATAGTTAATTGTCATACAAGACCCAGGAACTCGTTTCTGCAAATAAATCGCTGAATATTAGTACAAATCACTGAGTAAAACCTGTTTTACACAGATTAAATGAATATATTTAAGGTGTATATTTACTTCTGTCATGTCTCTCTCTGTACATTGAGACATTACCAGAGAGGGAGGTGGTGGAGGTGGAGGTGGCAATTGAGTGTTGGAAGGATGTCTGCAGAAGATGTGGCCTGGAAGAAGGGTGGGAAGCGAGTCAGGATAGGGTGGGAGTGTGGAATCATATAATACAGTTGAACCAAAGTTAACGATGGTGTAAACAGAAGAGAAGGGAGAATTTAACAAGTAAAGGGAGAGGTGGAGTGAGATGATGATGGGTGGAAAAAGGAAGATGGAAAGTGGAAATGGAGAAGGAGAGAATGAGAAGAAAAGGGGAGGAGAAGAAGATAGCCAGAAAGCACAACCATAAACTATGACCCAAATGGTCACACATTGCAAGGAAAACTGTAAGACCTTAAGTTTTCGATGGCTATCCCAAACATAAACAGTACAAACTGGTTCCATGTCCAACAAGACAAAATGACACGTTATACAATGATATATAAATGTACACACATATTCACCCACTTTTTCCCAGATATTTATAATTAACAACATTTCACAATACTAATTAACAATATTTGCTCATAATTAACATACAGAAATGCATTAATAACTGGAGAGTTCGTGGAACATGATACCCCCACTCAGTGTTTAAGTAGATAAGAGGGACATGCTGTTCGTCGGGGTTATGTTCTTGAAAATCCCCATGAACTGAAAATCCGCAAACTTAGGGGGGAAATGGAGAATATAGCATGAGGGCCTTCAACTTTAAAATTAGTCCAAACTGTACCTTTAATTAACATGTTTGTGCTGTTTATTTTCATGAATAAGAGAGTTATTAAGAAAATAAAATATAGTATATTTCTCAAGTTATTTCGTTTGCAACCTGTGGCTGCTGATTGCATCATTGCTGGGAGCATGGCTGTGCTGCTGATGCAGTGCCCCCTATTTCCAGTAAGCTGGTACTCATTTTTCCAACCTCAGAATGATGACAGGCTGAGTCAACCTACCTGGTGTTATGTAACGGCATGACAGAGGATCAAACTCAAGACCCTAAGATCTTAAGCCAGCCACCTTAACCATGAAGACAACAACAAGCCTATTTTCCTGTTTTAAGCACATGAAATAAAGTTGATTTTTTGAGTTATCAAGATCATGAAACTTACCTTTAATAATAGTGATGATAAACTTGATCCAATTATGCTACAGCGATGTTGACAATGGCGACGATAAAGAAGAGTTGATGGAGATGATGGTGATGATGATGTTAGAGGAATTGAGGGGTTATTGTGTTGACAGCCCATTTAATGAGGTGAATGAATGTAGAAAATAGTTTGCCAACCCACGATTATTTAAGTGCATTGAATGCAATACAAAAAAACATTGTCTCCTTGAATTCATCGCAATTGAGTGAATCAACAAAGGAGAAACCCACAAATGGCAAGGCCCTCCTGCACTTTCATTTTAATAAAATAATGATTTTAAAGATCATTTTAAAAATCCAGAAGTTTTAGTGCTACTGAAGCAGTCTTACACACCAATCACCCTTATACAGTGTAATAATACGACCTTGAGTCACAATTTAAGAGATGTTAGCTTTATTGATAGCCATAGAATTCATCGTGAATCAGCATCATACGTAGCCGAATTGCCAGCCTCTTCTTTACCCCAATGAACATACCATGGCCTCTCATGCTATATATCGATATATAGTATCATGGTTCTTGGAAGTATTATGAAGGCAATTTGTGTTCTACAATCTTCAAGTATTTAATAAAGGTTTAAAAAGGTTTGCAGATGTATAAAAAATTAATTCTGGGTTTTACCGCTGTTTTCCTCAGTGGCTATTACATCACCCTAATCGAACACGTTACATAAGTTATTAATGCCTGTTGTTTGTGTCCTTTATGACGTCCTTAAAAACAGTAAGTTTCCTGTTTGGAATGATTTTCAATTTTGGTTGACTGCCAGGGAAGCAGACAGAGTAAAAATATTATCTCACTCCTCTCTGTGCATGTGTGAGTGTGACAAATTGAAAGCCAAAACACAGCAAAACGGTAGACTTGTCTTCTGATTCTTGTTGGATGGACAGACATTAACAAATTGCTTAACCCTAGTTCTACCAATCAGGGTCTTTTTGGACCCGAGACATACAACGTATTTCATGTTTTATTAGTTTGTTGACCTATATGTGCTGGTAATAAATATATATGATGTTTTAAGATCCCACCTTGCTGCACAGAGTTACAAGCAAATCCTTTCTGGGGTCCAAAAAGACCCCAGTTGTTTTCATTCATGTTTTTGTTTTTTTTTGCACATATGATTACTTCATATGATATTTGTATCGAGCAATCCCTGAAATTTTTATTTTTTATGTTTATGTTTGTTTACTCTTTCACTAAAACATCATCCAATCAAAATAATTATGTTTACTCATTGATGTGAAAATTCAGCATATTGAATGAAATTGAGTGATTCTGAGTTGGGGGTCATAAAAGTCCCCAGTGGGAAGGTTAATTTTAGATTATATATTTATTTATATTTTTCTTATGTTTGTTGACTTCAATGACACCATATTTAGTCATTGATGTGAAACTTTGGCAGATTTAGTGAAATTGAGTGGTTTTTGAGATGGGGTCTGAAAAAAACCCAGTTGGTAAGATATGTTGGAAGGACAAGAGTTAACCCAACTTTTTGCTTCGTGTGCACGGGGTAATAAAGACTTATTGAGCATACATGACAATTATTATTTTTTTTTTACCAGATTAACGAGTGAGCTGAGTTCAGTCAGAGTTGTTCATTCTCTCCTTTCATCTTGCCACCCCAGGCTTCACATTGCAGAAGAAGAAGAAGAAGAAGAAGAAGAAGAAAAAGAAGAAGAAGAAGAAGAAGAAGAATAAGAAGAAGAAGAAGAAGAAGAAGAAGAAGAAGAAGAAGAAGGAGAAAGAAGAAGAAGAAGAAGAAGAAGAAGAAGAAGAAGAAGAAGAAGAAGAAGAAGAAGAAGAAGAAGAAGAAGGAGAAAGAAGAAGAAGGAGAAAGAAGAAGAAGAAGAAGAAGAAGAAGAAGGAGAAAGAAGAAGAAGAAGAAGAAGGAACAAGAAGAAGAAGAAGAAGAAAAAAGAAGAAGAAGAAGAAGAAGAAGAAGAAGAAGAAGAAGAAGAAGAAGAAGAAGAAGAAGAAGAAGAAGAAGAAGAAGAAGAAGAAGAAGAAGAAGAAGAAGAAGAAGAAGAAGAAGAAGAAGAAGAAGAAGAAGAAGAAGAAGAAGAAGAAGAAGAAGAAGAAGAAGAAGAAGAAGAAGAAGAAGAAGAAGAAGAAGAAGAAGAAGAAGAAGAAGAAGAAGAAGAAGAAGAAGAAGAAGAAGAAGAAGAAGAAGAAGAAGAAGAAGAAGAAGAAGAAGAAGAAGAAGAAGAAGAAGAAGAAGAAGAAGAAGAAGAAGAAGAAGAAGAAGAAGAAGAAGAAGAAGAAGAAGAAGAAGAAGAAGAAGAAGAAGAAGAAGAAGAAGAAGAAGAAGAAGAAGAAGAAGAAGAAGAAGAAGAAGAAGAAGAAGAAGAAGAAGAAGAAGAAGAAGAAGAAGAAGAAGAAGAAGAAGAAGAAGAAGAAGAAGAAGAAGAAGAAGAAGAAGAAGAAGAAGAAGAAGAAGAAGAAGAAGAAGAAGAAGAAGAAGAAGAAGAAGAAGAAGAAGAAGAAGAAGAAGAAGAAGAAGAAAAAGAAGAAGAAGAAGAAGAAGAAGAAGAAGAAGAAGAAGAAGAAGAAGCTGGAGACTTCCACTGCTCCTTGATAGTGGTGGTGAAAAATGCTCCAAGTGGTGATCCTCTGGAAGACTGGTGCACCATTTTGATCTGCTAACGAGCTCTGCATTTCTTCTGTTCCTATCTCAGAAATTATGTAATTTAACTGTTTTATATGGCTCATTGCAGTGGAGGGGACAAGTTCATTGTCACATAGGTGACAACCTGCAGCATTAAAAAAGTAATAATAGTAAGGAACCAAGAGTTAAGAGAAGAGAAATATCTCAGTTTGTATCCTCAGGATTTTGGAAGTCGTAGGTGAAAGGGAAAACTGAAGAAGATTAATCATTCCAAAGTCTAACTGTGTAGGAAATGAAATAAGATGCCTGTTATTGCATTCTACAAGTATCCTTGGTGGCACAGTATAAGTGAAATCACAGGGTGACGTGTAACGTGCATTGCATGCTGGAAGGCAGGATGATCCATTCAGCCATCACAGAATGTACCGCCATGATAAAACAAAAACTCAATACTGTTACGTTCCAGGCTGTTATAACAGAGCGGTGAAAAATTAATCCATTGCTTTCATTCCACATTCTCGTAAAAGGTAAGAGCTTGAGGAAGCGATGTGTCCAGAGGAAAGTTTTGCACCTTGTGATTATGACCAAGTTTGGGTTGATCACTTTAAGGGTGGAAGAAGAAACCACATGATTCTTTAGCACTGCTAAATATTTTACTCTTTCAAAATAGAAGAGGAGAAACATAATTACTGGAGACGATTTGGTGTCAAAAACGCTTCAACAAGCTAAATGTCGCTTATGCAAGAACAACAATAATATGACATTTCTCATGGATTGCACTCACATTCTGCCAGCAAATAAATCAATTAAATTAATAATGAGTGAGCAGTATTAGATCTTTATTTATGCGCAGTCTAAGCTCAACCCATCTCCTGGCTGAGGAAGGGACGCACAAGATAGCACACCAATGTAGGGCAAACGTTGGCAATACATCGGCAAAGGTTGGAACAGTCGCAAGCGAATTTCCAACGTCGGTCTAATGCCGGCAATTTGCCAAACTTGGGTCAACATCTGTGCATTAGCTGGGCACTACCAGCACAGTCAGAGTTCCACCTCTTTCCTGGCTGAAGGAGCGAGACTCCATCTGCTGACTTTTTTTGACGGATATTTTTGTTTACAGACATTTTCGCAATCGTTTTCTTTGTATGGAATTGCGGTTTTAAACTACATCAGGATGGCAAATTTCAACTAAATCGCATTCCTTGAAAGTACTAAATATCTATAATCAGTGAGTCAGTAAGTGAGTGGTTAGAAAGACCTTTATATATTAGACAAGCTGAGCTACCTGGAGGCTGCCTGTTGCTGTTCTAATCCTGTTGGCATTTTGAAGAAATCAAAGTTTGATTTTTTTTTTCTATTTATTTCTGGTACCTAAAACACTTCCCTATAGCCACTAAGGAATGGGGTTGGGGATCATTTAATATTACCTTTCACATAGTTACAAAGGCGAAGGCACTATTGAGCGATTAAAACAACAATCCCCCAAAAATTCAACTTTATTTTCAAAATCTTGTAATTTTTTAATCCTTTATTTTTATTTTCGCCTAAACCACTCCCTGGCACTCACCTATGAACCTCTGAAAGTCTTAGCAAGATCCGTTTGGCCATCTCTGAGAAAAAATGTGACACACACACTTAAATACATGTAACTCTCAAATCAATGCAATTCTGCATGAGAATCATAACCTGAAAATAAAAGCACTCAAAATGCCTTTTGAAGATGCTTTTTGTCCAAAAATAGTACATCTTGCCAAATAGTGTTGTTCATGTAGACTAAGCATAATACTCATATTACACTGCAAGGATTGTCTTACTTAGAACAAGCATAGATGAAACCCAGTGAAATCAATGCATTTCTGGATTGGAACTGTGAATTGATTGTAAAACACTCGCATATACTTTGTTCTGGAAACAGATGGCCAGAAAAGTAACGAGATACCCAATGAGACATACAAAATATGTGTAACTAGAAAACAGTTAAGTTTTCAAATATAGCTTTGGGAACCTTGATCTTATACCTTACTTGAAAATCCACCATCATGCGTTTCAATTTTTCGGAAAGAAACACATTTGGACTCATCTTTTCAGATTTCATACATGTTTGTTTCCTACCAAATACCCCCCAACTGTATTGGAATCATGTTTTTCATTATTGTCAGATGTGGGTGATTTTTGAACACGAGTGATGGTCTATAGTAATGGCTCGTACTCCCCCACCCCCTTTCTCCCCTTTGCAAGTCTTAAGTGAAAACCAATCCAAGGAAATTGGACACATGCCATTTGGCCCCTCATGCTTCTGTTTCATCCACACACCCATCAATTTTATCTACATGTGTTCATCCTCCATGATACGAATCTGATCTTTATCGTTAACCAAATTTGATGGAAAAGGGGTTGGAGTGGTTGTCGGCTGAGGAATGAACAAACCGACTACGCCTTCACTTTTTCATGAAAACCTCTCACAGACAACATAATCACTCCACATGTACACAATCACCCATCCATACTGAAGCTATCTACAAATCCTGACAATATCCATGTACCCCTTCTATGCCCAATGCTTCCAAATACTTATATATTCCAGTTTCAGCCTATCCCTATTGTTTCTGCTGCCACTACCTTCCCAGGTAGACCATTTAATGCATTAACCACTCTCCGAGTGAATAACCCCGACTTCGATACGCTACAAACTACCCTTACTTTCATATATTGGCTGGTTCGACTATTCTCCTTTCTGCTGAAAAAAAGATCTTCTGCATTTATTTTGTCTTTACTGCACATTGAATTGTCTTAAACATCGCTGTTATATCCCCTTGTAATCGCAATTCACTGCATAGAATGACAGTATCAGTTTTCATTCAGAGCTGCAAAAAAACAAGTCTTTACTATTCTTTCAGTCACCATCTGAAGGTACAAAGAGGAATGCAGTGAGCTGTCAAGAGGCTCATTTCAATTTGCTTCAAGTGTCTGTTGCACTGAAATAACAGCAGATGGCAGAAAAGGCATAGAAAATGAAAACTTTGAGAGGGTTTGAAATCAACTAAAATGGCAAACAAGATATTCTGAAAACACCCAATGTCTTGTGTATGAAATAATAAATTGAATTTAGCATTTGTGTGGTTCAAGTCGGGGAATTTCCATAAAAAAAAAAATGCAAAACGTTTTCTAAAACAAACAGGATCCGAACTCATTATCCGTTTCCAATAGGGTATATAAAGATTTTGACGTTTGGTCGTGGAGGATGCAGAATTTTAAAAAGAGGGTTTTAGAAAACATTCTGGGGGTCGTTTGGAGTTTGAAGACCCATGCTTGTTCGTAAAAACAGTTGGGAATACTGCACTTAGCATCATAAATACGATTATTGGATGCACCTCTGGCCATATTCCATGGGGATAGTTAAGTATGTCGATACAATAGGATGTCTTTGAAGGCTGTAGTGTCATTCTGCGTTGGTGCACGAGTTTAAACCATTGATTTTATCAACCAAAAACCAGTTAGTGTATGTTAACCACCGTGTGAAGTGAGGTGATAGATTTAAAACATGTGAACATTTTTATTTTTTAATGTAAATTAAATTTGACGACATTGGAATTTCAAAAACAGAGAATTATTATTTTTTAAAATTAAGTTAAACTTGTGACATTGGAATTTCAAAAACAGAGAATTATTATTATTATTTTTTAAAATTAAATTAAACTTGACGAGATTGGAATTTCATAAACAGAGAATTATTATTATTTATTTTTAAATCTAAATTCAACTTGACGAGATTGGAATTTCAAAAACAGAGAATTATTCTATTTGGTCATGATCTATTTTTTCCACTTTCTTTCTTTAAATGATAAAATGCAGTGAATGCTTCTTTGTGAATATCCCAGTGTATAATTTCTATGGAGGGCATGCATATCTCTCTCTCTCTCACACACACACACACACACACACACACACACACACACACACACACACACACACACACACACACACACACACACACACACACACACACACACACACACACACACACACACACACACACACACACACTAAATTCAATTCATTCATTACACACCTCTAAGGAAGTGGAGTAGTCTGATCTCGAAGTGTGTGTGACACATGTAAAGATAAACCAAAAAAGAACCCTCACAGCCCAATCAATGCAACACACATACGTACCACTTCGCCTCACACCCGGAAGGCTTCAGAAAAGCATACTGGAGTCTATTTCAAAGACCGAGGATTTAAAGGTCACAAATGAAAGACAGTGGAGCCACAGTTAATGATTTCGCTCTTGTCATGAATACTCATCAAGATGACATAACACACAATCGTTGACTTGTGACCATGCAAACCTCATCGGTTTAATACTGTTTTATTCCTCCTAACTTGAAGGTGCAGTGAGGCATAACTCACGTCCAATACAGCCGAAGATGCGTGATCTGTGAGTAGTAATGGTGTCTGCCACACAAGCACATTGTCTCTGCCTCATTGCCCATAAACCAGGAGGTGTGATTGCAGTCGTACATAATAATAAACCAAAACAGGGTCCTTCCGACCCGTTAAATGCAACATGATATTAAACACAATGTGCATATCCGTACTGCTTCGCCTCCAACCCGAACATGGAGGGCCTTCAACTTATGTCTTGGCGAAGTGATTATGCTGGAAATTGAACCACTTCATTGAGGGGGGGGGGTGCTCCACCAACAGTCGTCTTCCATACAATTCCTCGAAATACTGAAAGATGTTCAGCTTCAACCAAACTCGGTGATGGTGTAGTTCGAGGTAACTTCATTGCTTTCTTCAATTGGGGAAATATACAATGGAAAGCTTACTGAATTATGGTTATGTTGGAACGAATGGTTATGGTTATACCTGAATATCACATACTTCATGGAGTTGCTTGCCTTTTGCCTGAAACCATACTTTACGTTTAATGTAAAAGTCGACGAGCAAACAAAAGGTACACCTACCTTTGGGATCACCAATATTGGGGATTATAGCGGAAACTATACTACAACGATTAGAATTGCTGGTATTTCCGATCAATCGACTGAAGTTGTGGGTTCGATATTTTCTTCATCGAACAACAGGATTTGATAAGTACTTTGAAACAATAACTCAACGCTGTCTTTCCCGACATTCAATCCACAATGGAAGAAGAAGCAGACCATTGACTGGAGTTCTTGGTCATTTTGATTTTCAGGGAGCTGTAGACAATGCCTGGTGTTGGCTTGATGGTTAAGGTAGTGGGCTTGGGATCCTAGGGTCCTGAGTTCAAATCCCGCTCAGCTGTTGAATTAACACCAGGTTGGGTTGACTCTGCCTGTCATCCTTCCGAGGTCGGCAAAATGAGTGCCAGCTTGCTGGTATCCTGTGTCGGAGTGGCGACCCGTCCAGGATTGTTCCCAATATCCAAGGAGACTGCTTCGGCGGCACCAACGCTCTGCACAGAGTATGGTCCTAATGGATGGATGGATGTAGACAACCATATCAATGTCGGCCTGATGAGCCTATAACAATGGAGAAATCTGGATCGGCAGCTCTGCTTTAATTTATTCGTGACCATAAAGGTATAAATCTCAGGCTTCAAAGAACTGAGTGCCGCACGGATGCCATCCTAGTTTGAAGGTGATGTATCGGTTGATGTGTGTTATATCAGTGGCATGTGACCTGTAGTATTGGGGCAACTTAGCTAAATAAAGCATAACAATTGCGCATTTTGTGAGGAAAGCACCAAATTTGGCACACAAGTAGCCTATCATATTATGAACAGATTTGGATATTGGGCCATCTCAAATCCAGCCGCTGATGGCTGTGGCAGCCATTTTCCACTGCCATCAAAAATTTTGAGATGGCCCAATATCCAAATCTGTTCATAATATGATAGGCTACTGGTGTGCCAAATTTGGTGCTTTCCTCACAAAATGCACAATTGTTATGCTAAGCTGCCCCACTATAGGGTCTGTGTGTATATATGTATATATGTATATATATATATATATATATATATATATATATATATATATATATATATATATATATTAATCTATAGGGTGCCTTCAAAAAGTATTCAAACCTCTTGACTTTTTCCCATTTTGTGTTACAGCTTGAATTTAAAATGGATTAAAATAAAAAAATTCTCACCGATCTACACAAAATACCCCATTACGAAGTGAAAACATGTTTTCAGAAATATTTCCAAATTAATGAATAATGAACAGCTGAAATGTCTTGCGTCAATAAGTATTCAACACCCTGAGTCAATACTTTGCAGAAGCACCTTTGGCAGTGATTACAGCTTCGTGTCTTCTTGGGTATGTCTGTATCAGCTTTGCACATCTGAATTTGGGGATTTTATCCAAATCTTCCTTGCAGATTTGCTCAAGCTCTGTCAAGTTGGATGGGGAGCATCAGTGAACAGCAATCTTCAAGTCTTTCCACAGATTCTCAATGGGATTCAAGTCTGGGCTTCAGATGGGCCATTCAAGGACTTTCACGTTCTTGTTCTGCAGCCATTTCAGTGTTGCTTTGGCTGTATGCTTGTTGTCATTGCCTGTTGGAATGTAAATCTTCACCGCAATCGAAGGTCTTTTGCATTCTGAAGCAGGTTCTCCTAAACCATTTGCCTGTATTTGGCTCCATTCATTGTTCCCTCTATCCTAACAAGTCTCCCAGTCCCTGCTGCTGTAAAGCATCCCCATCGCATGATGCTGTCACCATCATGCTTCACGGTAGGGATGGTGTTAGATGGGTGAAGAGCTGTGCTCGGTTTCCACCAGATGTAGCGCTTTGCATTCAGCCCAAAGAGTCAATTTTTGGCTCATCACACCAGATAATCTTTTGCCTCATGCTCTCAGAGTCTTTCACATGCCTTTTTGCAAAGTCCAGGTGTGACTTTTCTCAGGAGTGGGTTCCGTCTGGCAACTCTCCCACAAAACCTTGATTTGTCAAGTGCTGCAGAGACTGTTGTCCTTCCAGCAGGTTCTCCGATCTCAGCCAAGGAACTCTGTAGTTCTGTCAGAGTGGTCATTGGGTTCTTGGTTCCCTCCGTGACCAAGGTCCTTCTTGCTCGGTTGCTCAGTTTGGTCAGACTGCCAGCTCTAGGGAAGAGTCTGGTGAGTTCCCTATTCTTTCCATTTCCTAATGATGGAGCTCACTGTTCTCTTGGGAACTTTCAACACTCTCAAAATTGTTTTATACCCTTCAACAGATCTATGCCTCCTCACAATTCTATCTCAGAGTTCATTGGACAGTTCCTTGGATTTCATAGTGGAGTTTCCACTCTGACATGCTCTGTCAACTAATGGGGCCTTATATAGAAATGTGTTTCTTTCTAAATTATGTCCAATCAACCGAATTGGCCACAGGTGGACTCCAATAAAGTTTTGGAGACATATGTACACGGAAATAGGAAAGTTTTTTTCTCCGGGAACGTTATCCCTGAGTGGAGTTATCTTCTGGGCCATCCCTCCAATGGGGCGGCACCAATAAAAATTAATCCATTGCCTGCTTCTGGGCCATATAGCACATTACGCCACTGTATCTGGCATACACTGGCCAGACAGATCGCGACGGCCTTTTTGCACATGTGTAACACATGTGTCTTTTATGATGGGAAGTCCTCAATTGGCACCACCCACAACCAAGAGGTGTTTATGTATACAATATTACTCTGACTATACAGCCTATTAATTACATCTGCTGCCTACTCAGCATCACATGTCACAAAACGACTTACTCTGACAGGTCCCTGTTACATGTCACTCTAACCTACTTGAAATACATGTACCATATTACATTTACCACAGTCTAGGTATGGACCCTCCTTCCTACTCTTGACACCAGATGTCACATCTGAGGCTCACCAACATAATATGCCTCAGGGCTGGGATACTTTGTTCCAGGAAACAGCCAATCAGTTTCTAACCGACTGCATTCAGTTATTTTTTCATCTTTTACATTCCCCAAGGTCACCCAAATAGGCTGAAATTGATGGCACATGCATGGGAAGCAGATGGATCGAACAGGCTTCTTACCTTTTTTAAGGAGGAGGAGGAGGAGATTGGGACCATAATCTGGAGTGTTTGTGCTGCTTAAGCAGTCTCCTTGGCTATTGGGCACAATCCTGGATGGTTCGCCACTCCGACACAGTATACCGGCATGCTGGCACTCATTTTGCTGACCTCGGAAGGATGACAGGCCGTGTTAACCCCACCTAGTACTTATTCAACAGCTGAGCAGAATTTTAACTCAGTACCAGAGGATCCAAAGCCCACCACCCTAACCAATAAGCCAACAACAGGCATACCTTTTTAAAGGGTTTATTTAAAATTTTCCTTGGGGAGGGTGTCGGGCCAAATCCTGCTCCTGACACCACATGTCACATCTGAGGCTCACCAACATGATATGCTGAAGCACCGGGATCCTTTGTCCGAGGAAATGGCTGAATGGTTTTTATCTGTTACTGCACTGTGTTCAATTGCTACTCTTTACCAATCCCCAAGGTTGCCCACATGAGTTGAAATTGATGGCACACACATGGGAAACAGCTGCATCAATCACATTTCTTACCTCTTTTTTAAGGTGTACTTATAATGAATATAGGGAGCCTGGTGTGGCTCAGTAGTTAAGGTGGTGGCTTGGGATCCTTGGGGTCCTGAGTTAGAGCCCCGATGGCTGCTGAGTTAGCATCAGTGGAGTTGACTCAGCCTGTCATCCTTCTGAAGGTCGGCGAAATGAGCACCACTATACTGGTAATTATCCCTCAGGGTCAAAGGCGACTAAAGGGTTGGCATCAGGAAGGGCATCCGGCTGTAAAAGCATTGCCACAAGAAAGGGTACCATGATTGGAGCCCACAAAAAAGCTGACCCCTGCTCAGGGATAAAGGCCTTCAAATGGTGTGATGATGACTTATAATGAATACAGGGGTGAAGGTGGACGAGACTAGCAGTTTGGAACAAACCATGTGAATCAACAAACACAAAGAGAGAAATGGGAATATGCAAACTTATATACAAGCAAATAACTAAAACCGAACCATCACTCAGTGCCACAAATCACACTTGTACAAAGATTAAAATTGCAGGTGAGTACTTTCCTGCAGTCCTACCTGGTGTAGTTGCAGGTCTCCCTGCAACCCATTTCTGATGCAGGAGTGAGACGATGAGAGCCAGTTATGAAGTGAGCCAATGACAAAGTAAGCCAACAATGAAGACAACCAGCAACGAAGTAAACAAGCGATGAGGAGCACCTCGGGATGTGCATCCTCAATCAGTCCTGGTGACCCTCTCTCAAGGCGCTTCTTCCTCCAACTACTTCTCCATGCTGGGAGCTCTGGTCTGTCCTTTATCTCCTCTGAAAGCCCTTCATCCCGGTCTTCATCCTCTCTGCTTCTTCTTCATCCTCGAGTACTCCTGCACACCAGCAGCTCTCGTGTTTCTGTTCTCTCTGCCCTCGTTCCTCTACTTCTGTGCTGAGTTATCCTCTGGGCCGCCCCACCCATGGTCTGACCACAACAAAAATATACCCATTGCCTGCTTCCAGGCCCTACAGCACATTATGCAGCTGTGGCTGGCACACACTGGCCAGACAGTTCATGACTTTGGTGATGGGAAGTCCTCACTTGCCTCCTCCTCCCCCACAAACAAGATGTATTTCCACATCGAACATTACCCTCACTATCCTGTCTATAAATTAAATATGCTGCTCCTCAGTATCACGTGTACCAAAATGATTTACTCTGACATGTCAATGTTACATAACAATATAACCTACTGTATTTCAAACAAATGGACTATGTTACACTTGCCACAGTCGTTATGGATTACCCCCACCCCCCTTTCACAAAACAATACATATATATATATATATATATATATATATATATATATATATATATATAGATATGTGTGTGTATATGTATTGATGTATATGTATATGTATATATATATATATATATATATATATATATATATATATATATATATATATATATATATATATATATATATATATATAAATAAATATATAAATATAAATAAACAAACTCTCCCGAGACCTTCGGGGCCACTCGATCGTGGTTCGAGCGTTGGACTCGAACGTGCATCTGACGATCGAATCCTCCAACAACCGATTTCCTCGTTCGTTTATCACGTTTAGCTGTCGCTGACATGGCGCTGACATGGCGCTGACATGGCCCTGACATGGCCCTGACATGGCCCTGATCGTGTGGAGAAATCGACGGTAAATAATTAATTCATTTTTCCGTGGGCCTGGTGAAAAAAAAAACACCGCTCTGTGGTAAATAAGGGGAACTCTGTAAAAATTACTTTGGACAAGTTTAATTGGTTCAGAACCTTTTAAAATATTTTTCTGGTGTGGATAATGCTTCGGCCGTTCTGGTCCGACGAATTACCGCATTTTACCGCAATGTAACAAATTTTAAGTTCCACTGCCCTTAAAAAAGCCTCAATTTATATTATTTTTTTATAATATATTATTTTTTATGTCCCCTTTTAACGAGTTAGGCCTAACCAAAGGCAAAAGGAAAACAATTGTCAGTTATTGTTCGCCGAAAAATGTGAAGTTTTGTCATTAAAAAAAAAATTAACCCTTTGGCCGCCGACAAACTGCCACTTGTAACAATGAAGTCTTCATTGCGGTAGTTTGTCACTATAGGGGAATTGTTCAAGTTTTTCGGTGCACAATTGTTTTCCTTTGGTAAAACGGTTAAATCAAAAGACATGAAAATAACTTTATATTATTAAGAATAATATTAATTGAGGCTTTTTCAGGGCAGTGGAACTTAAAATTTGTTACAAACTGCTTCGAACACTGGTGTACTAAATTGTTTTTATTTTCTAAAATAAGTGTGATGTCCAATGCTGTGATGTCCACATACAATTGTGTGGAAAGAATGGGAAGAGACCTTTCCGGAACCTGAATTTTTATAAAGTTGCCAGAGGAAATGAACTCTGCTACATGACAGTTTATAATGTGCATGACTTGAGCGTAATTGACCATTGCAAGTCTTGTTTGATGATCATAAAGCCCAATATATACGAAGTGGAAATTCTTATTATTTTTCAGACAGTACCATGACCAGTCAGCCAACAGCAACAGAGGCAGATGCGGACACTGCCATATCACAACATTTGAAATATGCCCCTGATCGGTGTGGAGGTGCGGGCAGGAACAAACCCTCATCTATCTATCTAATCCCAGCAATGTGTGTGTGTGTGTGTGTGTGTGTGTGTGTGTGTGTGTGTGTGTGTGTGTGTGTGTGTGTGTGTGTGTGTGTGTGTGTGTGTGTGTGACCACTGTTTCTCGACAACAACTGTTCCGATCTAATTGAAACTTGCCAGGTATATTGCTGGGGACCTGAGTGTGTGCCTTTTCAAGGTTTGATATTAATCGGACAAGTCCTTCCCAAGTTATGGCCATTTATTTACCAAACCAACTGCGTAGGCGTGGCTGATGGGGAAGAGATCCTCAGCCATGTTCCCCATTACCGGTTACAACGTATGGACTTCCAGATCGTGAGGACTTACTGTATTCTAATAATTTCTCGATTTCTTATCTGCATTTATAGATAAACACAATGCCCCAATTTCGTCGTCATTTACGAGAGCGAAGGAATGGCCTGTGTATTTGTTTGAAAGTTGTTTTTTTTTTGCACGTACGGACACGTACTAGTGTAGTAATAACGAGTAACAGCAACACCCTGTGCCAGCCGTCCACGTCCTTGATTATTAAGAATTTGCAGCATAGTTAATTGTAATGTTGTATGTTGGAAACCCAGCCTAAGTTTACATTGTGAAAATATTTACATGTAATTTTATGCAGAATGAAGTAATTTTATTTTCTTGTGAAATTAAGATTGAAAACACCCAACAAATTAATTTTTTTGTGCTTTGGAATCATTTATGTGAGATGCATTCAAAATTGTGTTTTCATACTTATTGAAGCTAGATTTATATTTTTTCTTTGTATGAATACACACACATCGATATACATTTGGTCTCATTGATTTGCCTGATTGTAATTCAGTTTTATATAATTTTATGCACTGTTCATATCATGTCAAGTATCATCTGTTTAAGTCTTTTTGCATCTCATTCTATTGATGCCCGCTGTGGGACATAACAGGTAAAAATATTTCTAAATTATATATATCATGGAGAAATTCTCTCAGAAAGGTGTTTGACTTCCCAAGTAGGACCCATATTGTACTCTCTTACCAGTCATTGCTGAATTTCTACCGAATGAATATCAACTATTATGTCGTATAGCAAAATTTATATGTGGTTCTTCCTCTTCTCATTATTCTTACCTGAGGTTGCTTAATTATGAGTCTTGTAACAATGGGTAGTATGACATCACTAGCTAAAACTTTTAATTACATTTTATATAAATCTAAGTTATCGGTCAATACCTTTTATGCTCCTAATGCCCATTTAATGTATGCAAGCATAGAATTATCAGCAGTTTTACTGACACTGCATGATGATGTTATTGTACTTAAAGGTGCCTTTGTGCAGTCAATTATATTTGAGAGAGAAGCTCCACAGTTCCTCTCTGGAGCAGAACTTTCTAAATTTGAATTGTTAACTGGGCTTTGCACAAAGTGAATTTGTCAAAAAGGTATTTACGACTTTTACCCATGTGGTATTTCTTTTTATTCCCAATTTCTAGTATAATGTTGCTAATTCGCGCCCTCCGGCGTGCGAGCGCCCACGTGACTCGAAACACGGCACGTCGCCCACCGGACGGACAATTCTGTCGTGACCCTCTTGGACTAACGCCGGGAGCTAGTCACGGGTGGGCCTTTCGGCCTCACCACGATTGTGCCAATCGGCCACCCGCGTGGGATAGGGTTGTTCGCCAAACTCGACCTACCTAAGTACCCACGCAGAGGGTAGACCGGGCGATCACACCTCGCCGCAGGTCGACCCCGGACACGGGCCGCTTAAGTGACCCGTTCCGTACTATCGGGATAACCGAGCGGTGTTATCGTCGGCCTCGACGGTTCCGATTAATTATCGGGCGTATTAAGCCCACTACCAACCCTTTACGTGAAGCAAGATGGAGATTCAATTAAAGAAAAGACGAAGCGAAACGGGAAAACAGTTCAACATGATGCACATTTATTCCGCGGCACACAGAGAGCACACATGTACAGCCAAACAGAATGCACATATATCAAATGCTACAAAAGAAACAATGACGCAGAGATACTACCGACTACGCGAGCACACGGAAACACTTAAACAGTTTTACTTTACAGACGGCGCCAACAACACATTTACTCAAAAGCAAAAGAAAAGGTCACCCTCAAAGACAAGGGGGCAGACGGGGCCTGTGGGCCAATATTTGCACGGGACCTGAAAGAGCGGTCAGGTTCGCGAGACCGGGTGGGTCCTACCCGTGTCTTTGTGATGAGCCGCAAATGTGGTAGCGCGGCAGTGCCCTGACTTCGTGCTCCTTCGCGGGTTTCGTTGGCACTGCTTGGAGTGGGGTGGGAACGGGGCCCCCTTTTCGCACTATCTCAGCGCGGGGGAAAAAGGGGGGGGAATTGTTGATACTCTGGGGAAAGAGTATAGCTGGCTTGCTTGGGTCCTGTGACGAGCGATTCCACCGCGACCTCGTCGCCGACCGCCGTCTTCCTTGCCTCGGACCCGAACTCCTCAGTCTCTTCCCCCAATTCTCCTCAGCCGACTGCCGAAAACCACCGGGACGCCCTCGCCTCCCGACTCCACTCAGCGCTCCAAACTGCCTCTGCCCAAAACTCTCTCCGCTCTTCTGCCACTCTCCGCTCTTCCAAGGCCGACTCTGCCTTTTCTGCCACTCTCCGCTCTTCCAAGGCCGACTCTGCCCAAACCGACTCTGCCCAGATTCGCCTTGCGCTCGGCGCTTTATAGGCCGGCAGGAGAACCCATATGCAAATTTCCGGATCAGAACAAGCTCGGGGGTGGCACGCTCGCCCATTGGACGGAGAAAAAGGGGCGTGAATCTCCCCTGATCCTAGAATTTGCATATCTCGATTCCACACAGACGCGCCTGGAGGCGGGGCCAAACCGCCCCGCGCTTGCTGATTGGATGGATCAGAATTGGGCATGTAGCATTCCTGATCCGAATTCTCCTCGGAAAGGCCGCATTTTGCACTCGCAGTTCGGCGCGCATCTTGTACGAGCCCAGGACAGCCTGACGCTCGGTGCTCACAGGTGGTGCGGGAATGGCCGCAGAAGGAGAGTGGTGAAGGTGGTGGAGGGTTTATGGTGGTGGTTTATGGCCATGGTGCCGTTTGGAATGGCGGTGATGCGATGTTTGCGGGAGCGAGTTGTGAAGGTAAAGGTCATGGCTGTTGGCGTTGTTGTTGTGAAGCGGCATTGTGCTTGGTTGTTGTGTGATGGCGGTTGGTTCGTGGTTGGTTCAAAATAAAGATAGAACAGAAAAAACGGCTATCTCAAAGCGTCGCAGCCCGAATGACTCACATTTATTCCCTCTAAACAACGGGTTTGGGGCTAACTACACATGTACTTAGATATCTCACCTACGGGACCTGAATGGTGGTTTGCGAATTTCCTCAACCGCAACAATATGTTTCTCAATTGCAATGGTATGTACTTTTATTTATCGTACGTTTGTATTTGAGTGTGCTTTTTTTGGTACGAATAAAGATATTATTATTGTTAATACTGCTTGTATATTTTTGCCGCAATAATGCTCTGCGTGATACATGATAATAAATGATTATGAATTACAGTTGTTTTCAAGTTGTGGTCATTATGTGTAACTCTGCAATGTAATGATGTTGCAATGCAACTTCAATGTTTTGATAATGGCACCGGTAGAACAGCGGTGCTCCGCTGGCCCCAGACCTACGGGTCGAGGGCTCCATCAAGCTGGAAGCTGAAGGGTGTCGTGCACTGCAATGTTCATTTATTTGGCGTGCAAAGAAAAGGGTAAAAACAAAAACTCCATTTTATGAACGTTGTGATAAAGTTGAAAACTAACGTCATGCTTCAATGTTGTGACAACATTGAAATCTGACGTCATGGGTGTTGCAAATACAACTTCCCACTGACCCAATTCTGACGTCAGGTACAACCAGAACACGATGCTGCAACAACATCAGATTTCAATGTTGTCACAACGTTGAAAACCGACGTCATGGGTGTTGCAAAAACAACTTCCCACTGACCCAATTCTGATGTTGTGCAACAACGTTGTGCACCTGCTGGGAAGTCTCTCATCTGTGAATGGAGGGAATAGCCAATCAGCTCTCACATAATCAACTAAACCCAGGTGGCTAGGATTATATACATAAATTCACACCTCCCATGCTCCTCCATTCACAGGTGAGAGATGTGGTTGGGTCGTTTTTTATTATTTATATAATGACTGCTTTTTACATTTGCACATGGTACATGCTTGGGAGCCTCATTGGTCTCCATTGGTGTCTGTGCTGTCGCTGATCATTTGTCAATAAGTGATGAAACCGGTCTGGCAGCTGAGGGGTGTGTAGTATTGGGATTCTCATGTTTGTACTATTTGTGAATGTCTTTATAGCTGTGTTGGAACTCTGGGAAGGGTTTGATACAGCATAGTGTTTACCTTGTGTAGGCCTTCTTGGTTGCTTTATGCAGCAGTTTCAGCGAGAGGAGCATGGGAGGTGTTTATACATATATAATATATTATATATGTATAGCCAGTTGAGATACTCAGGAATGGTTAATGGGTAATCCATTTATTTTTCAAATATGGTGACAAGGTTGTGCTGGTAGGTGGTGGTCAGGTGTGGCCAAAACTGCAAAGTGAAATATCCATGTTGGGACCATCATGCTATTTTTTTTTTTAACCTGTTTGAAAGACACTTTTGAAAACAACGTTTGTGCTGGAAAACAACTATCATCATTTCAGGTGAAAAATAAGTATTTACTTTTCGGGTTATTTCTTGTTGACACTGGAAAAACATTTGGTGTCATTTATCACCATATCAAGTACAATGGTTATTTTCTATTTTTTCGGGCTTGACCTCTAAATATGCCTGTAATGTGTTTAATTTAGTCGAGCTGTCACTGACTGAGCAAATTTTAAATTCCTTCCTAAAAACTATGGTTGGCAATATTTGTCTGGTCTTCTTTGATATGCCTTGACACCAAAAGGTTACACTGCTTCAATCTTAACTACCTCAGAATGTGAATGTTATCTGAGGAGCAGTCCCCACACGAGAAACGAATTCACTCTTCCCACGCTGTTCACATCTTGAATGTGGAAGGCCACTTTCAGCTCTGAAGGTTAACCATGATGATGATGATTTTGTTTCATTTAGAAAGTACAAACTTGTTTATCCTTCATTTATAATTAATAATCAGTACAAAAAACACTCGCTCTTTTTTTAAAGTGAAGAGCAACTGATAGTTTGATAAATCATACTTGTGGATAAAAAGGTACCATGACAGGTAGCAAGTACTTTGAGGTAATGCTAAGGTCTGGCATTTTGACCACTGAGTGCTCTTAATTTGGGACAGGAGACAGTAAGGGGCAGGGGGGAGAGGAATGAAGCTTATTTGGTGAAATCTTTCCAAAAAGTAGGTGAGTTATCACCAGCATCCTGAACTTATTACTAATTGCTGCCCAAACTCTCTCACAAATCCACACTTTAGAAGCTTGACAAGTATGCCAATACCCCCCAACGTGTGTCAAGGGTGCCTGCCATCCTACATTGGACTGAAGACAGCCTGAGGATGACGATGATGAACTGAATTTTTTTTTAGCTGCTGTCTCTTGTACTCGTGTGATAATTTTGTTCACCAAACATTTTGAACATCTCACTTACCCACAGTGGTAGTGGCATCTATATTATGAAATATTCATCATTAAAATCTATGATTACAAAACAAAATATGAGATTTCAACAACTGATTGGAATTTTGATGGTTTAAAATCGGTCAAAAATGTTTTTAAACTTATTTTCCATTGTGTATGAATTTGGATTCATGATAATCAATCTGCACTGTCAAGCAAATGGTCTCCATACATTTTTCCCTTCTATCCTGACAAGTGCCCCAGTCCTTGCTGATGAGAAACATCCCCATAACATGATGTTGCCATCACCATGCTTCACAGTAGGGATGGTGTTCTTAGGGTGATGTGCTGTGTTGAATTTGCACCAAATGTAACGTTTTGCATTTCGGCCACAAAGCTCCATCTTGGTTTCATCAGACCACAAAACGTTTTGTCACATGGCTTCAGAATCTCCAGAGTGTTTTTTTTTGCATACTTCAAATGGGACTCAATGTAGGCCTATATGAGTATTGGCTTCCTTCTTGCCACCCGATCATACAGGCCAGACGAGTGGAGTGCTTGGGATAGTGTTGTCACATGAACACAATGACCAGTCTTTGCCATAAAAGCCTGTAGCTCTTTCTAAGTTGCCATTGGCCTCTTGGTGGCCTCTCTGATCAGTCTCCTCCTTGCTTGGTCATCCAGTTAAGAGGGACAGCCTGATCAAAGCAGAGTCTTGGTGGTACCATACACCTTCACTTCTTAATGATTGTCTTGACTGTACTCCAGGGGATATTCAAGGCTTTTGAAATATTTTTATACCTATCCCTGATCTGTATAATTGGTTATACCTGAGCTAATTTACAATTTATGTATTTCAAATTTGTTTTTCACTTGGAAGTTGTGGGTTACGATTTGTAAATAAAGGTAGAAAAAGCCTGATTTAATGCAATTTAATTCCAGGCTATAGGGCAACAAAAGGTGAAAAATTTGGAACTGGGTGATGACTTTCTATCAGCACTGTACCTCTAAGCTATCCTGCTCGCTCATCGAAAAACATCAAAATTACCAATGATTATGCAAATACTACATATTGCATGTGCATGTGCATTAGTCATTAAATATACTTTTAGAAAAGACATTTCACAAATCATTGAGATATAAAATGCACAAGTATTGATATACACTGTGGGACACGTCACATCACATTAACATCTTGGCCAATTGTAAGCAAGATATGGGTCGACAGAAATGAAGCTGCTGAGAAATTCAATGAAGTACTTGCTGCTTAATGGTTTACTTAATTGCTTTTTTTATACAATGATAAAAAGTGAAAAAAAAAAACAATTATCAGGTTTGATGTTCCTAATAATTTTCCTTGTATTTACCAATAAGAATTTATAAGACAATATAAAAATACCAATATCCTAAGATTTTACTTTTATGAAAGACAAGCAGGAGCGTTACCCAGCATTGCCCGCTATTGCCTGGTCAATTTTTGTGGGGGGCTAAAAGCACTTCCCTACACCCACTAAGGAATGGTGTCAGGGATCAATCTGTTTAGCCATCTCTGAGAAAAATGGCGGCACACACACACACACACACACACACACACACACACACACACACACACACACACACACACACACACACACACACACACACACACACACACACACACACACACACACACACACACACCTCTCTTATGGTATAGATTTACCCTCTGGCAAATTTAATTTCTACTTCATGCACTGTGAGATTGAAAATGAGCAACAGTAAGAGTAATTTTGTGCATCCACATTTTATGTGTCATATCTGTGTCATATGTCATATCCACATTTTTTTAAACAATTTTCTTTATTTGATCTGTTCATAAGATATCCGTGGCCAGAGCGTCGCCTCAAAAAGACCACATAGGATCTTTAATGTTTACAAACTATAGCTTGGAGACAGGACAGCTGGTGACGTGCATCATGTTGCAGTGCTTGCTGCCAACACTCCAAACAAAAGGCAGTTTCAACCATTTCCTAATCCATCACCAATCGAACCCAGTGCCAGATATCTAGAAGGCAATCAATCTCATAACTCAGCAATACCGTTGCTCATAAGCTTCTAATTGCAGTATTACAAAATTATTCACTAAACAATAAACTTTTATGACACTGAACAGTGCATGGTCATTGAATAGTGGAGCAACCAGAAAGATGATTAATGAAGTCATGGTAAGCAGGTGATTTGCATGTGATGAATCATTGACAGACATTGTAAAAAATGGTTTGGTGAAAAGTCAGAATCATGATACTTCTTGAAACAAAAATTCATGAAAAGACAAGAATAATAAGTGCCTTCAGGTTGTGACATTTTTTAATGTAAAGATGTTCACACTTTTAATATCCCCTTCACAAAACCTTATGATCACCTATCAGATGTGTGTGTGTGTGTGTGTGTGTGTGTGTGTGTGTGTGTGTGTGTGTGTGTGTGTGTGTGTGTGTGTGTGAACATGTGCATGTGTGTGTCTCATTGGTTGTGATCTCCATTTGTGGGTTTCAGAAGTTGGAACGGAATCCTCCCTGGTCTTGAAATATCCACGTCCGTTTTGGTTAAGGGATCATGATTCATGGACCAATCAGTGAAGTTTTTTTTTTTGTTCTCAAAGTTTTGTTCTGTGGGCTCTTTTTAGGATCATCAATGAGCCCTGGACAGCCTCCAACTGTAGTTCATTTGTAGTAATATTCCCAGGGATGGTCTCCTTAAGTATCATTTTTTTTTATCATTCCCATTTCAATGATCACTGGTACATTTTCGGTGCTCTTCAGCTTCCAGGGTCTTTTCACATCATTTTTGAAATCCTGGTATTTGGCCATTTTCTTGTTTTCTGCATTGTTTCGACCAAAATTCCTGTGCACTGACACCACCGGCATACTGAGGTGGGGGAGGGGAACGAGGCGGTCGCCCCAAGCGACACTTTTGGGGGGCGTCAAATTTGTTTTGTTGCATTACAGTACTGTACCTGTATTATTATCTACACTTCTGAGGACAATTTTCCCGTGGCGTGTGAAAGCGCAAATGCTGGGAGAGGTTGAACTGTGCAAATGGCCCCGCCCTCCATTTGCTGACCAATGGTTGTGACCAACGATGTTTCAAAGAGAAGGGGCAGGCAAAAAGGAGCGTGCAACATGCTGGGAAACTAAACTCAACGACGAGACATCAAGGCTTTAGCGTTTCATTCCAGTTCACCGCTCGCTTCTCATTCCTGTGTTCATGAGATAAGTTTGCTTCACTGAAGGCTAGGAAAATATAAACTACACAAGTCTGGAGACTGCGATGGTTCACGAGCATTGCACACGGTTCACCTTTTTTTTTTTGACCTTCGAGGGGACACCACTGGCAAACTGGCGAGAATCGGGAAAAACGTAAATGATGAAAGTTTGTAGTTCTCGAAGAGCACTACTTGCATACCAAGTTTCATTCGAAACAGTTGAAAACCCAAGGAGCTCGATGCCCAATTTATTGATTTTTTTTTTGACATTTTCTAAGTTCGTGACCTTGTGACCTTGACCTTGGGTCGAAAATGAAAAATCGAGCTCCGTGGGGCTATGCAGGTCAGGTCAGGTCAGGTATGGGAGCATGTGCCAGAACAGCGCGTCGCTGCGTCCACTTTCCGCCGGTACTCCAGGGGCCTCCTTCTGGCCATCCCCCAGGCAGATGCCAGGCCCATCCCCATCTCCTTGAGATGATGGTCAACCTGCTGCAACCATGAGGCACGTGGTCGGCCCACTGGCCTCCTCCACTCATGAGACTCCCTCGCTGAGAGAATCTGGTGAGCAGGATCAGCATCAGGAAAACGAGCCACATGTCCATACAGCCGCAGCTGACGCTCACGGACTATGCAGGTAACAAATCTCATCTGAGTCTCTCTCAGCAACCGCTCGTTGGACACAAAATCCGACCAGCGATAGCCAAGGATTCTCCGAAGAGACCTGGTACCAAAGGAATTAAGTCTCCGTCTCAGATCCTTGGTCAAAGTCCAAGTCTCGCACCCATAGAGCAAGACTGGAAGTACCAAGGACCTGAAGACTCGGACTTTCGTCCTCCCGCACAGGTACCGGCAGCGCCACACCCCATGATCCAGTGAATCCATGACTCCCCAGGCCCGACCCAGACGTCTATTGACCTCCGGCTCACAACCTGCAGAGACATGAATATCACTGCCAAGGTAAGTGAATCTATCCACGACCTCAACATCCTCACCACAAACAGACACAGACAGGACAGCAGCATCCAAGATGTCACCGAAAGCCTGGATCTTAGTTTTGACCCAAGAAATCCGTAATCCCAACGGCTCCGACTCCTCATTCAGCACCTCGAGGGCCCCCAAGAGGATGTCTAAAGTCTCCGCAAAGATGACTGCATCATCTGCAAAATCAAGGTCCGAGATCTTGACATTGCCAAACGATGCACCGCAACTTTATCTCTCCGACATCCTCCCAAAAATCCAGTCCATACAAGTGCTGAAAAGTGTGGGGGCAAGTACACATCCCTGACGAACTCCAGTAACAACTGGAAATAAGTCAGAGATGGTACCACCACACTTCACAGCACTCTCAGTACCAGAGTAGAGTTCAGACATCAGATCGATCAGTTTCGGTGGCACCCCACGAAGACCAAGAATCCTCCAGAGGACATCCCGATTCACTGAATCGAACGCTTTACAGAGATCAACATAGGCAGCAAGCAGCCCCTGCCGAAACTCTCGTCTGCGTTCGGTGAGGACACGAAGTGCAAGGATACGGTCAATCGTTGACCTCTTTGGTGTAAAGCCTGACTGCTCTGGACGCTGGTGCTCAAGCAGATGGTGGCGAACCCTATCAAGAATTATCCGAGCAAAGACCTTGCCCGGCACTGAGAGCAGCGTCACCCCTCGGTAGTTGTTGCAGTCTTAGCGATCACCCTTCCCTTTCCAGAGAGGGACAACAAGGCCCCTCTTCCAGTCAGTTGGGATGATGCCTGTGTTCCAGGCAGAGCACAAAACTGCATGCAACGACACGAGTGCAGCATTTCCACCAGCCTTGAGAAGTTCAGCATGGATGCCACAGATCCCTGGAGCTTTGCCCCGTTTCAACTGGTTCACCGCAGCCCGTGTTTCCACAAGCGATGGTGGACCACAGTTGATTTGAGGGTCAGCAACAGGGATTGTAACACCCTTGACGTCCAACTCGACAGCTGGGGGATCAGCCTGGTAAAACCGCTCAAAGTAACCGGCCCAGCGGGCCTTCACTTCAGACTCCTCTGTCAAGAGCCTACCACTCTCTGCTCGAACTGCAGTGCTCCGAGGGATGGGCTTGGATGAACGCAATGCGCGAATTCCCCTGTAAGTGGGACGAGAATCACCTGTCCACAGGTGATGCTCTACCCCCTCACAGATTCCTCGCACATAGGCCTCCTTGTCCACCCTCAGTGCACGTACAGGTATGCAGGTGCCATTGGGCTAACTAAATACCGAAAACCCCTGCCAGATTCGACAAACCCCCTCGGAGAAGATGTAACTTGAAATCGGCTACCCCCTAAAAACACATGCTTTTTGGGCGTGGCTCCTCCCATTATGGGCGCACCACATCCATTCTCAGGAAAACACAACTAGATCATGATATAACCCTCCCACCCAAATTTTATCAGGATTGGATCAAAACCCACGGAGCTCTGCTCGGGACAGACAGACAGACACCCATAACGAATATAGTGGTCACTTCCTGACTCGTGAACCAACAGTCACAACAACAACTGAACGCTTAGTAGGCCGATGACGATTTCGAAAGGTGGAAAACAAAGGTGTAACTGTTTACTTGCAAATGCGCTGTACTTGATTTGATTTGCTATAATATTTTTTTAATTAGGCTTTTTGTTTAATTCAGCATGTGAGTAACGAATGAGCGGCAACTTGACATCTCGCCCCGAGCGGCAGTTTTCCTCGATACGCCACTGACTCCTCAATTAGCAATGCCTTGTTTTTTTTTTGTTTTTTTTTGGACCTCAGTGCTGTATCTGGTCACAATGGTTTATTTTCTTTGTTCACGCCTAATGGGATCATTAGGTAATGGGATCAATAATAAATAAATTGGGTGTGTGACAAGGACGAATCGATTCGATTTTGGTGAAGATCCGAATCCAGATCTGGATACGAGAATTATTTAATTTTTAGATCCTCATGGAGGATCTCTAAGTCTTACTCACGTTGTTGCTCTTGTTCTTCTTCTTGTGGACTTTTTGTTTCACAGCCTCCAGTTTTCATCAAAACTTCCTGAAACTTGGCATATATATGTGAAAAGACCCTGCGCAGACTGTAACCATCTCCGATTGTGAAAATTCATCCTAGAAAAAAAGTTATGACGTCACAATGTCTCCGCTAATGGAAATCGCCAAAAAAAATGATCTCAAACCTGGAAAGCTTTTTGAATTCTGTTTGCTGGAATGGAACGGGGCATTAGCAGAGATATTTGAACGCACAAATAATACATCATTATGATGTCATATCCCTTTTTATGACGTGATTCCTATTTTTCACATTTTTTTTGTTTCACAGTCCAGAGCTTTCATCGGATCTTCGTGAAAAGTGGCATGTATATGCATAAAGTCCATGTGCAGGCAGTAACCATCTCCGATTTAGAAAATTCTTCCTAGAAAAAATGTTATGACGTCATAATATCACCGTTGATGGAAATCGCCTATACCTTTATCTCCGAAACTAGAGAAGGTTTTTAATTCTGTTTGTGGGAATCAAACGGGGCATTTGCACAGATGATTTGACGCAAATCTGATACATCACAATGACGTCATATTCGTTTTATGACGTCATCACTATTTTCTGAAATTTTTTGTTTCACAACCAAGAGTTTTCATCAGAACATCTTGAAACTTGACATGTTCATGCAGAAAGCTCACACGCAGACAGTAACCATCTCAGATTGAGGAAATTCTTCCAAGAAAAAAGTTATGACGTCATAATATCGCAATGGAAATCGCATAAACAATTATCTCCAAAACAACGCAAGCTTTTTGAATACTTCAGATGGAATTGAATAGGGCATTAGAGATAATTTACCGCACACCTGATACATAACTGATAACTATGACGTCATCACTAAGAGGATGGGGATCTTAGCTCATTTGAGCTTGTTAAAGTGATTCTTCACCATTGAGAGAGAGGGCCAAAAACCATATAGTACTGTATGGCATGATTTTTCAAAAATGTTTTGGGACCGTTTATGTTCTCATGGATCAGGCATTACGTGGCAGAGGTATGCGCTCTACTGAGTGCCTGTCTAGTTTGGGCTGTATTTGGTGCTGTTTTGGTTTCATGGGTGACATCTTCCATTCACACCTGTCTGGAATTGTTTGCTAGGTGGGATAAAGATACCTTCTCTGTTTTTTATTTTTATTTTTATTTTTGTTGTTTGCAGACAAAATGGAATCGGTAGTCTGTTGAACTTTTCACGTACTCAGCCATTCCTACAGTTGCCACTCTGTGCACTTGGTTGAGCTGCATCAGGCCACTACCTCATCTCGTCTCGGCAGGTACATTCTCGGGATACATTGATTTTTGTAAAACATTTTGTGGATAGTGAGGATAGTGACTCTGGATCATGATTTTGTGGATTTATTTTGTGCGTAATGATTGTGGATCGTGATTTTGTCGATCCATTTTGTGGATAGTGATTTTGTGGACCTTGTTTTGATATCGAGTTTATTGATTTCCGCTTGTGGCCTGTTATTCCACTGTTGTACCGGAATAATGATGTTGTGAGTTTGTTTATGGTTTTGATTTTGTTCCTTGGGGTAAGGTATGTTTTCAGGATCAGCCTCGTTATACGCAGGTATTCTTTGAGAGTTTGTGATATATTTGGTGGCCCCCTTCTTCTCCGAGTAATTTGTGTGATGCATCGTTTTCTAGCTTTTGTATTGTTGCATTCGTGTCCATTTTTATGTTGTCCATTTTTGTTGGTTGACCTTGTACAAATGTGCATTTAGCACGCTTACCTTGTCCAAATTCCCTTTGAATGTTTTCAGAGTACCCTTTCACTAATTTGAGTTGTTCTGCAAATTTTTCGTCGTTCGGTGCAAAAATTTTAAAATCCTCCATGTACAGTGGATGTGTCACCTTTCCTATCTCTTTGGACATTGTTGTATTGGATGTTAGGGTGTATCCGTGACCTTGCTCATTAATGAGGTTGCTCAATGGGTCCAGAGGCAGGAAAAATATGAGGGCGGAAAGGCTGTTGCCCTGGACTATCCCACGACGTATCTTCACTCCTGGTATTTCGATTTTTCCTTCCGAGTGCTGTAACATTGTGTGTGTGTGTGTGTGTGTGTGTGTGTGTGTGTGTGTGTGTGTGTGTGTGTGTGTGTGTGTGTGTGTGTGTGTGTGTGTGTGTGTGTGTGTGTGTGTGTGTGTGTGTGTTGTGAATTAGTTTTCTCAGTCGGAGTTATTTTCCCATTTTCACACTCTCACCTTTGAATGCAATAACCCCTCATTTCCCAGGTTAGTGATGATTTTTTTCTGTATCTTTTACTCCACCACTGAAGATGAAGAATGTTATGTTTTTCACCCCTTTCTGTCTTTTTGTTTGTTTGTGTACAGGATATCTCATAAATGTTGTGGACGAATTCGGGCGAAACTTAGTGGATGTGTTGGTGTACAACAAGGACTAATTGATTCGATTTCGGTGAAGATCCAAATCCGGAACAGGAACCGAGAATTTTAAAAGTGATTCTTCACCATTGAGAGATGGGGCCAAAAACGATAGAAAGCACAATGTCTCAAAAGGTTATGGATAGATTCTGCAGGCACTTTGTGGACAGGTTGGGTGTGTAACAAGGATGAACTGATTCAATTTTGGTGAAGATTCGAATCCGGATATGGATATGAGAATTTTTAAAAGTGATTCTTCACTATTGATAGATGGTGCCAAAAACTATGTATGTACAAGTACAGCATGATATCCAAAAAAGTTATGGATGAGTTATGACAAAACTAGGTGGATGAGTTGGTTACGTGACAAGAACAAGCCAATTCGATTTTGGTTAAGGTGCTGATTAAGATTCAGATCCGACCTCTCAGTGGCATATAAAATGTAAACTGTTCCGCCTGGTGGACGTATGTTCTCCACCAAGTGCAGTTCCATTTCACCAAGTGTCACGATGAGTGATTTTTCATTTGCAACTTGCAAAATCGAAGATTTTTCAAGTATATCGGTCAATCAACTTTGCTATTACTTGGCAAAAAAACATAATTTTTTTGACAAGTATGTTAATCGCCTCTGTTTGTTTGTTACTTACAAAATCGAAGATTTTTCAAGTATACTGGTTAGTCGATTTTGTTACTTACGAAATCTTTAGATTTCGTAAGTATATCGATGACTTCCGTCCTCTGTTTGTGTGTTTGTGTGTATGTTTGCTTGTTTGTAGGCACAATAACTCGAGAACGGAAGAAGCTACCAATGTGATTCAGGAGGGTGATGGCTAGCACTGATTAGGTTTTGGTCAAAATCGGTCAAAGGTCAAGGTCACAGTGAGGTCAAACATTCGATTTTTGATGGTTTGGTACAGAATTATCGTATAAACTTCTGGTTTGCGTCGCTACCTTCTCTAGAGACAGCTTTTATTAGACAAGGTCAGAGGTCAAGTTGACAATTTCTTCAGTACCAGTCTATGACTGCTTGTTATTCTGTCTGTCTGTTTGTCTGTCTGCCTGTCTGTTTGTTTGTTGCCTACAGGTCACAATTTTAAGCCAAATCTTCACAAAACTTCACCACATGGTGGAGTTTGTCATAAGGAAGAAGCCTATTGTTTTTGAGGGCAAAAGGTCGACATACGTCAAAGGTCAACAACTTCGGTGAGATTTCTAAAATCCTCAAATTTCATCTGATTGACCTGAAATTTGAAGAGGATATATAAGTCAGGTCACTAAATTCAACTACCAATTATTTTTGAGGTCAACCTCGACCAAAAGGTCAACATAGCCCCAAGATCAACAACGAAGGTGGTGTTCCTAAAATGCTCAATTTTGATCCAATTAAATTCAAATTTGAAGAGCATGTACATATCAGGTCACTGAATCCAACCACCTATTAATTTTGTGGTAAGCATAGGCGAAAAGGCCAATTTGGGCCAAATTTTCTAAAATCCTCAATTTTCATCCGATTGACTTGAAATTTGAAGAGCATTTTCATGTCAGGTCACTGAATTCACCCACCAATTAATTTTACTGTCAAAAGGTCAACACAGGCCTGATTTATAAAAGTGTTAGGGCAAAAACGAAATATGACTATAATCTCAAAAAGTTGTGGATGACTTCTGACAAAACAAGGTGGACGAGTTGAATTGGTGATAAGAACAAGCAGATTGGATTTTGGTTCAGATCCAGCCCATCAGTGGGATACAAAACGTTAACTCATCCACCTGACAGAGGTGTGTGCTCCACAGAGTGCCATTCTAGTTTGTGCTCTTTTGCCAAGTTGTCACGCTATGAGTGATTTTTCATTCTGTCTGTTTGTCTGTCTGTCTGTTTGTCAATTGCCTGCAGGTCACAATTCTAAACCGATCAACATGAAACTTTCGCAAGTTGTAGAGGAAGTCTCAACTGAGAAGCCGATTGATTTTGAAGTCAAATGTCAAAGGTTATCTTGAGGTCAAATTTCTAAAATTGTCATTTTTCATCCGATTGACTTGAAAGTTGAACAGCATTTGCATATTGCATCACTGAATTGGGAAACCAACTAATTGAGGTCAAAGGTCAACTCAAAGTCAAACTTCTAAAATCATCTTTTTATCTGAAAAATCAGCAATTTTCATCCAATTGACTTGAAAATTAAATAGCAATTGCATAGTGCATCATTTAATTTGGAAACCAACTATTTTTGAGGTCAAAAGGTCAAACGTGAACTCAAGGTCAAGCTTCTAAAATCAACTTCTATCTGAAAAATAATCAATTTTCTTCCAATTGACCTGAGCTTTGATTAAGTGTCAATTTTAATATTAATGAAATGGACAATTTGATGTATCCATGGCAACCTTTGGAGAGGGGGGGGGTAGATTTTGCATGTATTGTGCTCTGCACGACATCTTTTTCTTGTTTGTCTGTTTGTCTGTTTGTATGCAGGATATCTCAAAAAGTTATGGACGGATTTGGATTAAATTTTGGGGGCAGGTTGGGTGTGTCAGACAGACGAACTGATTCAATTTTGGTGAAGATCTGGATCCGGATTCGGCCACTGGAATTTTTCAAGTAATTCTTCACCATTGATAGTGCCAAAGATGACGGGGCACTCAGTAGAAAAACAATGGCTCAGCAGAGTAGGCAGAAGTAATTATCTGTCCCAAAGCTCACTTCATAAATACAAATGGGTATGCTTGCACAGACACACTAAACAAAGCACATTTTCTTAGTATCACTGCGCAACATAGAACGTATAACATGTAGTTCTGCTTCTGCTTTGTATGGGCGTCGATTGGTGGGGGACGGGGGGGACATGTCCCCCCCCCACTTTTTATCAAGTGGGGGGGGACAACATATCGATTTCCCCCCCCCCCACTTTTTTCATTGAACGTAAGTTACGTTACACAAAACGAGCTGCTCAAGAACAATCAGGCTGAGGTGCTCCTCAAATACAAGAATAAATTTTTAATCTTCACTAAAGTTTTATTGGTCTATGATAGTTCTATTAAAGATGATAGGTTAACAATTCAACATTGACAATCCGTGCTTCCCAAGCCATGGTCTCCATCCAGGCCAAGCGTCCATAGTGACGTCGCTTTTTTGATCCTTCGATGTCGGCTCTTCCTATCACTGTGAAGCAGAATTCGCCAAGCGTTGGATTGGTCACCCACTAACAGGGAACGTGACCTGGACATTTCGAGGTATGTTGGGACATTTTCGGACTTTGTATCGTCATTTTATGAATGTTTAAAGAAATCGCGGCTTCATGGCCCGGAGCACTACGCCTCGGAAAGTGTTAGGCCGCAACGGCTCGGGGCCCCTTTAGTGACCAAAATAGTTTATTTCACCTTTTTAACTTATATCGTCGGATGCCTGATGTTATTACCTGCACGATGATTTGTGTGTTTAATTTTTGTGACTTTGCACCGTCGAGTTATAAGCCAATAAAAGATTTCGCGGCCTGGTATGCTGAGTGAGATGGTGGAGCCTGTGCAGGATGATGCGGTTTCACTCTACCGGCTCGCACGAACGAACGGAAAGATATTTTGCAATTCTGTTTTCATATTTCGCAGTCGATAACAGTTGCCTAAATCACAACGTTGAAAACCGGGTGAAAATCGAAGGAGAGTCGGTATTTTGGCGACTAAATTAGCTTTGAATACTTGGGAAACATAAAATAAAATGCGCTGATTCACTCGCTTTTGCGGTGGTTAATGTGAATAATTTTTTTCATCGGTACTTGGACTTGGGGGAGGTATAGACCTACAAAACGAGAGGTAGCATTCGGTCGTTGGACTTGTGAGGATCAAATTATAGATTTTAAAAGGTAGCTGTTGAAAAATATGCAAAATTTACCGAAGCGGTTCGGATAACCGAACGGAAAATTATTTTTGAATTCTGTTCTCGGATTATACAGTATCTATACGGTAGTAATGAGATTACCTTGAAAATCCGATTTAAAAAGGCTTAGGCTTAGTAGCTTAGCCGTGGCTTGCAATTTTTACTAGGAAAAATAACGTTCCGGAAAGAATTTCTCTTCCTCCATCATCCGAAAAATTTTCCGTTTGCACGAGGACGAAGACGAAGGATAGACCGATAGAATAAGGTGTTTCATTAAACTGTGTGATTTAGAATGATTAAATTCGAGATTTTAAATGCAGCGTTGAAAATAAAATAAAGAGGATTGTACATCCAAAGCCCTACAAACTGCACCGTTCATAAGAGATGCCCTTGATTATGTCCAGGTACCCAGCAACATGTACAACTCTGGAAAATTCAAGCATCTGTCCTTGAATATCCTCGCTGACGATGCTGACACTCCTTGCCCTACATGCCTGAGGCCAATTTGCCCGACTCGTTGGTTAACTCGTTCTCCTGCTGTGAAATCGATATTGGATAACTATGAAGCGGTACTGGATGCCCTTCAACAAGCAAGTGATGACTTTGGTACGAACACGGCATCGCGAGCCAACGGTATTCGAAGCTGTCTTTCATCAGGAAAGTGTGTTCTTGGTCTATTTGCATCATTGCCTGTTCTCCAATCCCTTGAATACCTCAATAAGGCACTTCAGGGTTCACAAGTTACCGTCTCTGGTATGCTTACTGCTGCAAAGGTAACTGCACAGAATCTCCAATCTCTCCATACTGACCAGACGTTTAAGGAGGTTTTCGAAGCAGCACAACAGAAGCTCCAGCAGTGCCAACTAGATCCAGTGACCCTCCCTCGTAAGCGCAAGCTTCCGAAGAGACTTCATGGAGGCATGCAGGAATACACTGCCAATTCTGCAGAGGTGGTATACAGAGTGGAATTTTTCAAAGTCATCGACAGCGCATCCGAGAACTTGAACGAGTACTTCACATCAACCGACCTCATGGCGTATAGGGACTTGGGTGAAATGCTCCTGTCTGGGTCATTCAAACCACAAATAGTCCGCAAATATCCCGAACTGTCGGATTTCCTAGAGCAAGAACTTGGCTTCTTTCGTAACCAGATCAGTGGTTCATACCAGATCAGTGGTTCATCTGTTGAGGATTACTGTAAGATATCTGTAGACATGGTGCCGGAAGTCCATCGAATGTTCCCACAGGTAGAACGTTTGCTTTGGCTTCTATTGGTTTCCCCAGCAAGTTCTTGCGAAGCTGAACGTCATTCAGCGCACTCAGACGTATGAAGACTTGGTTACGTTCCACAATGACCCAACAACGCCTCAACCATCTCATGATCTGTCATGTTCACCGAGATCGTCTGACTGCACTTGACCCCCAAGACATTGCTACAAAGTTTTTAACTGGATCGGCAGACAAGAGGGTTCATATTTTTGGCAAGTTTTAAGGTGAGTTGACCGGACTCGTGTAATATCAATTTGTATGTCAGTCTAGTTTTCAGTTTATGTTTAGTGAATCAGTTCAAGGGTCGTGAGAAGGAGGCTTGATAAACAATTATATGTATACATATATGTATTTCTTTGATGACACTTGAAACTTTGAAATGTGTAATTCATTTCGCTCCGTCTGCTTACATTTGACAAAAAGATGGTCGATAGATGGTCAGATTCATTTAAGGGATTTGTGTGATCAGAAGGCAGCATGTCAACGAGCGTATACATCAAGAATTTGCAAGGGTAGATTTGCTGTGTCCATGCCGGCACGAAGTGGGCTTCGTGGTCTGGACATGCAATGTCCCCCCTCCCCCCCCCCACTTTTCAAAAGCAATCAATGCACATGCTGCTTTGGATGCCACAATATCTCAATAAAGTTGTGGATGGATTCGGACGAAACTTGGTGAACATGTTGAGTGTGTGACGATGAAGAATTAATTTAATTTTGTTGAAAATCCGGATCCCAGAAATTTTTAAGTGATTCTTCGCCATTGAGAGATAGAGTCGGGCAAAACCAATATATAGCACGATATCTCAAAACGTCGTTGACGGATTCGGATGAAACTTGGTAGACAGGTTGGGTGTGTGGCAAGGACAAATTGTTTTGATTTTGGTGAAGATCCAAATCCGGATACGAAAATTATTTAATTTCTAAAGTGATTCTTCACCAATGAGAGGTCGGCCCAAAAACGATATACAGTATGATATTTCAAAAATTTATGGGGCCCGATATGTTCTTGTGAATCAGGCATTGCGTGGTGGAGATATGCGCTCTACCGAGTGAGTGCCCTTTGTGACGTTTTCCTTTTATTTGAGTGGAATGGTTTGTGATGTTATTATTGTTGTTATGGGACTGAGAATTTAGTACATGCACAATCATTGTTGTTTTGTCATCGAGTCGTTTAGTATTTGAAATGTTAGTTGAGTAAAGGGTCGAGAACTATTACCTAGGTTGATTAATGATGTTGGAAAAATGGCAGGTAACCAGCAATTCACCATGGGTAACCAACTCATTGTTGATGGATGATGTTATGGCTGCTTGGCTGAGCAAATATATATTCACGTAAGTAGAGACTGGCACATATACTGTATGTTGTGGCCTTGGTTGGTATTGGAAGCTGTGTGATTGGCCCTTGAGAAGCAAGGCAAGCGGTAACTTTAAAATGTGTAAACCAATTCAAGAGACGACAGACAATGTGGACAGACAAAGGAGTAATATCAAGGAGAGAGATGTTGGTGAATTGACATCACATTGAGACATGCTTGAGCAGGTTTTCCCTTCAAAACGATATTCTCAGAGGCTCAGAGCCTTGGCCTCATTGGAGCTCAACTCAGCTATTTGGAGCATCCCAGTTTGAGGCACCTGTGCTCTGCAAAGCTTGGGAGCTCAGGTCGAACCACTCATCACACCGATGGCTCAAAAGAGTAGGCAGGAGTAATTATCTGTCCCAAGGCTCACCGTGTAACTACAAACTGGTATCCTTGCACAGACACACGAAACAAAGCACATTTTCTTTGGCTCACTGCACGACATCGAACATTTAACGTGTAGTTCTGCTACTGCTTTGTCCTCTGCTTCATAATTGACGTTGTTAATTAAACACACCTGCCTCTACTCTTCATTGTCCAAACAAGTCGACCATAAACTGCTTCACTGAAATTTTGAGTTACAACTTCATTGACTGCTGACTGCACTGTGAAGTCGATCATCAGGTGTTCGATATGACATCTCAATATGCTCATATACTGTCGTTCCTGCCTTGGTTTGAGAATTCTGAGAAAGTTCCAACACGTTTTGGTGAACTGTAACTTATGTGCATTTGCTTAGTTAAGGATGGGTTTAAGACGATCTCGATAATTTGGTGTAAACTGTAAATAAAGGGTTAGTTTTCTATTACCAACATTGTAGCATGAGTGCTGTTCCCCAAGCATTTGGTTCAAT
The DNA here is from genome assembly GCF_056783735.1 of Eptatretus burgeri. Classification (NCBI taxonomy): domain Eukaryota; kingdom Metazoa; phylum Chordata; class Myxini; order Myxiniformes; family Myxinidae; genus Eptatretus; species Eptatretus burgeri. The sequence continues at coordinate 59,590,450 of NC_140969.1, forward strand.
GGTCTGTTTACTTCAATTGCTTACAATCCGAGCCACGACTGTCTCCGTTACTTGGGATGTGATTACCATCTTTTGGGCCTGGTCATCCAAGTAATCGTGATCCTGAGGGTAATCGTGACCCCCGAGCATGCATCAGCACATATATTGCAGTTTGAAGAACACTATGTGTTTAAGAGTGCAATCCTAAATTACACACTGCGTTTTGGTAATGAGAATTCGACAATCCCATCATGCAATACGACGTGAAGAAATCAAATAAATTGAGGTGGATAACTGATTCAACAAATACATGGCTTTAATATAAGTAGCATGTGACAGACATGCCTGGTGTTGGCTTAGTGGTTATGGTGGCTAGCTTGGGATCTTACGGTACTGCCTGAGGATCTTAGGGTCATGTTCGAGCCCCTGTATGCAGTTGAATTAACACGAGGTGGGATTGACTCAGCCTGTTATCCTTCCAGAGTACCAGTGTACTGGTAATAGGAGCATTGCATCAGCGACACAGCTGATGCGTTGCATATGAAGGAGGAATGAGGAAGATGTGCCAGACCACCTAAAATAAAATAAAAAAAGTCTTTAGAGAGACTTCAGAGGCTTCTTTCTTAAGGTTCAAGACATCCATTAAATTACTGAGCTGATGGAATGATTATGTCTACTGTTCAACAATTGTGCAAAATGCCAATCAGTGAGCATGAATTACAAAGGAAGGATGTCTTGAGATTGTCTGTGATTAACATTCCTGCTTTGCTTATGATGAAAGGCAGTCAATGAGAAACACCCCCTTTAAAGTGCAACTGATGGAAAAATTATCTTCTGTAATCAACTTCATTTTTTTTTTAAAGTAAGATATGTAAAAGTTGGAAAAAATTTCCAAAAAACATAATTTGAACACATGATGGAATGGGAGTCCATGTCCAGCAATTTTCTCTGAAATACATACTCACCGTAACTAATATCATCATGGTTGCCTTTCAGCCGAAGACATGCGAAGTTTAGAGTGTCGGAGACTACATACTCTGGGATAGTAAGCAGTGTAACCCGGCATCATGCAAGGATAGCCATGAAGACCAGACTACTTGCTATCTGCATTGTTCGGCAGAAATTTGTAATTAGGACATGATGGCAGCAGCAACTCGCCTCCTCTTTGTAAAAAAACACCTCCTCCAATGCACACATTGACAGCTCAACCTGCGTGCGAAACACCACGGTGCCAGTTTGCAGCTTGGTCGAGATTCAAACCAAGGTTAGACAGCTCATTGACAAGTGCACATCTTGCCAGGCCATGAGTAACATAATTGGTTTAATCAAATTTCTTTTGGATAGTTTGGAAAACCATTGTGGGTCGGGTATAGTGAGAAAAGTGATTCTTAGCTCGCCTGTTCGAAGAACAGAGAGCTATAGCAATACCCCCGGCATGAGCGTGAGTGTGAAAATGTTAAAGTTTTTGGTGCAAGTTATTTCCTTTCTAATGTTTTTATCTACCACATAGTGGGGCAACTTATCTAAATATAGCATGACAATTGTGCATTTTGTGAGGAAAGCACCAAATTTGGCACACTAGTAGCCAATCATATTATGAACAGATTTGGATATTGGGCCATCTCAAATTCAGCCGCTGATGGCTGTGGCAGCCATTTTCCACTGCCATAAAAATTTTGAGATGGCCCAATTTCCAAATCTGTTCATAATATGATAAGCTACTACTGTGCCAAATTTGGTGCTTTCCTCACAAAATGCACAATTGTTATGCAAAGTTGCCCCACTAACACCATTTTCTACTGATTACAATATGCAAATACATATATTGCTTTAAAATTATTTGGATCAGACTTCACTGCAATGCTTTATAAAAAAAAAATATATTATTAGATGAGTCTTTTAAAAACGATAAATGTATAAACAGGCGAGCATTGGGTGGCTTTGACACCAACTCTCTGGTTCTGTGATGCAGTGAAGCAAAAAAAATCTCAAAATTCACTCAAAGAAGCATTTCTGGGTGTTGGGAGAATGTCGGTTATTGCAGATATATCCTTATTGAATTAACTATAACAGGACAACATTGTTTGCAAAGGGCTTGCAATGTTACTGCTTATTGCTATCCAAGACGATAACGCATGAACAATAAGAAACGGAGAAGTGATTTGCTGTGATTTGTGCGATAAAGATCGACGATTGCACGAACACAAGCCTTGATTCTATAATCGTAAATGTTGAGTTTGTAAAGTGCTAAAGCCATGCCTTCTGAGCCATGACACGTCTGCCACTATTTAGGTTCCAGTGGAACATTTTAAGTCGTTTCTTTAGTCCGTTCTATTGGTGAAGGCTGACACATTGGCGATGATACCATAATCCATGGTAGAAGGAGCGCAATTTGGTTGCAGATTACTCGATAAAAACTGAGGAAATACATCAAGATTCCTGATCAAAAACATCCTGCCACGTTCAGTAGAGCAGCAATGGCTCTTCTCCACGTCGTCGATGATGTCTGTTAACTCAGCGCAGTTTCTTCGGTCCATTCTATGTTCACTAGTCTTATATACTATGAATGGAGGAGGTGTGTGTGTGTGTGTGTGTGTGTGTGTGTGTGTGTGTGTGTGTGTGTGTGTGTGTGTGTGTGTGTGTGTGTGCGCACACGCGCACACACGTCATGCCTTTTGTGTCTTAATTATGTACGTCTATTCATCAACCCGAGTCCGATCAACAGGGGTGTATTTGGACCCCTGGCATGCATTTTGATCGGTTTCGGTTATTTCTATATTAGTTGAACAAAGTATTTCATGTTTCATTTGTTTGTTTATCTGTATGTGCTGGTAATAAATATATATGATATTTTAAGATCCTACCTTGCTGCACAGAGTTGCAAGCAAATCCTTACAGGGGTCTAAAAAGAACCCAGTTGTTTTTTTGGTTTTTTTTTGGTGTATATGATTACTTAATAAGGTATTTAAGGCCCAGTCACACCTTGACGTTTTAGCCAGCAATGGCAACGTATTAAAATGTCTGTAAAACGCTGGCTTACGTTGAACTTTTGATGTTTTTTTAAATGATTCGGACGTATTTATAACGAGTTGGTTGTATGCATAACATATTAGTAATGGACACAGAACGTTTCGTTGTGTTATAGCTAAGTTGTACCAACGAATGCTTAGCCTGTTGTCGGCGTTCACAACCTATGCCCAATGATAGTCTAACGTATGCATAGCGCGCTGCACGTATCGCCGATGATGACGTGATGTAGCCTATTAAAAGGCTGCCGCACAACGATTTAAATCATAACCGCTGCAGAAATGGAAGTGTCAACATCGCAGTCACACGTTGGCGATCTTGCCAGCGTATGCCGACCTCTGAAAAATGCGTCTAAAACGCTGGCGCATGTCGAATACGGTACGGGTAAGTTTGGTATACGTGAATAGAACGCTAAAGTACGCTATCATACGTCGTATTAAATGTAGTACATCTTGTAATTATAAACGTGTTAAACATTTTACGACGTACTTGCCGTATGACACACGTTCCACATGCGATGGGAATAAGTTGTACGCACGATATGCGAAAGTTGACACACGTCGACAAAAGTTTCTTGTACGTTACTCATAAGTCGAAACACTCAAGGTAATGGTTAGCATCAGTGTTCCAGACTCCCTGTTTTTTATTTTCTTTTTATTTTTTTTCTTCGGCATGACGGTGATGTCGACACCGATTTCTAGTGCGGTTATGATTTAAATCGTTGAGCGGAAGCCTTTTAATTATATTATATTATAACCGCACTATAAATCGAAGTGTCAACATCACCGTCATACTGAAGAAGAAGAAAAAAAAAACCCCAGGGAGTCTGGAACACTGACGCTAACCATTACCTTGACGTGTTTCGACTTATGAGTACCTTACAAGTAACGTGTGTCAACGATCGCGTCACGTGCCTAAAACACGTTACTCATAGGTTATCAATAAGTTTCGGGTACGCTAAACATTACCTCGACATGTTTCGACTTATGAATAACTTTCAAGTAACGTGTGTCAACGATCGCGTAACGTGGCTACAACTTATGGCCAGCGTTATGCGGAACGTGTGAGTCATACACTGGCATAAGTCTTAAAATTTCAAGCATGGAAAATTTGAGGACAACCGAAAAGTACAACGTTTAAAGCCAGCGTACTACGACGTATGGCAGTGTTCTTCAGCGTGCTCTCAATGTTATCAAAACTTACCCATAACGTATTCGACGTGTACCAGCGCTTTACACAAATTTTCCAAAAATCGGCATAAGCTGGCTGAAACGTCACGGTGTGACTGGGCCTCTAAGCATGGTGTTGGCTTCATGATTAGGATGGTTGGCTTGGGATCCTCGGGTCCTGAGTTCAAGCCCTGTTGACTGCTCATTTAACACCAGGTGGGGTTGACTCAGCCTGTCATCCTAATGAGGTCAGTGAAATGAGTACAAGTGTACTGGTCGAGGGGCACAGCATCAGCAGCACAGCCATGCTCCAAGAAATGATAGCTACCTGGCAGCCAAGCTGCCATACACAGGAACACAATAGATTTGTTATTTGTATGAAGCGCATCCTCCATTTTGTTTTTTTTAATGCGTGTGTTTATTTACTTTATCATGAAAACAACATCCAAGCAAGATAATTATCCATCCATTGGGACAATACTCTGTGCAGAGCATTGGTGCTGCCAAAGAAGTCTCCTGGGCTATTGGGCACAATCCTGGATAGGTCACCACTCCAACATAGGATATCAGCAAGCTGGTACTCATTTTGCCAACCTCAGAAGGGTGACAGGCAGAGTCAACCCCACCTGGTATTGATTCGACAGCCAAGCAGGATTTGAACTCAGGATCATAGGATCACAAGCCCACCACCCTAACCATTAAACCAACACCAGGCATGAAATAATTCTGCTTCCTCATTGATGTGAAACCTCAGCAGATTGAATGAAATTTAGTGCTTCTCAGTTGGGGTCATAAAAATCCCCTGTTGGTCATTTAATTTTATCTTTTTTTTGTTTATCTTCTATTTGTTGAATTTCTAAATAAAACATAATGTTTAGTCATTGATGTGAAATTGAGTGTTTTTTGAGTTGGGGTCCAAAAAGACCTCAGTTAGTAAGATTAGGTTGTAAAATATTGTTGCGGCTCTTTGAAGCCGGTACTCCCCCAAGGCAATGGTATCCAACATATCGTGATCCACAAGCAAGTATCTCGTTAGTATTTGTTTAGTTAGCCCTTCCACATGTCAAGTGTGTAAATGGGACAAGATGCGTTGCGTAGGGCTTTTAGTTGGGTCTTCAATCCCTTATTCTTGTTTTATTGTGTTCATTTTATTTCACACACAAACCTCACCATGCATGCACGCACGCCAGACAAGAGACGCCATCCGAGGAGCGTCATGAAGAATATCACTGCAGCCTAATTTGCATACATGTGCCATTTCCTCTTCAAACGGCATGCCATAAACCAACCTACACCTCACCTCAGACCCTCACCACATCACCACAATGCTACAACACTCACCATGATTTATACATCGCCTTCCAAAAATCCCCACACCAACCTACGCCCAACCTCTTCCAAAAAAAATGCCACAACCGTGACAAACCGCTCCCAATGCTCCAACATCCTCACCACAAACACAGCAGCACTTTCCTCACCTTACTATAACCGCCTCAACTGCCAACAGCTCCCAGGACACTCACAACAGTCATTGGGGATAGCAGGGAATGAGGAATGTAGCAGGTGCTGGTGAGCCAGAATACTTCGGTGGGTAACTCGAAATGCGAATGTGCACTGGGATTCATTTGGTGACGTCTGGATAGCACTGGCACACCGCTAACGAACAGCGTTTGGTTGGAGTCCAGCGCACTTTCATGGCCAGAGAGTGCTCTCAAAAATGCATGGCCAATGTAAATCTTGGAGTTCTGTTATGTGGCCAGGCTGGGGAGCAACTGAAGCCATCTTTGACTCCACAGCCTGACGGGGCGGGGCTACTTCTCAAGGTGGTATCGACAAACCAATGGGGATGTGCGGAAATGCCGACATGCTCTCTGATCCGCTGTTTTTTTGCTCGTCCTTCACTCCAGGCTCTATAAAAAAGAGTGAATCAAGGGTTTTGAGTCTCTTTCATCCATTCGCTTTTGTCCTGAGTCTTTCTCATCCTGGGTCTTTCGTCATCGGAGTCTTCCCAAGCCAAGCACCATTGTCTTGCCGAATGAGAGCCGAGCTGAGAGGGCAGCGCTGAATCATTGCTGGGTCATAACCGGGTCATCAGCGCTCAGCTCCCAGAGTTCCACAGTCATCATCATAATTAAACACATTTACAGACTTCTTTACACATGCCCCGTTGAGCTATCTCTCATGCATCTTTTTCTTCATCTGTTGTCTCATCCACTGTGAATGCGTCACTGAAAGAGCATTACCAATTCACACCTCTTCATACTTCCTCTTGCATTACACTGCAATACATTTTTGTACCTCTCACTCACGCACCGTAGACACCCCAGTTTTTTTTCGCCTCCTTCCCTCTCCTAAGCAATTGGGTTGCATAGGTACATCGACCATGCCAGGTACAATGAGGTCGTTTACACCTCAACTGCTTCTCTCTTTCTGGGCTATCTCTAATTTTCTCTGGTGTGAGGTTGATGCTGCCTGTAATGTGTAACGTAATATAAGCTTGTAGAAGTTAATGGGTTAATTCTGCTCTGTCCTTTTTCTTTTTGAACATAATCGCATTTCTTTTGTTGCACCCACAATTCCTTGCTGTCCCCTGCTGTACATTTTGTGAATAAACCCCTTTACTGTGCCACATGACTTTCCTCACACTCACTTGTAACATATTGCTTGTGTTATAAATGAACCCAGCCCGTTTCATTTTTTTCTTTCATTGGTCCAGCATAGTCTGCACATTCGCTTATCCAGCAATTTCTGTCACACCAAATTGCTCTTGTTAGCCAGTGCACACACACTGTATCGCTCGGCAGTAATCCAAGCGTGCGCTGAGGGTGCGAGGCCCCAATTGACTCAGTTGTCCACAGTTAAGGTATCCATCCACCCATCTTCCTTTTATCCTGACAAGTGTTCCAGTCCCTGCTGATGAGAAACATCCCCATAACATGGTGCTGCCACCTCCATGCTTCACAGCAGGGATGGTGTTCTTTGGGTGATGTGCTGTGTTGGGTTTGCGCCAAACGTAACGTTTTGCATTCAGGCCAAAAAGTACCATTTTGGTTTCGGCAGACCACAAAACGTTTTGCCACATGGCTTCAGAATCTCCAAAGTGATTCTTTGCATACCTCAAATGGGAATCAAGGTGAGCTTTTTTAAGTAATGGCTTCCTTATTGCCACCCTACCGTACACGGCCAGACTTGCGGAATGGTTGGGATATTATTGTCACATGCACACAGTGATCAGTTTTTGCCATAGTCATGTAGCTCTTTCAACGTTGCCATTGGCCTCTTGGTGGCCTCTCTGATCAGTCTCCTCCTTGCTTGGTCATCAAGTTTGGAGGGACGGCTTGATTTAGGTAGGGTCTTGGTGGTGCCATACGCCTTCCACTTCTTAATGATTGTCTTGACTCCAAGACAATGACTTGACTTGGCTCCAAGGGATATTAAAGGCCTTTGAAATATTTTTACACACATCCCCTGATCTGTGCCTTGCCACAACTTTATCCCAGAGGTCTTTTGAAAGTCTCATGGTTGAGTCTTTGCTGTTGAATGCATTACCCAGCAGAGGAATCCTTCAAAAACAGCTGATTTTATTCTGAAATAATCAGAATCGCTACAATTTAACACAAGTGGAGGCCAATTAACTTGGTGTGTTTTTTTCTATCAATCAATCAATCAATCAATCAATTTTGCTTTATTCAAATGAGCCAAAGACATGACAAAAGTCTAAAGACTTAAAAGTCAAATTTACAATGTAAAAAAAAAAACAAAAAACAGATACAAAGACATGCTATGAATATAAAATACACTTGAAAAGTTATTTAAAAAAACACTTGATTGAGATCATTACTTTTAAATTAATACTATTCAAAGAAGTAATATGGTGTAATTGCTAACACAGAAGCATAATTAGGACAACAACAGACCAATGGCCAAACAAGGCTTCTGAACAGGCAAGGAGTACTACAATAATTTAGAAATCTCGAAGACAAATTGGAAGTGAGTGAGCATGATGACAACGAAACAATGAGATCATCGCGGATATGTAATATGCTATCGATTTCACATCTGTACGAGATATGGGACAGTTGATCGTTAATATCTTTTAGTTTGGGTTTTTGGAATATGAAAATGATGTGAGATTCTTAGATCAAGACCGGTGATGTGTTGGCGATTGGATGGGAGTATGTTTCGATGACAACTAGACACAATAAGGGACTTTCCAAAGCGAGTTAGAATTGTGATTCTTCTTTCCGCCAGCGAGGGTAGGTTATAGGCACAGAGGATATCAGCATAATAGGATGTCTCAGGAAATGTGATAAAACGGAGGGCTTTTCAATGTACACACTCAATGCTTTGTGACTGCTTCATGGTCAGGCTAGAGCTCCATAAAGGAGCAGAAAACTCCAGCAGAGGTAAAATATACATGGTGTATATCAGAATGAGGTCTGTGATGGAGGCACCATTTCTCTTCAGCGAGCACAGGATGGAGAAATGACACAAAGCAAACGATATCATTAGTTGAACTTGCGAGTCTCATTTTAGGTCCAATTGAAGAGCAACTCTAAGGAGACAAAGTGAGGATATAATTTCAAGTGCCATGTCATGAATACAAATCACAGGAGGATGTGGGTCAGTATGCAGAAAGCTAACTTGCAGACCTTTACGTTTCTCAGGCTTTGGCTGCATAAAATTGTCATGACTCCAAGCAGAAAGGACATCCAAATGTGTCTGCAGAGAACCGTCTTGTGATTTGGAGACGATCTCTATGAGCCTAAGGTCATCCACATTTTTCCACCTGTTATCACAACAAAGCATAGCATCATTCCATCCATCCATTTGGACCATACTCTGCACAGAGCATTGGTACTGCTGAGGCAGTCTTCTGGGCTATTGGGCACAATCCTGGACTGGTCTCTTCTCAAACACAGGATACTCAAATGGCTCAATCATCCCAGCAAACTGGTACTCGTTTTGCCAACCTTGGAAGGATGACTGGCTGAGTTAAACCCACCTGGTATTAATTCAACAGATGAGCAGGATTTGAACTCAAGACTTTAGGATCCCAAGCCCACCCCCCCCCCCCCCCGAACAATTAAGCCAACACCAAGCACCATAGTGTCATTGACCATTATCAAAAACATAATGGGCCCAAGCTTGGTCCCTTGAGGGACACTGCACGTCAGGATTTAGGGTGATGATGTGGCACCATTGAAGCACAGAGTCTGCGAGCGATCATAATGAAAGCTGCATATGGTAGGGATGATCATCGGGTTGATGTCAAGTTGAAGCAAGTTATGCACTTCTTTCGTATGGTCAATCCAATCAAAGGCCTTTTTCAAGTCGATGGTACAAATGTTGGCGTAGTGGCCTGGCTTGTAATGACCTCAGTAAATAACATCTAGAAGATTGACTAAGTCGTGGTTGACAAAACTGCCTTTCAAATTGCCAAACTGACATGGGTCTATCAGATGCTCCATGTCGGTCATTACCCATTCCGCCAAAAAGCCTTCAAACAAGTGAGCTACGAAAGGTGTAATTGAGATTGGGCGAAGTTCACTGAAATCAGTAACAGGCACAGATTTCGGTACTGGGCACACTGATGCAATTTTCCAGCAATTTAGAAAATTACTGAAACGAAGACATTTATTAAAAGTCTGGTCAAGGGGTCTGACATCTCATAAGCAAACTCTTTCAGGAGCCATACGGGAATGTCGGTTGGATGACTGGCCTTGGATGCATTCAACCTGCAAAGGTGATTGTAGACCTGTTGACGCTCAAGAGTTGGGGGAGGACCAGGAGGCAAGTATGCAGGAAGGGCGGACAGGTTGAGAGATGGTAACTCGGTGCAGATTTGAGCAAAATAGCAATTCAATTCATGTGCAAATTCAATTGGCAATTTTTGTGAGTCCAATCGGAGGGGGGGGGGGGACGTTTGCTTATTCCAGTCAAATATCTTATTTGCTGATGCTACTTGCCTGGTTCGTTCTTTCAGATGCTGGATTTTATGAGTATAATATTCCTTTTTCGCTTTATTTATTACTCTCTTGACCTTATTTATCAGTTTTCTGAAGACGCGGACATCATCTCTGAAAACTAGCATCACCGCTGGAAATAAGTCAAAGAAGGCGATTGCTCATCCACAGCCTGTCATTCAATCGGCACTTGATCGTTACAGACTCAAAATGGTGCTTGTATTGGTCAGTAATCAGCTGTTGGAACCATTGTGCTGGGGCTTTGGGTCCACAATATTATTCACCAGCAAATACAACCCGTCGCTTCGCTGACAGGGGTATTAAGGGGTGGGGGGGGGTTGAGAGAGGAGGGAGGGGAGTGAGAGAGGAGGAGGGGAGAGGAAGGGGAGAGAGAGGAGGCAGGAGGGAGGAGAAGCTCGGAAGGGGGGAGGAGCAAGAAAGGGTGGGGAGGTGGGGAGAGCTATGCCTCACAAAATGAGAGACAGAGAGACAGAGAGACAGATATAGATATATAGAGGATGAAAAAAAAGGAAGAAGAGAGAAAGGTGAGGGGTGGAGGTGAGGTTCGTAAAGAGAATGAAATCTGATGCTTAATGATCCGACACACACACACACACACACACACACACACACACACACACACACACACACACACACACACACACACACACACACACACACACACACACACACACACACACACACACACACACACACACACTGACTGACACATTGACACACTTTGACATTTATTAGTATAGATAACTAATGATAGTTCTTCTGAGTGGAATGTCATTATCCAGGAGGTAAACATGAAGACATAGTCCACATCATGGTTGTCATGGTCTTGTCATGGTCCACATCTGGTCCACATCATCACTTTACGTTGAATTCCTATTTCTACTAATACACACTCCAAAAAAACATTGCTCATTTGAGGTGAGACATCTATGAACCCATCAAAGATGGGTACCCTGCTCGTCTATATAATGATATGCTTGTTCGTCTGCCCATCTGTCTGTGTGTAATATTCTGTTCCATCCATTAGTCAGACAGCTTACCTGACTCCACCCACATTTTCAATATGATGAAAAATCTTTTTCTTTTTTTGTCTACAAGTATACAATGTTGAGGCAATGGCCACCATGCTTGTGCTTACTGCTATGTAAAACCAAAGACATCTGAGCTGTCATATTAACAATCACCATGCCCTCCCTATCAGTTTTCCCTTGTGCAAAATGAAGAAAGCAACAGTTTAAAGGATGCCGATAAGCATCACGGGTCTTGTGAAGATAGGCCAGAGCAATCAAGGTAGTGGTTTGTTGCCTTATACACCTGTCATATTCATAATCACATGCCCTCCCTATAACTATGTGGCATTCTTTCAAGCAGGGCTTAAACCCATGTCTTTATAAAGGTATTTGTCTGAGGTCATTAATTACTTTTAACGATCTGTTTGTATGCATCATGAAGAAGATAATTGATTTTGGGTCATTTATTGGCACAATTAAAGGTCCCATGACACCCAAAAGTACTGAAATTGCATATATATATATATATATATATATATATATATATATATATGTATATATATATATATATATATATATATATATATATATATATATATACTAGTAGTAATGCCCGGCGTTGCTCGGGCTAGCAATAAAGCCTGGCGTTGCCCGGGCTTTCTTGCAAATTTCCTGAATAGCTGTTAGCGGTTAGGGTTAGTGTTAGGGTAGCTAACCCTAACCCTAACCCTAACACTAACCCAAACCCTAACCCTAACCCTAACAGCTTGGCGTAGCGGAGGTAAACAGCGCCCAGGGCAAAGTGGAAATTTGCGTCCCCCGTAGGCCTTAAACTTGAGTGGATTTGAATGGAAAATCCCATAAGGGATATCGATTTATCGATTTTTTTTCGAATATCGGAAGTGTTATGGAAAAAATTTATAGCCAATGACCTAAGTTGGACCAAAAGCCATAATCGTACCGAATTTGAATGGAATCTGTTGGAGTTTGTGAAAATGCATCAAAACGAATTTTGAGGGGCCTCTTAAGGAAGACAATAATATCATTAGTATATGTGCCAAATCTTGTTTCATTTCATGCAGTAACAAAAATCTGATGGTGGAACAAAGAAAGGGGCGTGCCAAAACATTAATATATATATATATATATATATATATATATATATATATATATATATATATATATATATATATATATATATATATATATATATATATATATATATATATATATATATATATAGTCCTATAGGAGTTTTTCATCATGATTTCAGATCGGACAATTTTTTTCACAATACTCGTTCTGTAAAATGTAAATTAAAAAAAACAAACCTCTTCGGGAACGCCCCTAAAAATTCTGCCAAAATCTACTGAAAGGGGCGTAACCCACATGACGTCGTCTCCAGAACGACAAAGGCTGCACATAAATTACTCGGGTTGGTGGTCTACGTGATTCTATTGGCTTCCTGTGTGTTTTCACATTCGATTGGTCGACTCAATCACTTCGTTCATTTCTGCTTTAAAAAATTCAAACATTTGGTTTTGAATAATGGATGACATGGACTTTGATTTGTCTGGTAGCGACAGTGAGTGTCAGAGAAATGAAGGATTTTGGTCTGAATCAGATGGAGAATTGTCGGATAACGTAGTCGCGGGAGGTGAAGTTCAGGCAGCTGGAAATAGAATACGGCCTTAGCAGTTCGAGTCCGAAGCAGGACAAGCAGAAGAAAATGGCAATGAAATTCCTGGAGTTCGTGATGATCGGGAGGACATCGAAGGAAGACTTGGCGATAACAACTGGTTAGACTAAATCCTATTCGTAATTCAATAATGTAAATTATACTTGCATACTGCTCTATCAGAAATATTTTAGTGAGGTGACGTGACCAGCGCAGCGGACATGTTTCTCCTTGGCGAATGAATCACAAGCAAGGCCAGCGCATGTCATCGACCGTATCTCTCCACGCATAAAACGAAGCAATCTCGCTGTCTGGATACAATGAAAACTTGTGTGCAGAACACACCTTGCGACACAATTCTCTCGAGTAGTCCGATAAATCTGACGTTCTGTGCATTTGTATTTATTTTATTCCTGCTGTTGTCATGTAGTGCCAGTAGAAAACAATGAAGAAAAGAGAATAATAAAAGAAAGCTACAGCACGTCAGATTTATCGGACGAGTCGGATGGACGATGGATTTATCGGACTAGTCTAGACTATAGAGTTGACAAGTAACTTGTATTAGCATGCACACAATGCATAAGTCAATGCGTAAGAGTCCCGAGGCAATGAGGCCGTGTAATAGGACAGATAAATTTGTCTTTCATAGTTGTGCAAACTTTTGTTTTCCCTTTTCTTTTATTACAGCAATTTTGGCTAAATGTTAATGAATAGCAAGCCAATGGAAGCAGTACCTTCACTTTAGAATAAACCCATGTATGTCGAGTGCAGCCATACCTGGCTTGCATGTACGTGGAATTGTACCTATCCGAGTAGGCTGGTTTCAACGAACAATTCAATAAGCTGCAAAATGTGGGTGCAGGTTTTTCACATTGTTTTATTTTAAAATGATCTCCTTGTGCCTTGAAATGATGCAATATTAATCTTTAGTATTTTACTTGTATGTCCCTCTAAGTTTCTTTTTTAATGGAAAGGTTCAACAGTCGCATTTAATATTTTGTGGACATGGTATAACCCTTTATTGTGCATACATGTATTGGATTTGTACACGACTACGACAAGGTAGTAAAGGGATAAATAATTGCCTCGTGATTGTTGTGCATACACGGCTCAGAAGCAGAATTTCTTTTCCGCGAAACAATCACAGGAATTAAGACGATCAGTGAGATAGCAAACACATGTGCACAATGCATTTGTACGTACTTTATTCGGTACGCGACATCTAATCAACCCACTCTGTGCGAGTCGCATTCTGCAGCTGACGTGAAGCCTGCGGCTCGCTGAAGTCAACTTTTTTAAGGGGCGGGGCATAGCAAGTTGTGAAAAGCACCAGAAATGTTCGAAATATTGGTCTAATTATCCCATTGTTGATTTTAAAAAAGAAACATGGGTGATTTCTTCTCGAGGAAGGTCAAGTTAATATATAAATAACCAGAAAGTTTTGAGTGTCATGGGACCTTTAACCTGGTCGAGGTCACGTACTTTTCCACATATCTCACAGGATTGCGAGTTGAAAATGTGACCTTGACGAGCCATGAAATGTACGAGCTGTTTCAATTGCGGTTTCTGTAAAGTTGGTGATAGCATGATAGGGGAGGGGAAGTGTTAAATATTCCGCTGTTTCAATGTTGTAGTCCGGTCAGGTCAGATTAGATCTGTGACTTGCTACATGTACCATGTAAACCTGGACTAACTTGTTCCGTGGTCGGTGACTAAACTCTCTCCCTCAACAAGTTTCTTGGTGTGGAAGGTGTATGATATGGACACGAAGCAGGATGAAGAACAAAACATGTCAAAGGGCGGAGGAGCTCCTTATGAGCCAATGGCCATCCATATCTAGTGCCCAACTGTGTCTTTGGATGTCCTCCTGCAGTTGGGTTACTTTTGGTTAGGAGGTTGGTGGCAGGATTTGCACTCCGGCCACCATACAACCCTTCATTATGCAAAACATTCCAGAAGCATCAAGAAAATCTGAAAACCCACTCCAAGGAAGTACCTCCTGTGCAGCTGCCCTTCGCAGGGCAGCTCACCAGATGACGGGATTGGGGCAAAGCCTTTGAGACCCCCACTCTTTGATGATAGGAGGAAAATCACAGGGAAACATTCCCACGTCAGATTGCGATAGTGTGTCATGGTGGTGCTGAGGTGTCATCCACCAAATGGTAGTCTCCTTGAGTTAACCCGAGGCAGTCCCTTCGGTTGGGTGTCTGGAATGTCCTATCCCGAAGAGAGGATGATCACCTATCTCTGTCATCATCTGAGCTCAAGCGTATAGACATCAGTATCGCAGCACTCCCTGAGGTTCGGAGACTGGATTGTGGTGACATCATGGCGGGTGGTTTCACCTCCTGGTCTGGTTGCTCTGATGGTTACCATACCCAAGGAGTTGCTGTAGTTGTGTCTAAGAAGTTGATTCCAATGATAATTGAGGTAACACCGGTCAACGAGCATATTATGAGACTAAGGATTCGTTACTGCTTGGGTGTCATTTTCCTGGTCTCTGTATATGCTCTGACTGAGGCGAGTGATCTCACCATGAAGGATGCGTTCGATGCCACCCTCTAGTCTGTGGTTGATTAGTGCCGCAGGCGAGATACTCTTCTTCTCTTTGGGGATTTAAATGCATCAACTGGAACTGAAAGGGATGGTTATGAGACGTGTTGTCCTCATGGGTCTGGAAATGTGAACCAGAATAGCACTAAGTTCCTTGACTTTGGAAGAAGTCATTGACTTAGTGTGGCTGGTTCATGGTTTCAGCATCCACAGGCTCATCGCTGGACTTGGTATTCCAATGCTGGTGGTGTGGCAAAGGAGACGGACCAAATGCTCATTCATGGTCACTGGAGGATGATCCAGAACTGTAGGGTCTACCGGAGTGCTCATTTCCTCAATACTGACCACAGCCTTGTTGGAGCAACTCTGAAGTTTCAGCTTAAATCCAGAAGTATGGTACCATCCCATCCTCAGCTGAATTTTTTTTTTGTATACCTTGGTCGAGGCTCGTATGAGAGCTAACACACAACTCGCAGCAAGGAGGCATGAGACAAGAGGAGTGGGAGTGGAAGGGACAAAACAGTGGGGAACAGACACATTAGGTGAACTGTGGAAGGGAGAGGGATGGGGATGGGACGGGGAACATGGCGAAGAGAAGATGGACATTTCGGGGACTTTCAGGAAGGAAAGCAGGAGAAATGAAGGAAGTGGGCTTGGGTGGATTATCGGGGGTAGAAAAGATCGAGGATTTGGATGGGGGAAGATAAGAGGTGGTGGTGAACAGCTGTTTTGAAAGCCTGGAGGGAAGAATGGGAAAGAATAGAGTGAGGAAGTTTATTCCAAAGGCGGGAAAAAAGAGGAATGAAAGAGTGAAGATGAGCAGTGATTCGTGATTTTGGTAGTTTTACCAGAAGGGGGTTGTTGTCGGACCTTGAGCGCCCTGTGGAAATGTGGTGGGGACAAATCGCAGAGAGAGCAGGGGGGGCAAGGCTGGAGAGGAGTTGGTAGAAGACAGAAAGACCACCGACCAACCTGCGGTGATTGAGTGAGAGGCCCAAAGACTCAGCTTCATTGCGGGAGATGCCGATGATCTTAAATGCCCTGGTTTCGACAGCGTGAAGCCGAGAAAGGTGAGGGGCAGGAGCACCAGCCCAGAGGGGAGAGCAGTACTCCATCAGGCTACGGACAAAAGCTTTGTAAGTGGTCAGGAGCTCAAGAGGGCCGAGGAAGGACTTAGCACGACGGAGGATTCCCAGTCGGCGACTGGCTTTTGAGGCGAGGTTGGAAATGTGACTTTCCCAGGAAAGGTCATGGCAGATAGTGAGACCTAGAAGCTTGAAAGAAAAGAGGCTGTTGGCAAGCTCAAGGATTAGAGGGTAGCTGAGGAGTTTTCCGACAGGCTGAGTGGAGACTTGGGGGGTCTGGGTGTTTTGGGGGATCCTGAAGAGTTGTGGAGTGCCTTAAGACCACTGTCCTTGATGTTGCCGGTAGATGTCTGAGAACTCACCATAGGTGAAGAAGAATTTTGTCTCTCGGGACACTGGATACCATTGAGTAGTCACAGGGCCAGGCTGAATGGCAGAGCTGAGCTGTTCAGGGAGCTGAGGCGAAAACTGTACGTGCACTAAGGGTGGACAAGGATGCTATTTGAGAGGAAACTGTGTGTAGGAAGAACATCACCTGTGCTCAAGTGATTCTCATCCTGCTTACAGGAAGGTTCACGCATTGTGTTCCTCCAAGCCCGTCCCTCAGTGTACTGCAGTTAGATCAGAGAGTGGTAGGCTCTTGATAGAGGAGTCCGAAGTGAAGGCCCCCTGGAATGGTTACTTTGAGCGGTTGTACCAGGCTGATCCACCAACTGTGAAGTTGTATGTCATGGGTGTTACAATCCCAATTGCTGACCTTACAATCAAATGTGGTCCAACTTCGTTTGTGGAAACCACAGGCTGCGGTGAACTGTTTGAAATGGGGAAAAGTTCCTTGGATCTGAGGCATCCATGCTGGACTTCTCAAGGCTGATGGAAATGCTGTACTGGTGTCGTTGCATGCAGTTGTGTGCTCTGCCTGGCACACAGGCATCATCCTCAACTGACCTGAAGAGGGGCTTTGTTGTCCCTCTCTGGAAAGGGAAGGGTGATAGCCAAGAGTGCAACAACTACTGAGGGGTGACGCTGCTGTCAGTGCTGGGCAAGTTCTTTGCTCGGATAATTCTTGATATCCTGTCTGTACCTGTTTGTGGTGAGGACGTTGAGGTCACAGAGATATTCACTTACCTTGGCAGTGATATTCATGTCTCTGCTAGCTGTTAGACAGAGGTCAACAGAAGTCTCGATCGGGCCTGGGGAGTCATGGATTAACTGGATCATGGGGTGTGGTGCTGCTGGTACCTGTGTGGGAGGACAAAAGTCTGAGTCTTCAAGTCCTTTGTGTTTTCATTCTTACTCTATGGATGTGAGACCGACTCTGACCAGGAATCTGAGAAGGAGACTGAATTCCTTTGGCACCAGGTCTCTTTGGAGAATCCTTGGCTATCACTGGTTGGACTTTGTGTCCAATGAGCGGTTGCTGAGAGAGACTCAAATGATTTGTTGCCTGCATAGTCCGTGAGCATCGGCTGTGGCTGTGTGGACATGTGGCTCATTTTCCTGACGCTGATCCTGCTCACCAGATTCTCTCAGCGAGGGAGCTTTGTGAGTGGAGGAGGCCAATGGGCCAACCACGTGTCTCATGGTTGCAGCAGATTGATCAGCATCTCAAGGAGATGGGGGATGGGCCAGGCATCTGCCTGGGGGATAGCCAGACGGAGGTCTCTGGAGTACCGGTGGAAAGTGGACGTGGCGATGCACTGCTCCGGTGCATGCTCCCATACCTGACCTGACCTGTTTCAACGTGGGAATGCCTGTTTGATTTTATGAGCAGGAGGAGGGTGAGGAAGGGAGACCAGAGTTGGGGTTGGGAGGGAGGTAGGGAGCAAAGCTCGGACAGTTATGAGGTCAAGTACTTTTGGTGGGGGAGCGGGGGGGTATGAGGATGGGATTGAGTTGTGGTGACTGGGGATGAGAGGGTAGCAAAGATGAGATGAGAGTGATGAGATGAGATGAGAGTGGGGGTTTGATGAGAGTGGGGGTTTAATTAAAAAAGATAAATGTATAAACAGGTGAGCATTGGGTGGCTTTGACACCCACTCTCTGGTTTAATAATATTTTTTTATAAAGCATTGCAGTGAAGTTTGATCCAAATAATTTTAAAGCAATATATGTATTTGTATATTGTAATCAGTAAAAAATAGTGTCGTAGACAAAAATATGAGAAAGGAAATAACTTGCACCAAAAACTTTAACATTTTCACGCTCACGCTGACGCTCACGCCGGGGGTATCGCTATAGCTCTCTGTTCTTCGAACAGGCGAGCTAAAAACGATAAATGTATAAACAGGCGAGCATTGGGTGGCTTTGACACCAACTCTCTGGCTTATGTTTATGTTTGTTTACTTTATTACTAAAACGTCATCCAATCTATATATTAATACTGAAGGACCAATTTTGTGCTCCTCGCGGTCGCGTCACGTTTTTCTCGGTACTGTGATGTGGACTGAAAGAAACTTCGTACCTGTAAGAGTGCATCGCACATAGTGGCAATAGTCAAACTTCAACTCTGAAGCAGAATAAACACTTTTCGTTTTACATTCGTTTACATGGCGACGTGTGACGTCACTGCTGAGGTGTAAGGACGTCATGACATCATTGGTCATTCGCTGACGTCATTACGTCTGTCGTCGACAGACCGTCACCGCTTAGAGGTGTAATTCCACTCCTCGAAAATAGTGTCTGCAATGTAAAACCCTCTTCTGCACATGCTGACTACCTCAGAATGTGAATTTGACTCAAAAAATGTCACAAGAAACATTGTTTCTCTATATTAATACTGAAGGACCAATTTTGTGCTCCTCGCGGTCGCGTCACGTTTTTCTCGGTACCGTGATCTGAGAAGTTTTGACACGGTGTTTGTACGTCAAAGTCGACACGTGCACAAATCAGGGGACTTCTTCACAAGGAGTAGCGTACACCAAAAATGTGTACAAGGACGTTTTGTAGGCCTCATTAGGTAAGGCCATGGAGTCCATCGACTGGGGTCTGGCTCTTCCAAGAGCCGCTACTGGTTGTCATATTGGGCTCATGGAACGGAATCCGTCTGTGACGGGGTTTCGGCTAGTCAAAATAATTATGTTACCTCATTGATGTGAAACTTCAGCAGATTTAGTGAAATTGAGTGATTTTGAGTTGGGCTCCGAAAAGACCCCAGTTTGGTAAGATTAGGTGGTAAAATATGTTGGCAGCACTAGAGTTATGATGACGGCCGTTGACCACAGGATGAAACAAATTTGATGCGTCGTCGTTGGAGAATCTCTGGCCCCAATTTATTCCCACCTTTTCGTGGGGGTGGCCAGGGAAAGTTTTAGCCCGTTTTTTTTTACGAACCACCTGTTCAGGCCTGATGGTGACTGGGGCTGATTTGGGAAGCAAGTTTGTAATTTCTTTTCTTGGTGCCAGAGATAACTCGTCTACTCTTTATGCAAGTAAGAGTCCTTTAACATCCATCATCGAATGCTGTGGCGGATGGGACACCTGTGGCGGATAGCTGAACGTCTATCCGAGGGATGGCGCACTTTGAGAAACAACACTGCTTGCGAAGCACAAATCCAACAGTTTATAGTGAAGTCAGTAATTTGGTTGTGGGAACAGGTATGTGGAGGAGCTGGAATTTGGGGATTGAGGTGTGGAGGGGGTGTTGGAGGGTTGTGGGTATGGAGGGGGGGGGGTTGATGATGGAGGAAACAGACGAAACGCAGCTCTGATAAAAAGGCAAGGGAAGAAAAGCTTTATCAGGAAAACGAATGAAAAGATTACATTTTTTTAAAGAAAAGCTCCCTGGGTGAAAGAACAGCTTGGTTCCAGGAAAGCTTCGTTGAGAGCGCACAAAGTGGGATGGGGGGTCGGGGGTCGTGTCGTTGCGCACATACCCGTGCCTCCAGCACCCGAATATACACGTGATCAACGTACGTACGTATTAAACGTGCAGCTGTGATACCGCGGCGAGGTTCAAACGGCGCGTTGTTCCGCCTTCCTCGAGAGTGCTCATGTCCACCGGTCGGTATTTTTTGTTTACGCAGCAGGTGGACGTGACGTCACGCGGGCGACGCACCACTAACAATAACAATGATCATCCCGCGCTTTTCGGCACTACGTCAGCAAGTTCGCTCGCACTCCGCGGATATTCCGCGTCAGGCGCCACACGCGCCTCGGAAACGCAGTTTTGTCGGCGCAGAGCGCGGGTTTTTGTCCCACTCGCAGGGAATCTGCTGCGCAGCGTCCGCTCGCCATGAGGGCCCGATGGCCCCGAAACGGCGGAGTGATCCTCCTTGTTTGTCTCACACACACACACACACACACACACACACACACACACACACACACACACACTCACACTCACACTCACACTCACACTCACACTCACACTCACACTCACACTCACACTCACACTCACACTCACACTCACACTCACGTTACATCATCTCACGGTGCACGATATTAGTCCCGGCATCGCGACACTTGGTGGGGAGTTAAACGGCCGTCCGTGCGCTCAGCGTGTGTGTGTGTGCTCGTCAAGGCGACGTGCTGTGGACGCCGCGTCGTGCGTGGAGCGGGAAGCATGGCGGCGAAGCCCGCGCCGTTGTTTTGTCCTGGTATTAACGCACCGGTAATTAATTTGCATAAGCAATGAGGGCATGGAGCCGCCTTGCGTGCCGCGCGCTCAGTTTGCTGCATCCCCGACACAAAGCCCCTCCCCCCTTCCTCCCCCGGGTCGCTCATCCCCACACCCGACGCTGCTCGTTCCCTCGCAGAGACCATGAGGGGGTGGGGGATCTCGCAGTCACGGTGAGATTTCTCTTTCCCGAGCGGGGAAAACGGATCGCTTCGGCTGTTGGACATTGCGAGCGATGATGAGCGCTAATCTGGGCGGAACCATTCGGCTTCATGGGGAGGGTGGAGGATGAGGAGCGGGAGGGTAGTTGGGGGTGGCGGGGGATGCTTTGCATCAAGAGTGAGGGGAGGTAGGGTCGTGGTCACGAGGCGAACAATGAGGCGAACAGTGCGGGAAACCTCGGGAAGCTCGAGAAGACTTTGGCGCCGACGCGTCCTAGTAACCAGAGCCTCAAAGTTACTTTGCGGTGTGCGCAGGTGAGCCTTTTTAAACGAACTGTCCGTTGCGCACTTGGCGCGGCGCTCTGACGGCCTCGGGACGGCTGTCGTGCGCTGGGAGGCGCACGCACCACGGCTACAGTGCGCCGTCGGGACACGCGCCATACCGTCGCACACACTCCCCCAAACGGCCCCTGTCGATGCCCAAAGGGAGTCGCACGGCGACGACCGCATCGCACGGCCTTTTCCTGCACACTCAAGCCACGTGTGACACGTTCCTGGAAACGCGAGTGTGCCCGTCATTGGTTGCGCTTCCAAAGGAAGCTCTCACATTCCTTTTACCGTTTTTGGGATTGTATATGATCACTCGTAGGATTATGACGTCACTCCTACATACAATTATGAACTATTGCCTCCCAACACTTTCCGAATGCCAAGTATCCTCGACCCAGATCACTCGCAAACCTCCTTCCATGCATCGGTCGCCTTCTTCTCTGCGCACAAATAGCCCATGTGACCTATGACCTCCGCTTTTTGCCTTTTTTCCCCCTTTGGATAACATGTGTCGCCACCTTTCTATGCTTTCTGTGACAGACGTTTGTGTTTGGGAAGAGCGCAAATCAAACGACCCATGAAACGAGCGATTTATATATGCTTGGGTCTTTATGATGAGTTTTCAAAATTCACAATTAATCCATACCAGTGGCATTGTCATCGTTTTCGTTTTCTTTTGGACAATGCTGTCTGAGATTTGAGGTTTATTTAAAACTAGCAGGGGAACCCGACGTTTCTCAGTGGGAACCCGACGTTGCCCGGTGGGTACCCAACGTTGCCCAGTGGGTACCCGACGTTGCCTGGTGGGTACCCAATGCTGCCCATTGGGTACCCGATGTTGCCCGGTGGGTACCCGACGTTGCCCGGTGCTGTTCTAACCCTGTTGGCATTTTGAATAAATCAGTTTATTTTTTCTATTTTTTGTTGGTGCCTAAAACACTTCCCCACACCGACTAAACAATGGGGTTGGGGATCATTTAATATTACCTTTCACATAGCTACAAAGGCTGAGGCATGAAAGAATAATAAAAAATACAAACAAACTTTTTTCTTCAAATTTTTCAATTTTATTTTTGTCTTAAACACTTCCTGACCCTCACTGATGAACCTCTGAAAGTTTGACGATGATCCGTTCAGTCATC
Organism: Eptatretus burgeri; assembly: GCF_056783735.1. Taxonomy (NCBI): domain Eukaryota; kingdom Metazoa; phylum Chordata; class Myxini; order Myxiniformes; family Myxinidae; genus Eptatretus; species Eptatretus burgeri. The sequence goes on from NC_140969.1 coordinate 59,613,189, forward strand.
TCTGAGAAAAATGGTCACACACACACACACACACACACACACACACACACACACACACACATACACACACACACACACACACACACACACACACACACACACACACACACACACACACACAACAGGCAGACAAACATGTCTGTGATAGTGTAGATAATGAGCTAAATTATCTTACTTATACCTATACTGTACGTCATCTTTCCTTCCTACACTGCTTGATGATGGGCATGGGGACCACATGGGACCCCCTTTGGCTTGGCCTCCTGTCTTGTAATAGCCTCGACCATCAGCTTTACAAATACACCCTCTGTCTGCAGAGCATTGGCCTTTATATCAAATTCGGAACGCAGACGTCAAAGGATGCAGCGAAATGGCCAAGTTCGGCCGAATCTCTTTGTTCACGAGTTTTGAACTTTCACTGCACTTGCAGCCATTTCCTCGTCTCAACCATGAGCTTTTGTCCCTTTCCCATTTGTTGGTAGCATTTTGATCCACCGTCCCATGGGGGAAGGGTTAAAAGGAGACCGAGGGACACGGATCAGGTGATATCGAAGCTTCATCTTTGATCATTTGGGCACCATTTTGAAAGTCTTTATTTTTTTCACTGCCTTTTTATTCTTCTTTTCTGTCATTAAAAAAAAAAAAAATTATATATATATATATATATATATATATATATATATATATATATATATATATATATATATATATATATTTGTATCAATAATACATGCCAGGGTGATTTTTTTTTCAGATATTTCTGCATAATTTAAGCCTGCTGTCCCAGGACCTGGTTGAAAATATTAGTTAAACACTTGTGCTGTCCTTCGAATTGTAAGTTGGAGAATGATCTTTTGGGAGCACTTTGGTGGTAAATATATCCGTGATTTAATTCCCTATTGGATAGATATGCTTTGCGAAATAACTTTTGGATCGTGTTCCTGAGCATCTTGGTTGGCTTTTGCTGAAATGATACATTTTGGTTAATATAATGGTCAGTCTTTCCTGGAACCTTAAACTCAGGATGAAAATAGCAGAACGAGTTGCCAGACTAATGGAGATGTACAGAGGAGATTGTGATCATTGATGAGTCGATGGTGTACACGGAGGAATTGCTCTCCGGCATGTGTTCTCGATAAGTTTGTGGGCCAGTTGCTGCATCTTTGGCCATCCATTGACTGCGCCTTTGGCTTCCCATTTATGGCGCTTATGGCTGCCTGGTTGTTGTTGCCATTGTTGCAGCGAGGTTGCTGTGTCTGTGGCAACCTGTTTGCTGCACTTGTGGTCACCTGGTTGCTGCTTATGTGGACACTGGATGGCTGTGCTCGTGGCCGCCCAGTTGCTGCGCCTGTGGCCACCCAGTTGCTGCGCCTGTGGCCACCCAGTTGCTGTGCCTGTGACAGCACATTGCTGCGCCTGTGGCCGCCCAGTTGCTGTGCCTGTGGTTGCACGTTCCTGCGCCTGTGGCCGCCTGGTTCCTGACGGCTCCTATTGTCCCCGCTAATCCCCCCCTAAGCAGGAGTATTTGCCACCCGTGCATGCTGTGGGGCTCGGCACGCCGACGATAACGCATTTGCATCTCTGCATTTTTTGTTTCCCAGCCCTATTTTGACAGCTGCGCCAAATTCACTAATCCAGTTTACACCAAATTTGCATTTCAAAGGAGCGAGTTTCCGATCCTGGCTCGAAAAGGTTGACGTGGATTAGCGCGAGGTCTTTGATTAACTTTTTGGACTTAACCCGTTTCTTTGCTCTCAGTCCGAAGAGTATCGGTGTTGTTTGAGAGTTTCTTCACTAAATCCTTGGGGATGTTTAATGATCCACACATCTGCTGGCCTGTCTGCATATCTCGAAAAGACATCCTCACTACAGAAGCAGAGAAAAATGAAGAAGATAAAGAAGAAAATTTTAAAAACCTCTATATTATGTTAGGTGATGAAAGTTGTTGCATTTCAATATACCAGTCACATGCTCCCAGGTAACCCCGATGGCATTTCTATGCTGAGGAGACGCACAGAAGATTGGTGATGTGAGCAGTTTAGGAAGTGGAACACACTGTTTTCCTTTTCAAAAGGATGAGGACATCGCTCACGACTCTGTTTATTACGTCAACCTGTTGTTTCACTATACGTTACCTTACTTCCCTCCATCATGTTACCTTCCGGCTCTTCCATGAGTCTGGGCTTCATATAAAGAGGACACTCGTTTTGGTGAAGCGACGAGCTATTCTCACAAACACGATTCTTACTTTCTCTGGATAAAAACAGGTTTAAAGCTTGCAGATGACTTTCGGTTTCATTTTGACAGATGGGACTATTGCTTACACCTCATTGCAGCCATAGCTTGAGATCAAAGCCAACTTGTGCAATGCTCTACGTCGAGGAAATTGTCTCAGCTGAATGATCCACATTACAGACCGTTGGGATGGTGACAACGATTGGAGATAAATTGTAAAGAATGCATTCTCGCCACTTGTGCATGGGAACTCAACTCTGAAACGGGGATCCCCCACTGAGAACATTCCGAGCCGTGGCTCAAACACTTCAATAACGAATATGTAAATGGAAGGAAGTTTAAAATCTGAGTGGAAGGAGCAACCCCTGAAACCGTTTGATGGCGTGACGGATGACAGGAGCTTGCAAGTTATATTTGTGCCGTATGTGCAGTAAGGGAAAGAGAGCAAAATATCGTTGTGTTCTTGCATGGGGTGCATATGATCATCGGAAAACCATGCAATTTATATTGTAAATTTTGTACATTGACCTATCGACCTGGTGCAATGGGAAACACTGCTTTAATGGGATGCTTTCACCTTCGTTCTTCGCCTGCTTTCGCCCGATTATGTGCACCAACCATCTTGATATATCTTTTGAGGTTCAGTGGTGGCGATAAGGCTAACTTGATGAACTTGTTCGCAAGAAGTGCTGATGGAATATCGATAAGACTGAATAATCAAAAAGTTATCAAAAACCCCAAGGGTGTGTTTTAAGGGATCAATATAGACAGTGTGTGATGTTTCGAGGTCAGGTTAGAGAAGTGCGATTATGAAGTTCCCAGTTGGATCGCTCCTCCTGTCTGTATGCCACATGCAGCACAGGTCTTGATGGACAGATGTACAACATTTCTGCTTCTAAATTTGTCCTCACAATATTATTATTGGACATGGGACATTAAAAAATAAAGTTTTACATTTCTCAGCATGGTTGTCTGAAGAACCTGACCGATTCATGTTATCTGACAACCTCATGGGTAGTTTTGTTTCCCTGCATCCCATTCTCTCCTTCAAACACAATTCAACCACAAAGCTTCTGTTTGGAGACCACATTGAAGGTTACACAAGTACTCGTTGGCAATAATGTTTCCACTATTGGCATTGCTCTTTTTTGAATTTTTAAAAAGAGCTTTTCACACATCCTGTCATATGATGTTAATATCATTTTCTGCTATTACTGGCAAGTGTGTCGTTTGTGTTTCCCTCCAGGCATTCTGTTGGTGCTCTGCCCGAGCCACCTTGCCTTCTGGGGGTACATCCTGTTTACTCCATGCTCTTACTTGCCTGTCTCTCATAGAAAAGCAAATTCCTGTTTTTCTTTTCTTTCTCCTTTGTGGTCGCGCAATTCATACAAGGCACGGCCACACAGTGCTCTCCATTGGAAGCTTCGCAGCCTTTTTTGGTGGTGGCTCTCATTGTGGAAATCTCCTTCCTTGACTTTGCTTGGATAATGATGATCCGAATGACTTGGACAGCATCTCCCCCACCCAAACCCTTTACCCTTTACCACATCCACCAACCCCTCCACCTCCACCCCTCCTTAGCTCTGTCCTCTGTTTGATTACCGATAGCTGAGCAGATAGAGCAGAGAAAAGAAGCATTGACATTTGTGAGGCATAGATATGGGCCATTGTGGTGTGACAAACAGAGAAAAAATAATAGGTGTGCTGTCCTGATAAGTGCTGGAAGATAACAGACGAACAAGCTTTAACAAGGTCGTTTGGTGCTGGAGCCTCGTGTGTATTTTTATTTTCTATTTCCCAAATTGCTGTGAATGATGAAAAGACTGTTTAATTTTACACATTCCGCGCAACTTTTGCACAGAGTCAACATCGGTTGTGCAAACAGATATTCCTCAGAGATATGTACCTTGTGGGACTGCATTTGCTTCCACCTGAGTGAGGTTGGTTAATTGAGGTTGCCTTAAGAAATTGGACGGGGGAAGAAGGGAAGGTTGGAGCGAGGGGGAGTAAGCTTTACTAACACCCGAGTCTCTTTCACGATGGTTTCTTTCCTCAGTTCTGTGAAATCGCAGCAGGAATATCTAACCTCCACCACGTAATGCCTGATCCACGAGAACATATCGGTCCCATTATATTTTTGAAATATCATGTTAAATATCGTTTTTGGCCATATCTCTCAATGATGAAGAATCACTTTAACAATTAAATAATTCTCGTATCCAGATCCGGATTTGGATCTTCACCAAAATCAAACCAATTAGTTGAGGTCACACACCCAACCTGTCTACCAAGTTTCATCCGAATCCGTCCACCACTTTTTGAGATATCGTGCTATATATATAATAAAATATATATATATAGCACTTAAAAAATTATTGGATCTGGATCTGGATTCGAATCTTCACCACAATTGAACCAATTCTTCCTTGTCACACACCCGTGTCCACCAAGTTTGGTCTGAATCCTCCTTAACTTTTTGAGATATGGTGCTACATATCATTTTTGGCCCGATCTATCAATGGTGAAGAATCTTTTAAAACAAGCTCAAATGAGCTAAGATCCTCGTCCTCTTAATGATGACGTCATAAAAACGAATATGACGTCATTGTGATGTATCAGGTTTGCGATCAATTAATTATCTGTGCTAATGCCCGGCTTGATTCCCGCAAACAAAATTCAAACAGCTTGCCTCGTTTCGGAGATAATGGTATCAGTGATTTCCATTAGCGGCGATATTATGATGTCAAGTTTTTTTATAGGAAGAATTTCCAAAATCGGAGATGGTTACTGTCTGCGCATGGGCTTTCTGCATATACATGGCAAGTTTCATGAAAATCCGATGAAAACTCTGGGTTGTGAAACAAAAAATGTCAAAAAGTAGGAATGACGCCGTAAAAATTGATTTGACGTCAGAGTGATGTAGCATATGTGCGGTAATTCATCTCTGCTAATGCCCTGTTCGATTCCCGCAAACAGAATTCAAAAAGCTTGCCGAGTTAGAGATAATTTTTTAGGCGATTCCCATTAGCGGAGATATTTTGACCTCATAACTTTTTTTCTAGGAGGAATTTTTAAAAATCGAAGATGGTTACTGTCTGCGCAGGGTATTTCTACATATATATGCCAAGTTTCAGGAAGTTTCGATGAAAACTGTCGGCTGTGAAACAAAGTCCACAACAAGAAGAAGATGAAGAACAACAACGTGAGTAAGACTTAGAGATCCTCCACATGGATCTAAAAATTCTAGTGGTCAGATCCGGTTCCAGATCTTCACTAAAATGTAAACATTTTGTCCTTGTCACACACCCAACCTGCCCACCAAATTTTATCCGGATCCATCCACAACTTTTTGAGATATACTGCAGAGAGAGAGAGAGAGAGAGAGAAAAAACAAAAACCCAAAAAAAACATAACCTTCGGTGGTGAAGCATATGGAGTCTGACGAACACTCTGCCGATCTCCATTGGACATAGTCCTACTCCAAATCGTCACCTCCAATCCGGAGGCCTTGGCCTGTCGACTCTGTCAAACAGACAAAGGTTACATGGTCAACATCAGTTAAACATCAAACAGAGCCACCTTTCTGGATTTTGGGTTTGTTTGCCCTCATCAGGTTAGCATACCGATAAATATCTAACCAATGATGACCACACTCGTCATTTATACATCAGACACACCTCCTGACTTTTATGGTGAGCATCACCACGGATTATGTCTTACTCGGTAAAACCGCATAACCCACAAAGAACAACCGTCCATCTGCCACCCAGATGATTGTTCCCAATGATGCAACCAATTCAACCAGAAAGCACGCAATGCGATCGGCGGGATAATCAAAAATATGTGGTGTGTCTCGCACTCCCCCAATCTTTATTGGTCATAGTTCAACACTATGTTGACATTGGCATTAGTCTATTGGCCTGAGGAAGTCAGCTGTGCAGCTGGTGAAATGTCACCTGAGGGCCCTGTCACACCTTGACGTTTTAGCCAGTGTATGGCAACGTATCAAAATGTATGTAAAACGCTGGCGTACGCTGAACTATTGATGTTGTTTTCAGTTTTGGGCGTATTCATAACGAGTTGGACGTCTGCATAACGTATTAGTAATGTACACAGAACGTTTCGATAACTTATAGATAACTTATACCAACGAATGCTTAGCATGTTGTCGGCGTTCACAACCTATGCCCAACGATAGTCCAACTTATGCATAGCGCACGGCAGTGTATCGCCGACGATCACGTGGTGTAGCCTATTAATAGGCTGCCGCTCAACGATTTAAAGGCCCTGTCACACCTTGACGTTTTAGCCAGCGTATGCCGACGTATGAAAAATTTGTCTAAAATGCTGACACGTCGAATACGTTATGGGTAAGTTTTGTATAGTTAAGAGCACGCTGAAGCACGCTAGCATACGTCGTAGTATGCCGAGCTCGTCGACAAATTTTAAGCATGCTCAAAATTTATCAACGTATGCCAGCGTATGACTCACACGTTCCGCATACGCTGGCCATAAGTTGTAGGCACGTTATGCGATCGTTGACACGCATCGACACACGTTACTTGTAAGTTACTCATAAGTCGAAACACGTCGAGGTAATGTTTAGCGTACCCAAAACTTATTTTTAACCTATGAGTAACGTGTTTTGAACCTATGAGTGACGTATCTCCAACGCATATTGACGTATCTAGACGTATTTGACGTCTTTCGGATGACCACAGAACTTACTGAACGTGTTTCTAACTTACAGCTACTGAATAATGGCGTATTGGCAGCGTTTAGGGGAATTGGTATATAAAAATGGGGTTCACACGAAGAACCCGTCAGTGTTCCAGACTCCATGGTTTTTTTTTTTTCTTCGGTATGACGGTGATGTTGACACTTCAATTTCTAGTGCGATTATGTTTTAAATCGTTGAACGGCTGCCTATTAATTATATTATATTATAACCACACTTAGGGAAGTGGAACTAGTTTTACTTTTTGCAATATCGTCCTTAACATTTTGCGATATCATTCTATACTGTATATAGCCTGGTGTTGGCTTAGTGGTTAGGGTGGTGGCTTGGGATCCCAGGGTCCTGAGTTCAAGCCCCGTTGGTTGCTGAATTAACACCAGGGGGTTGACTCAGCCTGTCATCCTTCCGAGGTCGGTGAAATGAGTTCCAGTGTACTGGTCCCGGTGTATGCCCCGGTTAGAATAGGTGTACCATATCCCTGTGTGTCGGAAGAGGTGACCAGGGTTGGCGTCAGGACGGGCATCCGGCCATAAAACATTGCCTCAAGAAAAAGCCCAACCCCTGCACAGCAGGGAAAAATGGCTGTAAAAATGGTCATATTCTATACTGTATATCATTTTGGCCCGATTACTCGATGGTGAAGAATCACTTTAAAAAAATCTATTATCCGGAATTTGGAACTTAACCAAAATGTAATGAAATCATTCCTGTCAAACACCCAACATGTCAACCAAATTTTGTTTGAATCCATCCTTAACTTTTTGAGATATCCTGCTCACAGACAGACAACCAAACAGACAGGGGTGAAAACAGAACCTCCATCCAGTTTTGGTGGCAGAGGTAATTATACTTAGAAATGGAGGGAAGAAATGGAGGGAAGTTGATTTCACAGGCAGGAAAAAAGAGGAACAAATGAGTGGAAGTGAGCAGTGATCCTGGATTTCGGTAGTTTCACCAGAATGGGGTCGATGGTGGACTGTGTGAGCCCTTCAGAAACCTGGGAGGTGTGTGTGTGTGTGTGTGTGTGTGTGTGTGTGTGTGTGTGTGTGTGTGTGTGTGTGTGTGTGTGTGTGTGTGTGTGTGTGTGTGTGTGTGTGTGTGGGGGGGTTCTGCAGGGCTCACACAGGCAAAGCCAACTATGGAAAGAGCAGACGGTGCAAGACCAGAAAGGAGGTGATGGAAGAAAGAGAGACCACTGACCTGACTGTGATGGTGAAGTGATAAGCCCATGGAGACGAGGAGATTGGGACCATACTCTGTGCAGAGCGTTGGTGCTGCTTGAGAAGTCTCCTTGGCTATTGGGCACAATCCTGGATGGGTCGCCACTCCGCCACAGTATAACAGCAAGCTGGCACTCATTTTGCTGACCTCGGAAAGATGACAGGCTGAGTTAACCCCACCTGGTATTAATGCAACAGCTGAGTGGGATTTGAACTCAGGACTCTCAGATCCAAAGCCCACCACCCTAACCATTAGGCCCTGGTCACACCTTGACGTTTTAGCCAGCGATGGCAACGTATTAAAATGTATGTAAAACGCTGGCTGACGTTGAACTTTTGATGTTTTTTTTTTAAAGATTCGGACGTATTCATAGCGACTTGGTCTTATGTATAACGCATTGGTAATGGACACAGAACATTTCGTTGTGTTATAGATAACTTATACCAACGAATGCTGAACCTGTTGTCGGCCTACACAACCGATGCACAACGATAGTCTAACTTAGGCATAGCGCGTTGCACGCATCGCCGACGATGTCGTGACGTAGCCTATTAAAAGGCTGACGCACAACGATTCGAATCATAACTGCCGTAGAAATGGAAGTGTCAACATCGCGGTCACACCTTGGCGATCTTGCCAGCGTATGCCGACCTAAGAAAAATGTGTCTAAAACGTTGGGGCACGTCAAATACGGTATGAGTAAGTTTGGTATACGTGAGTACAACGCTAAAGTACGCTATCATACGTCGTAGTAAGTAGAGTACGTCAATAAATTTTAAACATGTTCAAAATTTTTACGACGTACTCGGCGTATGACACACGTTCCGCATGCGATGGGGATAAGTTTTACACACGATATGCGGACGCTTACACACGTCCACAAAGGCTACTTATAAGCTACTCATAAGTCGAAACACGTCGCGGTAATGTCTTTTTTACGCGAAACTTATTTCTAACTTATGTTTGACGTGCTTTGAACCAATTCTTTACGTAGTCCCAACACACATCGACGTATGTAGACGTATTCCAATGACGTCTTCCGGTCGACAAAAAAAAATAAATTAACGTGTTTCTAGGTTACAACTGCCATATAAAGATGTGTTCCCAGCGGTTTTGGGAATTGGTATATAAAAATGCTGCTCATAAAAGGGGAAACCAACAGTGTTTTCGAGTCCTTTTTGAGTCGATGTCCATGTCAGCAGTAACAGTATCAGTATCAGTATCAGTATTAGTAGTAGTTTGTTCATGTTGGCAGTAGTAGGTGAGTGTGAGGGGGAGGGTGTGGGTTATGATGGATCGTCCTTGCGTTTAACGATTTAACGATTTAAATGATAAACTCAACGATTTAAATGGCTGCATCTCCACTATTGAAAGTAGACGCTTGCGCTCAACAATTGGATTTTTTTTACACTCAACGACTTTTAAACGGTACCACTCAGCTATTTTCATTGTTTACAATGAACGATTTAAATTGCTGTCACTCGCCTTTGTTTTTTGACGCTGGCGCTCGGAAATTTTAATCATTTCTATTGAACGTGCTAAATCTCTCAAACCCCACTATTGAAAGTAGACGCTTGCGCTCAACAATTCGATTTTTTTACACTCAATGACTTTTAAACGGTACCACTCAACTATTTTCATTGTTTACAATGAACGATTTAAATTGCTGTCACTTGCTTTTGTTTTTTGACGCTGGGGTTTGGAAATTTGAAGCGTTTCTTCTGAACGTGTTAAAACGCTCAAACTCGACTATTTTAAATAGACGCTGCCGATGGACAATTGGAATCATAGCCAAGCTAGACATCGAAGTGTGAACATCCTCGTCATGCCGAAGAAAAGTTTGAAGAATGCTGCAAATAAGTGTCCTGGCCGTGGCCGTGGACGCTGACGCAAGGACGATCCATTATACCGACGTCTTTCAGCCTATGACTAACTAAAAAGTAACGTCTGTCGATGTGTGGCAACGATCGCGTAACGTGCCAACAACACGTTAATCATAGGTTAGAAATAAGTTTCAGGTACGCTAAACATTACCTCGGCGTGTCTCAACTTATGATTAACTTACAAGTAGCATGTGTTGACGTCTGTCAACGATCGCAGACCGTGCATACAACTTGTGGCCAGCGTAGCGGAACGTGTGAGTCATACGCCAGCATACGTCGTGAAATTTCAAGCATGAAAAAATTTGAGGACAACCAAAAAGTACAACGTTTAAAGCCAGCGTACAACGACGTATGGCAGTGTTTTTCAGCGTGCTCTCAATGTTATCAAAACTTACCCATAACGTATTCAACGTGTGCCAGCGTTTTAGAAAAAAAAAATTCAAAAATCGGCATACGTTGGCTAAAACGTCAAGGTGTGACCGGGCCTTTAAGCCGACACCAGGCATATAAACCCATGGACTCAGCTTCATCATTGGAGATTCCATTAATCTTAACGGCCTTGGTTTCACAGCCTCAAGCTGAGCAAGATGTGATGCAGCGGAGCTAGTCCAGAAGGGAGAACAGTACTCCATCAAGCTGCGGATGAAGGTGTTGTAGTTTGATGCTAGTTCAAGTGTGCCAAGGAAGGACTTTGTACGATGGAGGATGCCCAGTTGGTGGCTGGCTTTGTAGGCCAACTTTGAAATGTGGTTTGCCCATGAAAGATCATTGCTGATAGTGAAACTGAGGAATTTCATTGGCTGTACTCCCTCAAGAGGAATGTTAAGAAAGTAGATAGGAGGGCTTGCCAGATGGTCCTTTCGGAGAGAGAAAGTGAGAGTTTGAGATTTGTCAGGATTGAAAGACATTGTCCAAGTGTTTGACCAGCTTGTGATTTTGTTTCAAGGTCTGAAGAGAGGGAAGAGACTGCAGCCTGTCTGTCTGAAGGATGACGGATGTGACAATCACTTGACTAATAGCTGTAATAGATGTAATAGTCACTTGTTGACAGCATAATAATCACTAACTGTTTAGATTGATAAGGTTTCTCGCTAAAGTAAATTGACGAAAAGGTAATTATACATTGACAGAATTGACTGAATAGTTTGTGGTTGGATTACTTTTTTTTTTTACTTCCGGTAGATGCGCAATCCAACAACTCTGTGCACATGCACCACATGCGCAACAAAAAAGAATAAAACTTGAAACTGCATGAGTAACAATATTTGTAAACCTCCGCATGCACTATCTGTACCCAAGAGTTCTTAAATGAGTTATCATTAATCATTGTACATGTTGTGGTTATGACGTTTATCCTCCTCAGACACTATATGTATGTATCATGTATGTATATACATATGTATGTGTATGTATATATATATATATATATATATATATATATATATATATATATATATATATATATATATATATATATATATATAAAAAAATGTATATATAAATATATTTTTTTCCCATAGGGTGATTTTTATTTTATTTTATTTGAGAACCCTAAATAATTCTCATACTGTAAAAACTACACCTGTTGGGAACTTAATATTTTGCGTAAATGAAGCCGATTGTTACAGAAAGATGTAACATGATCCTGAGAGTTATCAGGAATCACATGACCCGGCAGTGACGTTTAACGGTTTTCACTCGGTCATGCCATGGCACTCACGGTGGAAGAACGCGTGTTTTTTTCGAACATTACATCAAGAATGCATCCTTTAGGGAATGTCAAATTGCATTTAAAAGTCACTTTGTTGGTCACATGAAACCTTCAATATCAGTGACATGGAAACTGGTGAAGCAGTTCAGAGAAACAGGCTGCGTGAAAGTTAAAAAGCATATGCGCCAGCCAAGTGTTGTTACACCAGAGAAAGTGGATGAAGTGCGGGAAAGCATGGAAGCAATCCCAAATAAATCTCTGAGATGTTTAGCACAACAAGCTCGCCATTCATATTCCAGCGCAAGAAAGATGGTCAAGACATAAACTTTATCCCTACAAAATTCATGGAGTGCATCAGTTATTGGCACCAGATAAAGGGAAACGTGTAGCCTCCTGTGAGTGGCTCCAGAGGATGGTAAGAGAACAAGACAATATTTTGGATGTCATGTATTTTTTTTTTACAGACGAAGCATGGTTTAATCTTTCTGGCCATGTAAATTGACAAAGCACTCGTTTATGGCAAAGTGAGCAACATCAAGCAAGGAAAGACCATTACATTCCAGGAAAATTGGTGTTTGGTTTGCTGTAAGTCGGCAAAGAGTTGTAATTTGCCCAATTTTCTTCTCAGAAACAGTAAACTCAGAACGTTATATCAACATAATCCAGGACTTTCTTGGACACCTCACAGAAGACAAAATCTACTTTATGGGTTCAGCAAGCTGGTGCCATGAGTCGCATTTCGCGATACTGCATGAACGAACTTGGGCGTCTCTTTGGTGACCGTTTGGTGTCCAAGTCATAATGGCCACCCTGATCCCCAGATCTTACGTTGCCAGATTTCTTTTTGTGGGGATATTTGAAGGATATAGTGTACACTACAAATCCACACCCTTTTAGTGAATCTAAAACAATAATCAGTGACACAATTAGCAATATTCCCCAAGAAATGCTACACTGTGTCAGACAGCATGCTATGAAGAACGAATTTGTGCCTGCAACATGGAGCTGGACACTTTCAGCACTTCATTTAAAGGTAATCATTTGTGTGGATCATGTCATGTTTTTCTGTAACATTAGGTTAAATTTCAAGCAAAATATTAGGTTCCTAACTGATATAGTTTTTAGTGTATGGGAATTATTTTGGGTTCTCAAATTAATAAAAATATACATCAGTGTGTGTGTGTGTGTGTGTGTGTGTGTGTGTGTGTGTGTGTGTGTGTGTGTGTGTGTGTGTGTGTGTGTGTGTGTGTGTGTGTGTATGCCTGGTGCACCTCTCTTGGAAGGGCCTTCGCTGCTTCTATCCATCCATCCATCCATTGGGACCATACTCTGCAGAGCATTGGTGCTGCCTTAGGCCTAAGTCACATTTGGGACGGCGACCGTAGGGTCTACAAAATCTACGGCCACTAGCAATTATAGGGCGGCCGCAGTATTTCCACGGTCACACAATGTAGCAGTCACATATGTTGTTGTTTTTTTCGGGGAGCCGCATGGCGTATTTATACATTGTGGAGACCGAAAACGTGGAGGTGCCGTACGGTCTTTGATTTGATGTCGCACGGTGACCTTAGGGCGTTCCTGCGGCGGCCATATAATTTTCAGACAGACATAAGGTGCCCGCAAGGCGACCGCAGGGGGACCGCAGGGGGGGCCCTAAGGCGAACGTGCGGCCAGACGGACGGTAACGAGTGGGTTCTTTTTTTTTTTTCTTTTTTTTTTACCAGTTCTTTTGTGTCAGCTTGTCGAATTGCTACGGCAAACGTAGAAATGAAAAAAAGTTATAACTCCGCGCTATAATTCCACGGCGACCCCTACGGCCTGTAAAATATAGCCATACGACGGAGGGCCACCCTGAGGCCACCTCAGAAACTCTGCGGCCGCCGAACGTTTCTGTCAATTCGGGGGGGGGGGGGTACGGCCGCCATATCCTTGCCATAGAGCAAATGTGACTTAGGCCTTAGCAGTCTCCTGGCTATTGGTAACAATCCTGGAGAGGTTGTCACTCCAACACAGGATACCAGCAAGCTGGCACTCATTCTGCCAAACTTGGAAGGATGACAGGCAGAGTCTACCCCACCAGGTATAAATGATTTGAACTCAGGATCCTGGGATCCCAAGCCCACTACCCTTTCCATTAAGCCACCACCAGGCATATATATATATATATATATATATATATATATATATATATATATATATATATATATATATATATATAATCACCGACAAGTGCGGACAACATAATCTCCTCGTTTGGCATTTAAAGCTTGTTCATGAATGCTCCTCTGATAGAGACTATTGTTGCATGTGCACATCTACTCTATCACAGTGATCTGGAAAAACCGCAGATCTATGAACATTTCTTTGTGGAGTTAATGAACACAGCTAGAAGGCAGGTTGAATTTAGTTTCAACAACATTATGTATGTCCCAACTAATGGTGTGGCCATGGGTTCTCCATTCGGCCCAGTTCTTGCAAATATCTTTGTCGGCTTTCATGAAATGCAAAGATTTACTGGTCAGCAAGGTGTGGATTCTCCCATCCTATAATATCGGTATGTTGTTGATATTTTTGCTTTGTTTGAGTCTCTGGTGGCATGTTATAACTTCTTGATATGGCTTAATACTCTCCATCCAGCACTTAAGTTTATCTGCGAGCTGGAATCTACAAACACGTCACCATTTTTGGATGTTTTGGTCGAAAAAATCTGCACAGGGTTTCACGGCATCCATCTTCCGGAAGCCTACTTTCACTGGGCTGTATACTCGTTGGGATTCCTACTGCTCCACGAGATACAAAATTGCCTTGATCAACATCGTGTGAACAGGGCTTGGAGGATTTGCTCACCCTGTAATCTTCCTGCTGAAATGGAGAAAATCAATGAATATGCTGGGTGAGAATGGTTACCCGGTGTATATAATGAAGAGATATGTGCACAAGTTTATAAATATGACAAAGCATCGCAAGGTTGGTCCTGACAAAAGTCCATTTTATGTCAGGATGCCATGGAAAGGACGATCATCAAGATGGTTTGAAGAACAAATCAAGCATACGATATCAAACACGTACCTGGCTGTACAACCTCGAGTTATCTTTACCTCTCGCCATTTGCTTACATCAGTTAACAAGGACGTTCTTCCCACCTCACAAATCAGCAATGTTATCGAGGAGTTTAAGTGCAGATGCGAAGCTCGGTATGTGGGCCGTACAACCCACAGGTTGGCTGGTCATATGAAACAGCCTATCCCTCTGTTGATTCAAGAAAATAACTTGAGAGTTAGGACAAACCAGTGCAAGCAGGTCGGAATGTCAAAGGACCATCAGCCATTTCTTGTTCTTCTGCCATTGCATGGCACTTAGTTTCCAACTCCATCTGTGCAGATCAGTACAACACAGATATGTTCAAGATATTGAGCCGAGGTTTGAGAGTTTCACATCTACGTATGTTGAAAGCAACCTTCATGCTTTCCATGGACCCTGTGTTATGTCATCAAAAGGAATTTGTACATTCTCTCATTGTCTTTCAACATGGAAACATAAAAGCTGTTGCTCTGACCACAGTCCAAGGTATGCATGCAAATGGTGAGTCCACAGGCTTTGGTGGCATCGCATCCCCCCTCGCTCCAAGGCGTTGACGCGAATGGTGAGTCATCGCCTTGTACTCCACTCCAACCAATTGGAGCCAGAGATACTGATGACTGTGAGCTACCAAACAGGGTCGCAAATTACCATTAATGTCATAACTGAGGAACCAATCAGTGTCGGTCTTACAAAGCCAAGCTTATATCTGCATGCTCTCTCACTTCCTGGTTCTCTTGCTGTGATTCAATCTTGAGCAGTACAGCACAAAAAGCTTTGGTTAATATCTCATGTTTGTTTTCTTGTATATTAAAGTTCTGTAGTACCAATCATCTGTTCCTACATATACTGGGTGGCCCAGAAGTAATAGGGCAGTCAGAGAATCCACATTTCAGCAGAATTTTTTTTTTGAGTGGAACATAATATATTTGCAATGTATGTGCATAATATAATATTTCGAAACACAACAAAACAGAGGCTAGTTACAAAAAATGTTCAAAGTGCAGCCCATTCACATTAATGCATTTATCAACTCTTTTCACCACAGAGTAGCACACCTTCCGACATAAATCTGCAGTAATTTGAGCACAAGTATCAACAATTTTCTGTTTAAGTTGCTCAATTGTCTGGGCTTTGAGCATAAACCGCATTCTTTTGAGTGCCCCAGAGGAAAAATATCCGGTGGAGTAAGATCTCATAATCGGGCAGGGTACTTAACTTGTCCACGGCGACCAATCCACCACTGAGGGAAATGTTCACCCAACCAATTGGGCTTGTGTAATACTTCATCATGGGAGATTCTATTAATCTTAAAGGCCTTGGTTCCACAGCTAATCCCAAGCACAACGATACTGTAATGAGCTAGTGCCCCCATCATGCTGGAACCACTTTTCATCAATATTCGGCCAGTTAGCTGCAGTTGTAAGAAATTTGTTGTTCAGCATGGCCACGTACCTCTCACCTGTCACAGTTTGGTCAAAAAAGAACGGGCCCACGAGACCAGCAGCACAAATCCCAACTTAAACGGTGGCATCTGGGGTGTTGACATCCTTTTCAATTTCAACGTGCGGATTTTCACTTGCCCGATAAACATTGGTGTGCCGATTGACATGGCCACTCAACTTAAAGGTTGTTTCATTACTCCAAAAGATATTTTCAGGAAAGGTGTCATCCTCTGCACATTTTTGTCTAAAAAATTCACAAAACTCCACTCGCCGATTTGGATCATCTTAAGTCTTCATGGAGCAAATGAGGATGATATGGTTTCAAGCTGAGCTTGTGAAGCATCTTTTTAATGGATGTTCTTGAAATGCCAATTTCTTGTTGAGCTCGCCTGGTAGACTTTTTAGGACTTTGGCTAAAAGCAGCTTCACCAACCTGTTTTTTTTTTTTTCCGGTGCAGATGGACCTTGGTCTTCCAGGTCTTACCGAGTCTTTAACTAAACCAGTGGTTTCAAAGCACTTGATAAGGTTGGCCACTGTCTCATTTTATTAACCGGTAAAAGTGCTCTTCAAAAATGTAGCACATCTCACTCTTATTCTCCATTTTGTAAAATGTCTTCACAATATAGACACACTGTTCATCTGTGTTATGTTGGTAATTATGATCCTCTGTGGTTAAAATCTTCCATTTTGTGGGATTCTGCAATGAAAATAATTATCAATTAATAACATCAAACAAAAATCAATTAATAATCAAAATAATAATGAATTATAAAATAATAATGAAATTGAAGTGACTCTTGTTCCAGAAACTGCCCTATTACTTCTGGGCCACCAGGTAGAAATATATATATATATATATATATATATATATATATATATATATATATATATATATATATATATATATATATATATATATACACGTTAGTGTGGTTTGCTTACACATTGTAAGCAATAACGAACTATGCTTCCCCATTTTATCAGGTCACTCACCTGCATTTAATTTTTCATTTTTTTTTTTTTCATTCATTTATATTTTAATTTGTGGGTGATTTTTGGTGATTCTGTAATTTTTTTCCCCAGTGTATCGGCTTCGATGTCCATCGGCACGCAAAATTACTGTGCTTCCCCATTGTCTCGGGTTGCTCACCAGCAATTTTTTTCATTCATGTTAATTTATTTATATGTTCATTAACCTCCGTCATCGAAGATCGGAGGTTACTGTTTTCACCCCTTTCTGTTTGTTTGTTTGTTTGTTTGTGAACAGTATTACGGGAAAACTCCTCAACGGATTTCGACGAAACTTGGTGGGGGGGAGGGTTAGGTCTGGTCCAAGGATCATGCCATTAGATTTTGGACTTAGTCCAAAATCCAATATGGCTGCTATGGCGGCCAATTTGAAAAAATATTTGAATTTTTTTTTTTGCATTTCTACATGTTTTAAGTGATTTCCAACAAAAAAACATGCCAAAATTATAATTGCGGATGATTTTGGAACTTCAGGTGGATATACCCACGTAAAATCAATTTCTATCTCAAGGAATCTAGTTATGACGAATGAATTGAGTATGTAAAAGGGAAAGTTGCAAACTATAACTCTGTGAGCACTGTTGACGTCAAATTGAATGAATAGGATATCGGGTTCACTTGAGTGACCTAGCAGTATTGGCGGCGGAGGTTTTGCACTCTACCGAGTGCCCCCCCTCTAGTTTACAGATGTTTTCTGATGGGTCTGTGATTTTGTTTAACCTGATGTACCGGCTTCGATGTCTATCGGCATGCAATATTTTAGCTTTCTACGTAACCCAGATGGTACCGATCTTCAATATCAGTCATTCAGTCAGTCAGTGAGTCAGAGGTTTGAAAGAGCTGTACACGCACACACGCATGCGCGCGCGCACACACACACACACACACACACACACACACACACACACACACACACACACACACACACACACACACACACACACACACACACACACACACACACACACACACACACACACACACACGCATGCACACACACACAGTCACTGTTGGCATTAGTTTCTCCTGCATTGCTAATTAACAATGATTTTCCCGATCCTTTAAAATATTATCTGGCAGCATTTCAAAACTGGGAGGAGAGAGTCTATTAAAATGAGGATTTAATCAGTACTGTGGCTTTCCATTTTTGGTGTCAAACTCGGACCAATTGATTTTAATCCATTTAGTCTAAACACACTGAGTGGGGAATTTTTTTTCCCATCTGTGCCTGTTTCAGCATGGAATTTGCTGGGCTTCTTGGCTCCTTGCCTAGAACTAATTAGCTTTAATTCGGGGGAATTCCCACCTAATTAACTTAAGTCTCTGATGCCTTTTTTCAGAGTAATTAGTGCAGTCTGGTGGTTGTAATTAAAGCTGCATGTGCCTTGGCCCAGTGTGTTTTCTTAATGAGAGTAATTAATACTTGAAGGCTGTTATATTAATTGTAATTTTTCTCCCTTGGATTGCTTCTTGATGAACGTGTGCTGTTACCAGCTGTTTTTGCAGCTAACGCAGGTGTAAATGCACCTCAGCCATCACACGAGTATCTGAGTATCTGAACTCATGCAATCAGCTTCCGCAGAACCCATCTTTGACCGTCAGTGGGAAATAAATAATAAAAACAACCATCTCGAGCAAAATTAGATGCATTTAATGATGCTGGGCCATTTCCACTTGAACATGGTGATTGTGATAAATGAAATTCCGAATCTCAAATGATGGCCTCTATTGTTCGGCGTGTAATTATGCTTCATCTCTAAATGATGTAAAACTGTCTTTGGATGAGGTGCATGTTGTTCAGTGTATAATTATGAAGTGCAATAAAAACGTGTGGAATCAAGGTGTATTGCATTGCATCAACCTTCATGCTCGATGGGGTGATCACCCTTTGCAGAGTCATGTTGATGATGCCAATCAGTTTAAAACCTCCGAGCCGCCTTTTTGTCTCTATTTTTGTCCTTCAATGCCACCAAGATATCTGCATTTTCACTTGGTTGCGTATAATCACTGATTGAAGAGAATATTTCAGTGAGCATTGTGCATGAGCATTTGAGGTTCTCTCAATAAATTTAAATATCCAACATTTTTATTGCATCCTCAATAAGGCAGATAGAGTAGTCGATTATCTCTCTTATTTTTGCATAATGTCAATTGAAAGATAAACTCAACGAATCAAGGAAATGGTGTCCTTTCTCAACGACATCTTATCAGGAATGAGGTACCACATGTTTATTTGATAAGGTCCCCACCTACCCATAGGTTCTTCACAATCAGAGGTTTGATGTCTCAAGACATAAGAGTGCATATCTCTTGTATGGTAGTAATCTCTTTCTTATTTTTTACTGTCTGTACTACTGTATCTGCGTTACAGACATGACAAGTCTGACCCTATCTGAGCTCCTACTGGTGTATATGTTTGTTCTAGGTCGACTTGCCTGCCCGCCTAGCTGACTCGATCGGAGAACTGAAATATTGCCACTTGTGGCCACGCAATCGACTTAACATCAAAAGCGCAGGCTTTTATAATCAACGCTCCGTGTTTACTGCAGTTCTTCTTTGTAATGAGACAGAAGGTGCTTAGAATGAAAAGCCCTAGATATAATAGTGTTTTATTCTGCCATGGTGTTTTGTTTCTGCTCCTGCCTTGCTCTTTCACTATTACAGAAAGCTATTACAGACAGAAAGCACTATTATACAGCTCCTGTCTGGAGCGAAGCACTTACAAAATACCAATATTTTCGCATTGAAAGAGTTCAGAAATGTGTTCTTTGCATAATATTGGGATTCAAATATACAACTGACCAACAAGTTTTGTCTCGGTATTCACTCCTTTGTCTGGAATAATGCAGAAAAACTTTTACAATGGCATTAATTTGTAAAAATTCTCCCCATTATCAGCTCCACAAGGATTCTTAGGTGGACTGGCAAAATGCCAAAATTTTGTTGTTAAACAAACTATTTGAAGAACAGTGCTTTACTTTACTTCATATTTTAAATGAAAATTGGATTTGATGTTATCATAATTGTGCAAGCTGAAGTAAATCGATGTTAGTAGTGTGTGTGTGTGTGTGTGTGTGTGTGTGTGTGTGTGTGTGTGTGTGTGTGTGTGTGTGTGTGTGTGTGTGTGTGTGTGTGTGTGTGTGTGTGTGTGTGTGTGTGTGTGTGTGTGTGTGTGTGTGCGCGCGCGTGTGTGTGTTTGTGTGTATTTTATTATTATTATTTCACAATTGAACCTTATCACCTTATTGTTTATTTTTCTAATTTATAATTTCTTACAATGATCCATTTCTTCCTGTTTTATCTTCCTTTATGTTAATGATATAATCCACATGAAATTTGACATGCTGTTGCGATATGTAGGATTTAATATACCATTTTATTATTATAATATTATTCAAGTGTTTATGAAAAGCACTAGAAGCATAAATTTTTGTCTTTTTTAATGACTGTGCTTCCTGGGCACAAATAACTGCACACAACACATTCCCCTTTCCAAAAAAAAAAAAAAAAAAAAATTAAATAAATGGTACACTTAAACTCCAGGCTGATGCATTGCTTTAATATTGCACTGATCAGATGGAATATTTTACCATTGCTAAAAATGTACCCTTTACTTTTCCAAGGATCTGCAAAACATCATCTTCCTTCGAAAGCCTTCCCATGGGTATAATTCACCGACACCACGGAGCCATACGGTGTTTGCAATTGCTGCTTTGCTGAAGGAAGGGTTCAATTTGTCTTGCTGTTTCTACAAGACGACACGTTTTTTGAAGCTCAAAATGAAGGATAAGACCTGCTGATTCAAGGTGCCTCATGATACTTTGCTTTGGTATGGAAGCCGTAGATCAGGTTATGGCAATGTCATGAACTTGTCAGAAGCTCAGATTTCAGTTTGTTTTTATTAAATTTATTTAGCATGACTTAAACGTGCTTTTCAGTTGCAAGTATTTGTATGGCACACTTGATTTTCACATGATCTTTAATTTCAAAATTGTTTTAAAGGTTTTTATGGGAAGACCCATTCCTGCCTTTTTTTATTTTTGGGTCTGGAGGGTCACACTCAAAATAGTTTTTTTGTTTTTTTTAATAGTATTGCTTTCTCAACTTCGATGCAGCAAGTTTGGGATTCATAAAATAATAAGAGAAGAAAAAAGTAAATGCTTTGTCACTGCTGTTTCAATGATGGTACCCCACTTTAAGTGCGAAACTGTACACTTCACCATTAATGGGAAAAAAATAATACACTTCAGATATGTCACCCCCTAATTTTGAATGTGCTTGGCAATCTTCCCCTGCTCACGCAGACGGTATTATGAATGCCGTTAGTTTTACGAGCCACACCAAAACCCTTAATGAATGAGCATTTCGCTTCAAGCGAGGAAAATCATATTTATTCCTGTCTCTGGTTTCGGAGTGCATGGCCGAGGACTTAGTCTGCCGCCCATAGTTCTCGCCTCTATTCCACGGCCTGTCAAAGCATGCACACAATGTCTACCCGAGACCGCGCCAAACGGGTAGAGGCCGCCCTCGACCGCATCATTATCGCCCTGCCATAAGGCGTTGGCATAAATACAACGCTAATGAGTTGCAGCGGAGGGAACCGTGAAGCATCGTGTACTGACTCCATACATGCTCATCTCATGTTTGCTGTGCTTCCTTGAACCTGCTCGTACATGGTGTGTTTTGTGTGTAGCTTGGCTGTGAAACCCATCACTTAGCCAATGTATTTTTTTATGTTCCACCCAAGCAAAATGGATTTTTGGGGATTTTGGACCGCTTTGGAGTGAAACAGTGCATGATATTTTTGCAAATTTTACTGGCCATTTTCCTGTGAAGTTGCTGTACAATACGGACACAAATTGGTGTACAATTCTTACAAACGTATCGAACTTGCATGTTTATCCTGGGCATCTGGGTCATGGCAAGGTTCAAAATTCCTCTGATCACTGAATAAATGCTGTTTCATCACAAAGTTCGATTTAGACTTCTTGGATTACAAGGTGGTGGATCTACTCACCAAGTTAATGAACAAACTCGTTAAAGAAGGGGCTTTCTAATAAGTGTACCTTTGTTAGTGCGGAAAGCGGATCCTCCTGCTGTGCAGCAGTTGATCAGAGCTTCTTTGTGGACTGCGTGATTGAAATGATTTATTTCTTTTCACGTTTGTGAAGAGTGCAGATTAAATTGGTGTGCACAGCATGTGTGATAATGTGCATTTCTCAGAGTAATTGTACAGCATCCAGATAGAATAAAAGACATTGTGCTCGACATTTGTGGGAGATATACATATAAGGAGGGTTCTTACAAGTTCAAAGAAGGTTCGTGCAGGTGGGATGCAACACCTTAGAATGTACACAAATTCAAGAGCATTGCACTGGCCATTGCATATGCTCATACTCATATTTACATGTGCATTAGTTGTGTTGGTGTTTCTCTAAAAAGTAGACTTTATTCTGATGATGTTGAATACTTGCAAATTTTCAAGGTTTGGTTGAATTGTCTTTTGTTATCTGCAAAGAAAAGGTGTGCAAAATAATAATGTTTATACCGATAAAAGGTCTTCTCTCTCTCTCTCTCTCTCTCTCTCTCTCTCTCTCTCTCTCTCTCTCTCTCTCTCTCTCTCTCTTTCTCTCTCTCTCTCTCTCTCTCTCTCTCTCACTCACTCACTCACTCACTCACTCACTCACTCACTCACTCACTCACTCACTCACTCACTCACTCACTCACTCACTCACTCACTCACTCTCACACTCTCACACTCTCACACTCTCACACTCTCACACTCTCACACTCTCACACTCTCACACTCTCACACTCTCACACTCTCACACTCTCACACTCTCACACTCTCACACTCTCACACTCTCACACTCTCACACTCTCACTCTCTCACTCTCTCACTCTCTCACTCTCTCACTCTCTCACTCTCACACTCTCACACTCTCACACTCTCACTCTCTCACTCTCTCACTCTCTCACTCTCTCACTCTCTCACTCTCACACTCTCACACTCTCTCACTCTCTCACTCTCACACTCTCTCACTCTCTCTCACTCTCTCACTCTCTCACTCTCTCACTCTCTCACTCTCTCACTCTCTCTCTCTCACTCTCTCACTCTCTCTCACACTCTCTCTCACACTCTCTCTCACTCTCTCTCACTCTCTCCGTCTCTCTCACTCTCTCCGTCTCTCTCACTCTCTCCGTCTCTCTCACTCTCTCACTCTCTCACTCTCTCTCACTCTCTCTCACTCTCTCTCACTCTCTCTCACTCTCTCTCACTCTCTCACTCTCTCTCACTCTCTCTCACTCTCTCTCACTCTCTCTCACTCTCTCTCACTGTCTCTCACTGTCTCTCACTCTCTCTCACGCTCTCTCACTCTCTCTCACTCTCTCTCACTCTCTCTCACTCTCTCTCACTCTCTCTCTCACTCTCTCTCACTCTCTCTCACTGTCTCTCACTCTCTCTCACTCTCTCTCACTCTCTCTCACTCTCTCTCACTCTCTCTCACTGTCTCACTCTCTTACTCTCTCACTCTCTCACTCTCTCTTACTCTCTCTCACTCTCTTACTCTCTCACTCTCTCTTACTCTCTCACTCTCTCTTACTCTCTCACTCTCTCTTACTCTCTCATACTCTCTCACTCTCTCTTACTCTCTCACTCTCTCTTACTCTCTCACTCTCTCTTACTCTCTCACTCTCTCTTACTCTCTCACTCTCACACACTCTCTCACTCTCACACACTCTCTCACTCTCTCTTACTCTCTCACTCTCTCTTACTCTCTCACTCTCACACACTCTCTCACTCTCACACACTCTCTCACTCTCACACACTCTCATTCTCTCTTACTCCCACTCTCTCACTCCCACTCTCTCACTCTTACACTCACTCTCTCGCTCTCTAGCTCACACTCTCTCACTCACTCTCACTCACCCGCTCTCACTCACTCTCACTCTCTCACTCTGTCACTCTCATACTCTCTCACTCTTACTCACACTCTCTCACTCTGTCACTCTCATACTCTCTCACTCTTACTCACACTCTCTCACTCTCTCACTCTCATACTCTCTCACTCTTACTCACACTCTCTCACTCTCTCACTCTCATACTCTCTCACTCTTACTCACACTCTCTCACTCTCTCACTCTCATACTCTCTCACTCTTACTCACACTCTCTCACTCTCTCACTCTCATACTCTCTCACTCTTACTCACACTCTCTCACTCTCTCACTCTCATACTCTCTCACTCTTACTCACACTCTCTCACTCTCTCACTCTCATACTCTCTCACTCTTACTCACACTCTCTCACTCTCTCACTCTCATACTCTCTCACTCTTACTCACACTCTCTCACTCTCTCACTCTCACCCTCTCACACTCTCACACTCTCCCTCAGTTTCTTTCTCACTCTCACTCTCACTCATCGGGGGGGGGGGGTGCGGGGGGGGGTAACATATGCTCGAGTCGTGGCCTCACGCGGGGATGTGGGGGGTGAGTGGGTATAAATTCTCAAATTATCCATGTAAATGTGTACCTTGTAGCGCCACCTGGTGGTGGTTGCAGAGGGTATTACAATTACCTTTTATCACCTGGTCAACGCTGTGGTTAAAGCACTCTTCACACAGGTAAATTTGTCTTACTTCACTTCTCCAACCCCCATGGCAACTTCTCAGTCAATATTCGCGATCAAATGCCATTGCATCCATAAATTAATCCCACTATTACATATCAAGGCAGCATATAGTTTTGCCTGCCCAGGGGAGGGGGATTGCGGGGTCGGATGGGGTGGGGGGGGGTAGGTGAGCTGGTCGGGCAGGGGGTTGTGTGGTGAATGGTTTAAAATGGTAAGTTTGGGTGATGCCAGTTTGGGTTTACATAAAATTAGAAAGCGACCACTCGTCCCGTCCCTGCAAAGCCCGTTTTGGGGAAAAATAAAGTAAGGTGGTGAAAGGAGTGAGGAGGGGGACATTGTTAATGGGATATTCATCACAACCTTTTCAGATGCTGAATTGCAAATGATATACAACAACACACTAAGGGGAAGATCAAAATATAAATGCAAAATGGAAAGCCCGTCCACATTGCAAGTGCAAAGCCGTTTGTATTCACACATATTCTTCTTCAGACATATTCAGCGACAGACGCACGCGGGAATTGAGACAGAGGTCCAATCAGCTGATCGATTAATAAATCTTTGATTGGCTACAAAGTGTTACTTATTCACATTTCTCTTCCCACACAATGCCAGGTAAATTTGCAAGCTAAGAATAAAATAGAATGACAAGCAAATTAAGACAAAAACATGTCAACATTGAATGGGTGTGAAAAAAGTTCCTTAAGTCTGGCAATGATGGCTTGAGCAACAAGTTGTTCTGTATGTTCTCCAAGGTCTGAAACTGCCCTGAAACTTTGGTCTAAGTGGATCTAGTTGTCCACTTGGAATGAGATCAGATTTTGCTCATTCTGAGAATTGATTGTTAAATGAAGATGTTCTTTTTTTATAGTTATTTATTTTTAACTTGAAGCCAAAAAAAGCTGGCACGTGATGCCGTCATTTGTGATAAAAGGTCAGTATCTGAAAACGTACATGCACCATGTAAGAATGTCCATTTTCATTATCAATCTTTTCTTTTCTTCTTCAATACCTTTTCATCACGGTGGTACTTGGTCAGCGCATAGGAGCTAAAAACAGACCCATGCTTGGCATTTGTTGAGTCGTAGAGTGAGTGAGGTTAACGCAGTCTGTTTGAAAATCATTTTTTTCCCCCTGTATGGCTATTTATTGGCTTTTGACTTTTCCCCCTTGGATTGCAATAGAGTTTGAGTGGAATCTTCAAGGAGCTCGCGTGGGAGCCGCATATTACTGCCAAGTTGTGGAATAGCTCGGCCTCGCGGTAGTGCCAAAAGAAAACTGCCAAAAATGCATGCCAAGGTAAAGGAAAGTGCCGTGGCTCGAAACGGAAAAAGCACACCTGCACAAATGACGATAAATAAAAGCATTCCTCATGCTCCTGCTGTCTGTTGTCAAGCCATTTGTTGAGTCCAATCCTGTTGTTTGTTTAATCCGTGATATAACTGAGAGGTCTGACCGATAGACCATGTTTACACTCAATTTCCTATTTTCCTGTCTGTATTCACAACTTATTATGGAAGGAAGGTGTGTTTCCCATGGTGCTTTTGACACAGTCCCATTTATGCAAATCTTTTGACTGGTAGTGCAAGGATTTTTATATCTTCACTGAGTCCCACTGTTTTTGTTTCAAACTGCGCTGCAAATTCACGACTTGTGTGTTCAGTGGGTTTCACCATCTTGCGTTATCGTGGGCATAATGCACTCTTGCGATATATATATATATATATATATATATATATATATATATATATATATATATATATATATATATATATATATATATATATATATATATATATATATATATATATAATTGTGAGTTGCCAAATCCTTCCCTATTTCTTCCTTCTTTATCTTTTATACCTTTCCTTTTCTTCTGGTTCTTTCATTTTCCTCCTTTTTATCTCCTTTCTTTACACCACTTCCATTTATTCTTTCCCAATTTTTTTTTCCTTGTCTATATAAATGAAAGGGCAGTGTCTGCACATTTGCCTGTCCCATTTCCTACCTCTTCTCACCTCTTCACACATCGTAACCAAACTTTGTATGCATAATTAGCAATGTCTTATAATTCAGGTTGTTGCATTTAAATTTACTTTGAACTCCTTTATTTATTCTGGTTCGCCCATTTGAACGTAAACTTTTCTCAAAGCATTCACCACACCGGATGACTTCATGGCATTGTGGCGGTGGTTGGTGCTTAAAGCCTAATCTTCACAAGATTGCTTTTGTTGTGTTCTGGCCCTCCCATCCTATTAAATCCTCCACCATTGTATCACTCATCCTTGACGGGCATATGCACTAATTAAATACATATTTGACTTCATTATTTTTCTGCCTTTTCCTTTATTGTGTCCTTTGCATCTACTCTTCATTTTATAAAGATTGTGTTTCCTTTTTCTTTGCTCTCTTTCTCATTTTCTTCTTTGTTTTTCTTATTCAACACTCTTTTCTCTCATTGCTCTTTCCTTTAGTTCCTATTTTTCTCCTCCTCTTGCATGCAGCACATGACTGCCAGTTGCTTTTATTTGCTGGGGGCATGGCAGTGCCACTGATGCAGTGCTCCCTGCAGGTTAGAGCAGGAATTTGGAATTTTGCTCGGCTGTCGGCGATAGCTTGCTTACTCTTCACGGACACTGTGGGATCTTTAACATCCATCAATTAATGCTGGCATACAGGACACCTAGCTTAATGTTCATTCGAGAGATGGCAAACACATTGATACCTCACCCTGTCTGCAAAACACCAGGACGACGGTTTATAGCTGGGTTAAGATATGCTTTTTTTTTCTTTTCTTTTCAGCAACTTTCTTTTTGATGTCTTTTTTTTTTGATGCACATTTACTTTTTTTCTTTTTTTTTAAGGAAAGTTGCTAATAGGTGTTTACATTTTCAAAAATTTTGAACAAGTGTGTATTTTAAAGATATACAATGACAACAAAAAAGTGTCTTGCACAAACCAGCTTCCTGCACAGCTGTAAAGCAAAGTATGTTGAAGTTGAAAAAGAATAGGAAAATGAGAATCAGTAGCAGAAAAATCTCAGCACATGTGCTGCACGCAAGCTTGGGAATAAACAATCGGGTGTGTCTGTTTGGCAGCATTTGGTAAAATTCAAATGCACTTTCTCATTGGACTGACAGAAAAATGTCAGTGCAAAGGATCATACGAGAACTCATGCATACCTAACAATAGTTATCACACCTGGAAATGAATGAGCAGATCTTCCAACTCTGCTCTCCTGATAAATGACCTGTGGAAATGCCCACAATAATGCTTTATTGCAGATAAAGGGGAGGCAGGGAGGAGAAAATATTGAAAAACAAAAGATTTAGTTTATCCTTTTTGATGTTTCCATTCCATATTTTATTTCCCCAATCTTTTCTTTTTTTTCCCCTCCACTTCCTTTCCTTTTGATTGGCTTGATGGTGGAGTGGCCCTCACCGATTATGGGTTTCCCATTGCTACTTGGTCGTATGGCCCAGAGAGATGGACACTGTCAGGCTTATTTGCCGATAAAATGCCACTATGGTGCCACAATTCGCTGCAAAGGTTGTGCTACCTCTCGCCCCAAATTCTCAACCACCACCTTACTCTACATCTTTCGCTCTTCCTTTTGCTCTGCATTATTTTTCCTTTCACATCCTTATTTACTACCTTTATACACTTTACCCCCTTTTATTCTTCTGCATCATTGCCCTCTGATTATTTTTGTTTTTTTAAAACAAAAATTTTTATTTTTTATCACCTTTTTTCTCTTCTCTCTCCCCTCTCCCTCCATGAATTTCTGCTTTTTTGCTTCATTTTTCCTGCTTTTATATCTTAATATTTTTTAATTAAATCAGTTTATTTCCTTCTCAGTTTCTTTGGTGAAAAAGTTGGTTTGAATCTGAGATGAGTGCTTATCATAAATGGGAAACATGTCCGGCAGGCAGCCTGTAATTGAAGCAAACTGCAGCAGATTTTTGACAAGGCTTTTGACACTTGACCTACGCTGGTCTTTCCAGTGCCTCTGGCACATGTACACATGAGCTGCAATGGTGCTGCAATCACAGCCGCTCTCTGCAATTAGCTAATTGCAGCAATCGCTTGTGGCCCCGTCGTCATTTGCACTGTGTCGAGAAAGTGTTTCAGCTATCCTTACTCTTAGGCTATAAAGATGTAGAACACACTTTGTTTCACTGGTATTGAGGAAATGTAATGCCCTGATCAGTTTTGTTGCCCATTTCCCTTGCATCATTCTGATCCGGTGTGATATCCCGTTTGAGGCTCACCATTTATTTCGATTTTATTTCTGATGCCGCAATGGTTAGAGATGAAGAAATGTCCTAAAGAGGCAAAGTGGTCAACTGTCAGGCCTGGTTAATACATACATCTAGGATTTGACAATGGTAATTATCCAAACGCATGCTATTTGTGGAAAGTATCGTAAGATCGTTTACACTGACAAATGAGTTGGAAAACATGGAAAAGGTGGCTTAATATCGCCTCAAAAGGATGGTATGCTCCTTGACACCATGCCCTCTACCCACAGCATTGGCATATTTGGTCAGTTGTCATTTTGTCAGGAATCTAACCCGAGAATCAGACAACTCAGAGTGGAAATGCTACTAACTGAGCCATCCTATTGCTTAGAATCCAAGATCAATAATTTAAAAGATAGTCTGTGTGCATTTGTATTTTTGCTGAAGTGTAATTCTAAATTAGCCAGCCACAGGGTATAAAAACTTGTCAGCCAGCCTTCCAAAATTATATTTGATTAAACTACAAGGGCATAGATAATATAGAAACAAGTTTATACCTGATAAACTTGATTGTGCAGGCTGGACGCCTTTTTTTAACCTAACCATGGTTGCAGGAATTACTTGAAAACGCAACAGACATGTAACTATTTATTAAATTATTATCACGATGAGACATTGGTTGGGCAACTATTAGTACTCCCAAAAATAATAAGAAACAACAACGTCTAAACTGAAATGAACTATGCTCGAGTAGTCTAGTAGTTCATAAATTTCTTAGTCACGTGCATGCAAACTACAAAATGGAAGAGTAGGCCTTCCAAATTTACAGATGACACAAAGCTTGGAGGTGAGGTGGATAGCAGAGGGGGTGGTGATCAGATTCAGGAATGTATTGATACTTGCATAGATTGGGCAAAATATTCACAGATGGAATTTAACCCAAGCAAGTGTAAGGTTTTGGGGATGGGAAAGAACAATGAAAATAGAGTTTACAGGATGTAAGGGGTAATTTTGGAGCGTGTCACACAGGAGAAGGATCTGTGGGTGGTAATAGATACGGGAGGTAAGCAAGCAGCACAATGCCAGGAAGCTATAGTTAAAGCAAATCGAGCTTTAGGTTGTATTCAGAGGGGGATCATTTATAAATCAAAAGAGGCGGTGTTAACATTGTACAGGAATTTCGTGAGGGCCACATCTAGAATATTGTGTGCAGTTTTGGTCACCACAATTATGGAAAGACATAGATGCCATAGAGAGGGTTCAGCGCAGGGCTTCTTGATTGATTCCAGGCCTAACTAGACTCAGCTATGAGGAGCGGCTGAAGGAGACGGGGCAAAATGCACAAGAAAGGAGGCAGTTACGAGGAGATATGATGGAGATGTTTAAGATAATGAAAGCTATCGATAAAATAAGTGTAGAAGAATTATTCAACAGTCGACAGTGATAGGACCAGGGGCCATAGCCTCAGAATAAAGAAGAGGAGAGTAAAGATGGTAGTAAGGCAGGGGACTTTCACTCAAAGTGTAGTTAATGCATGGAATGGTCTCCCTGGAAAGGTAGTGGCAGCAGAAACAGTGGATAAGTTTAAATTGGAATTAGATAGGTACCTTGAAGTTATAGAGATAGAGGGGTACAGGGATTATAGAGGGGATAGGTACCTGGAAGTGGAGATAGAGGGGCATAGTGTAGAGATGTGGCAGGGCCTTTCGCAAGCTTGAGCCTGGCTGATTGTGTGCATGTGTATGGAGTGTCTGTGGGCGTCTCTTCAAGTGATGGTGTATGATTAATGTTGTGTGCTTCTCACCCAAGAACCACCATCGACCCTTCCCCCACCCCTCCCCCCTTCACGGAAAGAAAAAAACTACAAAAAACTGCAACAAAAAACATTTCGCATTTTCTTTTTTATATAAATTTGTTTGGTGTTGATGTGGTGCAGGCATGATGGGCCAAATGGCCTCCTGCATCTCGATTCATTGTGATTTATTGTGATCCCACTACTGAGGAAAGAAACAGTCATGAAATTGGCAGTGCAACATGTAATGTTACAATTATCATCACCTGAACTGTATGATCCTAGAAATTTACCTTAATTAATTGGCCACCCGTGTGGTCTAAATCAGTTTAGGAATGGTCTGATATAATTTAAAACTAAATAAGTTTGCTCATACCACCGGGATGGTTTAAGAGGGGATGACTCAGACTTTGATTGCTTCCCAATACAATGCTCATTGTATTGTCATTTCTGGAGCACTGACAAGCGACCACCAGACTGGACATGAGTTCATGGAGAGACCTCATTAAGATCACATAAGAGTTACAACCTCTCGTGAGGATTGTTTTGTTACCTTGTCATCCTTGCTAGAAGTGACTGTTTAGCAACAGCATTGTCTCTCCAGAATGACTTTGAAAGAGCATTCAACCATTAAATTTTGACCCAGACAGTATGGAAGAAGCTTTATGCGAGTGGCATGAGGTCCAGAATACCACATCTCTGTATCCCTCTAACACCACACCATCAACAACAGCATATTGAATGAGTGACTCAACAGCACAAACTGAGGGTGAACCGTTGGTGCCTTGCTCTTTTCATCAATAAGTCTAGATTCTGCCTCGACCTCAGTGTTGGATGTGCTGAAGTCTGAAGTCGATTTGAGGAGTAATTTGCTAATTGTGCCACAAGGCAGCATGATCAGTTTGGTGGGGTAGCGTGATGGTATGGACTGGCGCATTCAAGTTGGCATAACTGTCCATGTCATTCTGAAGGGTACTGTGACTGGTGTCAGTACAGGGATGAAATCATTCTGTCTGAAGTTGTCCCTTTGGACCAACAGCAAGCCCGTCGCTTAATATTTATGGAGGAAAACACCCATGCACATTTTCCACATGTCTGCACTTCAGTAGCACAAGATGACTTACATGGATTGGCCGACATGATCTGACTTTGATCCAATTGAACATGCTTAAGACATCTTTGTGAAGCATGTTTGTGTCTGCCAATTCCAAAAATATTTGGAGCTTTCCTCTCCACATGGTGGCCTGAACGTCACTTTACCCCTCCCCAGTAAAACATTCGTTCTGAAACTCTTTTAATATATCGGTTTTATCGTGCAAAACTTACAATAATTAATCAATCACTGTATCTGTATGCACTCCATTATTCTCTTGAGTCAGTGTTGCCACATACCATGGTGGGGATGGTGGTGGGGGGGGGGAGGGGAAAGGGGTTATTAATTATGTAATAAAATTTGATATTATTTTGTTGAGAAATATTTAACAATCGGTCGTCCCTATATACATGTTTGGTATGGAGTACTAAATGCCAGTAAACCGTTTAGATATGATATGATCATAAACAAACTATGCCTGGTGTTGGCTTAATGGTTAAGGTAGTGGGCTTGGGATCCTAGGGTCCTGAGTTCAAATCCCGCTCAGCTGTTGAATTCACACCAGGTGGGGTTGACTCTGCCTGTCATCCTTCCGAGGTCGGCAAAATGAGTGCCAGCTTGCTGGTATACTGTGTCGGAGTGGCGACCCGTCCAGGATTGTTCCCAATAGCCAAGGAGACTGCTTTGGCGGCACCAACGCTCTGCACAGAGTATGGTCCTAATGGATGGATGGATAAACAAACTCACCCCACCAGTTGCTCACTCAATTTATGATGCCTCCCTTCCACCTTTTATTCCTCATCCACTAACTTTCTTATTTTAAAAGCCACAACCGCCCAGGATGCACACGTTTCTGAGCATTCTATCCTTCAGGCCATGTTTTAAAATAATTATCCCTCTTGCTTTTCCAAAGTGAAAAGTTTAACTAGTATAACTTACACACACACACACACACACACACACACACACACACACACACACACACACACACACACACACACACACACACACACACACACACACACACACACACACACACACACACACACACACATCAAATTTCCAGCTCCCTTCATACCCTCACTGCTCCCCCCCCTCCACATCTCACTGTGACATTGTTCAACGTTTCGAAGTTGGTGCATCGTCTGTACAATCAAATCGAGATCAAATTGCCATTTTCTACCGTAAGACATTTAGTACAATATAAACAAGTCTCACCGTTAATGGACCATCGCTCACTGATGTCATGTAGATGCACTCTGCTGTCATCACATTATTTTGGAGTGGATGTGGAGGGGGGAGAGGGGGTTGAGGAGGAAGTGCAGATTGTCATAAAAAAATGAATAATAGTGACAATTGCAACAAGGAGAAACTGTTGTGAATTCCACTATTATTCATTTCTCTTTGGAAACGAATTACATGAACATTATTAGTCTACCCAGCTGACAGTTCAAATTTATCAACTTAGCAGGCCACTGATTTTAAGCTATTGATGTGCCAGACTACCAGCATTTAGTGGGATATGTTTATTTTTTTGTTTTTTTAAAACACCATCCTAGTTTGGAGGAGGTGTCAGCATAATTTACGTGCATGACGTCAGTCAGTGTCACGTCACATCTAGGGCCAGTTTGCTCCTTTCATGAAATGTATTATTCCTGACTGCAAACCTCCTAACTGGTGATCCAGCAGGGCAGAGACAATGCGTTTGTGTTGCAGACGACACTTGTTGCTGGCAGGACTTGCAGCAAGTGCTGTGATGGGACTCGATCTGTGCCCTGCTGCCTCGTCAAGTTAAGAAGTCGATTTGTATATACAGGAGATGATATGTAGTAATATGATTATAGATAGGGGAGTGACCTACAGGATGTTGTGGTTTTTGGTTTTGAAGGATGTTTTTGGATGTTTTGAAGCAATCTGGGTAAAAATAACAGCATTGTATCGAGAAAAGGGGTGACATTAAGGAGCGGATTAATCTGGATTTTTTTTTATGGATAGAGATCAGAGATGGAAGGGATTTTGCTTTTTCTGTGAATACTAAGATACTCGAAGGAGGCTTTTATTGGGCTCCTGGTGTGAGGGAAGAGCAGGAAAATATGGTTCAGCTCATGAAGAATTCAGAAAGGCATGTGGTAAGGGAAAAGTACTGATTGTCAAGGATTTAATTTTGCCAGGGACGGATTGGGTCCAGGCACAGGGAAAGGGTTGAGCTGATGAGGGATTTCTCGATGTAGTCCAGGATTGCTTTTTAAGCCAGTTTGTAGATGAGCCTACAAGGAGAGTGCAGTGTTGGACCTTTTAATGTAATGATCTGAATATTGGAGAGAATCTGTAATTCGGAAGTTTGTGTAGTTTATGAAATGTATGGACAAGTGATCACAACATAGTGTGTGAAAGGACACTGTTAAGTGTTAGAGTTCGTGGTAGTGGAGGAAGGCTATTATATTTCAGGAAGGCAAATTCTGAGGGTATGTGGAAAGAGTCGGGTGCTCTTGATTGGGACAAGGCAAAAGGAGGGCAATCAACATCAGAGAAATGAGCAACCTTAAAGGAGGAAATTTACATTGTATAGAATAAATATAATGTCTGTGAGATTTAAAGCAAAATGTACAAACCGACCAGGGTGGTAAAGTAATGCTACTGAGGATAAGCTGACAGCATACTATCTATCTCTACCTATAAAAGGCAAAAAAATCTTCTCTCTCTCTCTCTCTTTCTCTTTCTCTTTCTCTTTCTCTTTCTCTTTCTCTTTCTCTTTCTCTTTCTTTTTCTCTTTGTTTTTCTCTTTCTCTTTCTCTTTCTCTTTCTTTTTCTCTTTCTCTTTCTCTTTCTCTTTCTCTTTCTCTTTCTCTTTCTCTTTCTCTTTCTCTTTCTCTTTCTCTTTCTCTCTTTCTCTCTCTCTCTCTCTCTCTTTCTCTCTCTCTCTTTCTCTCTCTCTCTTTCTCTCTCTCACTTTCTCTCTTTCTCTCTTTCTCACTTTCTCTCTTTCTCTCTTTCTCTCTTTCTCTCTTTCTCTCTCTTTCTCTCTCTTTCGCTCTCGCTCTCGCTCGCTCTCTCTCTCTCGCTTTGTTTGTATGTATTCTATCCACAGCCACATCGTTAAAGCACTTTTTACATGGGCAAATTTGGCCTCCTTCCCTTCTGTCCCCCCTCCCCAATGGCAAGCCCTCACTCAATATTCGCTATTACTGTTCAAATGCTATTGCATCCGTAAATTAGTCCCCACTATTACATACATACCAAAGCAGCATTTAGTTTTGCCTACCCAGGCCGGGGGGGGGGGGGTTGTGGGAGAGCTTCGTGGACTGAAAAGGGGCAGGAAAGCTGGCAAGGCTAGGGTGGGGGAGGAGAGCTCCATGGACCGAGAAGGGGGAAGGAGAGGCGGGGGGTAGTGGGGTCTGGTGAATCATTTAAATGGTGAGTTGAGGTGATGCCAGTTTGGGTATATATAAAACTAGAAAGCCGTCACCCATCCCATCCTATGAGTCATGCGGAGTCTTGAGCGGTGGGCCGCCTCCCATGGACTGTTCGACTGCATGCAGTAACCAGTCCATGGTATGTCCGGGCTCATGGGGACGGGTCCCTTCCGTAAGAGATGTAGTACTACCGCTATGTCTCAAAATGGGGTACCCCATTGACACGGGTCCTACTCCCCTCCCTCAGATTTTCTCCATTGTGCTTGCACCTCACTGCATGCGGCATGGCCCTCCCAGGTAAGTCCAAAGCACTTTGGAGAAAAATAAAATGAGGTGGTGTAAGTCCTGTACCTACAAAGCCCATCCACATCCACTTTTGGGGAAAATTACAATTCGGTGGTTTCAGGAGCGAGGAGGGGGGACATTGTTAATGAGATATTAACATCACATCACATCACAGCCTTTTTTGATGCTGAATTGTGATTGATATACAACACACTAAGAGGAAGATCAAAATAAAAATGCAAAATGCAAAGTTATTTGTATTCAGACGTTTTCTTCAGACGTATTCAGGGATGGACACACTCGGAAATTGCAACAGAGCTCCAACAAGCCAATCAATTAATCAACCTTTGTGATTGGTTACAAATGTTACTTATTCACGTTTCTCTTCCTGTGCAAAGCCAGGTACATCTGCTGGTTAGGTATAAAACAACAGGACTACAGGAGCCTCTTATAGTGGGGTTAACAATGGACTTAGATGTTGAGTTCGACTCAAATCAGTGTAGGAGTAAACAAAATAACTACGTAAGCCAAAAGAGAATTTGAGAAGAATATTAATAAGAATCTGAAACATAACAGCAAGGGATTTTTTGAAGTACAGGAAGTCATCGCTGAACATCGTCCTGGTTAACATTGTTTCGTTATTAAGTCACTCATCTGTTAAAGAATATACCCATTTAAAGTTGTTCACCATTCCCTTATAAAGTCGTTTTACCTTTAATTTAGTACCAAACTAATGGTTTTCATAGTTTTAATAAAGCTACAGTATAAACTATACCGAGCTGTTATACTGGTGTATAAGTCCACCCATAGGACGTACAGTATAGGCCTTATACACACCGTGCTGTGCAAGGATATCATCGGTAGGTCCTGGGCTGAAGTTACTCAAGTATGTATGAATAGTTGTGTGTGGAGGAAGTTGTGGGCAGAATGTATCAATGACTTGAAAGGATTTAAAGATGTCCCCGCTATGAGGAAAGTTATCCTCGGCTTGGCCAATAAATAAAAGTGGGTTTTTTATGAGGTGGAAGAAGCAGACGTTACACAACTTCTGCAATTACAAGAAGAGTTAACCAATGAAGATCTGAAGCAACTGGAGATGATGAGAAAAAAGCAACTGCAGATGATGATATTCAATTGTTTGTTTAAAATTATTTAAAACTTTTACTCCATCTGTAAATAATGTCTTTTGTCTGATGATAAAAAAAATTTTTCCCAGGAAACCTAACCTCCTCATTTACTTTTATTGTTTTGGGGAAATTGGATTCGCTTAAAGTCGTTTCAGTTAAAGTTGCACTTTTCAAGAATGTATCCACAACGTGAAGTGAGGACTGACTGCACAAAAGCACAAATGATGCATAGCAGGTCATGACAAATAAGGGGCCCATTGAGGGACAGCACACACAGTGAAATTGGTTTATGATGAAAGAGAGATCATAGGTTTGTTATTAAAAATGGTTTTTCTGCTTCAACGTTTTTTTTCTTTCTACAAGAGTGAGGCTCATGGAAGAGGGAAGTTAAACTGACAGTGGGGAAGTGGGGCAATAATGGGGCATAACCAGCAAGGGAAGGCCTAAGTCACATTTGCCACCACGGCCGTGAGGTCTACAAAATCTATGGCCACTAGCAATTATAGGGCGGCTGCAGTATTTCCACGGTCACACAATGTAGCAGTCACATATGTTTTTATTTTTTGGGGAGCCGCACGGCGTATTTATAAATTGTGGAGACCGAAAGCGTGGGGGTGCTGTACGGTCTTTGATTTGATGTCTCACGGTGACCTTAGGGCGTTCCTGCGGCGGCCATATAATTTTCAAGGCAGATGCAAGGTGCCCGCAAGGCGACCGCAGGGGGACCGCAGGGGGGCCCTAAGGTGAACAGGCGGCCAGACGGATGATAACGAGTGGGTTTTTTTTTAACTAGTTCTTTTGTTTCGGCTTGTCAAATTGCTACGGCGAACGTAGAAATGAAAAAAGTTATAACTCCACATTATAATTCCACGGCAACCCTACAGCCTGTAAAATATAGCCAAATGGCGTAGGGCCACCCTGAGGCCACCGCAGAAACTCTGCGGCCGCTGCACGTTTCTGTCAATTCAGAGGGCGTACGGCCGCCGTTTCCTCGCCATAGAGCAAATATGACTTAGGCCTAATGAGCATACAGGAAAAGAAGAGAAGGAGGGTAGGAAACACTGAAACTAGCAAGTAAGAGGGTTGAGTTATGAGGGGTTAATGGGGGTAGTAAAGATCGTGGGGGAGGGGGGTGATATGAAGTGAAGGTGCACTGCCTGCTTGAAGCCCAAGAGAGGGAAAGAATGCCCTCTGGAAGGTGGTTCCATAGATGGGACAGGTGAGGAACAAAGGAGTTACGAT
The DNA here is from genome assembly GCF_056783735.1 of Eptatretus burgeri. Taxonomy (NCBI): domain Eukaryota; kingdom Metazoa; phylum Chordata; class Myxini; order Myxiniformes; family Myxinidae; genus Eptatretus; species Eptatretus burgeri. The sequence continues at coordinate 59,651,357 of NC_140969.1, forward strand.
GTGCAGTCTGCCTGGATTTTGGTAGCTTAACCAGGAAGAGGCTACTGAAAGAACACATGCATCCTCGAGTCACTGGGGAGGGTCTTAGGACAGAGAGAACAGAGGGAGCAATATCAGTGAAGAAGCAGTAAAAAAAGAGAGACCACTGACTTGCTTGTGATCTGAAAGCGACAGACCTTGTGCTTTGGCTGCATCACGAGAGATTGCAATAATGTTGACAGCTTTAGATTCCACTGAATATATGAGAGACAGATGTGATATTGGGGCACCAGCCCACAGAGGAGAGCAGTACTCCAGTGAGCTCTGGAAAAAGTCTTTGTGCACTGTGAGGAGTTCTGATTTTCCAAGGAAAGACTTGGATAGATGGAAGATGCCCCATCGATGGTTGGTTTTGGAGGCCAGCGTAGCTATGTGGTTGGCTCAGGAGAGGGAGGCTATTGCTGATGTTGAGGCCTAGAATTGTAATGGACTGAATCTTTCAGTGGCTGACCATGGAAATACTGTATGTAGATGGATTGGTTTAAGAAATCATTCCAAAGTGATAGGATGAGTGTGGGATTTTCCAGGATTGAAAGATGTGTTCCATTTATCAGTCCAGTATCAAATCTATTAAAGACCAGCAGAAAGTGATGGAGCTGCACTCTGCTTCGTAGTGCGACGGGGCTACTGTAAGACACAATGTGGTGTGATTTGCAAAAATGAAGAGAGGGTTTTTCAGAGCATCGGAGAGGTCGTTTATATAGATGGACAAGACTGGACCCAACCATATAAGTAAATGTATGGTAGAATGGGCATTTCGGTGTTTTGTGCAGATTTTCTTGTGGCCATCTTGGAATATATATGGTGATGGCACCTGCAAGTCGTGTAGCAGCAGTGGGGCAGAATGTTTTGCGGTTAACTGTACAAACTATCAGATTGGGGCAAAATAACATGGTCTTAGCTTCTACAAGTGAGTAGTGATTATTAATAATTTCTATGATGATCTGTATGCAGCCATTATGAGCTTGGCTGGGGGAAATTTAGCTCAAATCTTTTACGAACCGGCTGGTCAGGCTAAGGTGTTTGTAATTTATAACTTGCCCAGGGTGCCTCAAATAGGTTGGCGCAAAGGACACCGTGGGATTTTTAACGTCCGCCAACTAATGTCGGTGATGGGACACCGAGTTTAACGTCCATCGGAGGGATGGGGCACACATTGATGAATCACCCAGTCTGTAAAACACCGGGATGACAGTTCCTAGCTGGGTCCAGATTCAAACCCAGGCGAGAAAAGCAAAAGCAGCATCAAAAGTGGCCACTGACGCACGGACAGACATGAACTTCAACTTGCATCATAGATTTGTAAATACTTTATTTATTTACTTTTGACACATACTGTGATCTAAAAATGCTGCTGCTGTGATTTTGATTTGTTTATGAGCTTGTTGCTGTGCTAATTTAGGATCTTCATAAACTGCCTGGTAAGATTTGTTCTCAGATGTGCTGGAATGTTCTCAGACAAAACTTCCAGTATGGACTAGAATCGCATTTGCTGGAAGACACAGGATTGTTCTGTGTTACTGTATAAACCTACAAGAGTGATATGTGACGGGTGAGATGGGTGATATGTGACAAGCTGGATGTTTTCATCGTTCCCATGCTCAATTTAACTCTGAGTGAACAAGGTGTTAATGTCAAAAGCAGTTGTTAACACCTGGAGCCGATCGTAATCAGTTGTTTAAAACTCATTAGGATTATGGATTGGGAAAGATTTCCTTTGATCTCTTTAAATCAACCTTATGGACAGTCATCGTACGAGAGGACACCGTGACGGGAATCAAAGAATCAACAGCTCCGAAGGATGAGGTGAACACACGTAAGTTGTGCCAGCAGGATTGGGACACTGGATGGCGGAAATAGCTCAATGCGGGAATCGGAGTTGGCCATTGCATGTAATGGTGAACCTCTTCGTTTGACTTTGTATCTGTTTCTTTGACATACTTGTTTCAAAAACTTTATGCTGTTGATGTGGTTATTATAACGCCACTCATAAGTCACAAGCACCGACTGACAAAGATCCTATGTGAGTGGTAGCTGAGTTGAACGTTCGTCCAGACTCATGAAGCTCAAAGCTTGGTTATAGTCATTTGAGGATGCACTGAGTCCAGCACCACAAACCACATACGCACACACCAAAGGGAAGGAAACCCTGAAGGTATGCGTGTATCATATCTCTCCATCACCTCCGATCCGACACCATCAGTCTGTTAACATTTCAGTTTTTTTTTTCCTCTCCTCCCTTATTCCTGGACCGATTATTTTGAAACTGACTATCAGAGCCACCCAGATCTATTACTTAATTTGCAGTTTGATAGCTTTCCTGTTGATATATACAGTAGACTAGGCGTAAGTCATCACCATCGGGACCGAGAAAAAAGTGACGACTTAGAAATGTGACGACTTACGCGTATGCGAACATTCATGATTACTGTGGGGTGAAGGATGAAGTCGCGCGCGGCCTGGACACGTACGTGTGAGAGCCGGCTATTGTACCA
>NC_140969.1:59656390-59708890 GCF_056783735.1 Eptatretus burgeri
GAGCAATACATTGACTGTGCGAATGCAGGAAGTCAGAAATCCAGGAATGAAGGTAGCCTTATATATCACAGGCAGATAGCTAGTCAAGCAAAGCAGGTTGCCAGACTGTCGGATGCCTGAGATATGACCATAACTATATTTTATACAACTGTTAACCCCCGACCCCAATCCAACCTCTTCCTAAATTTCCAGTTTTTCATTCCTGAGAGTTTGCATCTGTATCCATCTTGTCCAACCTGTATCCTCTCCTACCCCATATTGTTCCCTACATTCCTTATTCATCTGTCTCTATTTTGTCCCTTAACCCTGATGTTGATGTCCCCCTTTCTTTCTCTTGTTCTTTTTGTTCTATTGCATCTAGATCCATTCTGTGGTCTATCTCTTCCATGAGCCTTGACTTTTTAAACAAAAATAATCTCCAAAGAGATGATCTTGACTTCTTGGTTGAGATTTAGGGCCACCAACCATTGCTGAGCATAGGAGCAAAAGTATGTCTAGAGTTCAGTGACTGGGACAGAATCCAAAACTGAGTTCAGGTTGTTCGAAAAGAGGAAAGACTCGACATCAGCAGCAATGATGGATTCCACGTCTTTGCTTGGAATCAGAAGTAATCTCACTGGTGTGTATTTGTTAGGATCTGTTTTTTCACTCCACTTGTAGATGTGAGTGATGTTTCCTCACTTCCATGATGGGAGCTGGCCAAAGGAGGACAGACTGACGAGGACAGACACAGGGGAATCAAGAATGGTCGAGCAGGAGTTGAAAACACGAGCATTGATACCATCAGGGCCAATCGGGTCAAGGCTGAAGCAAATTTTCTCTGCCTTTTTTTTTTGGATGAGAAGGCTATAAAGTCCATTCGACAGTGTCTCGGAGGTGGTGAGATGGGGATAGAGTATGATTGGTTGGGTAGACAAAATTTGGAGGTAAATACAGAGTTTAGACATTCTGCCTTGTCTTGGGCAGAGTCTGCAGTAATGCTATTTGAGATGAGGGAGGGGGTGGAGGTGGATGATCCACCAGTGACAGACCCACCAAAACACCAGCATGACTTGGAAGAAGGAGTCTGGTTGTGGAGTTCAGCCTTGAGATTTTGCAAGATTGTGTTTTCTGGCAGGACTCAGGATGGACACACACTTGTGAGCCTTAGAGAATGAAATATAGTTGTTCTCAGTCAGGTTAGCTTTCCATGTTGAGAAAGCAAGCTGCTTGACTGCAACCATCTCTCTACAGGATTCAGCATACTGGATCCTAGAGGATGGATAGATTGACTGCAAACAGATGGGATAAAGCAGTGCATGAGACAAAGTAGGCTTTTGTGAAGGTATTCCCAGGTAGAATCAATATCATATGTAGTGCAGATAGGAGCCCAATCCTTTGTCGGAGGACAGATTACAATACCTGCCAGTTGGCCTCTGCAAATAGCCATATTCTGTCATTGAGGTTGCTCCCTTACAATAGCCAGAAAGATGGGTTTTGACAAGAAAGTGGTCAGAAGAGCCAAGAGAGGAGCAACAGGAGAGTTTGGTTGGAAAGTTAATCATTACTAATTCCAGGAGGGAGGATGTACCAGTTGCAGAACTCCGAGTTGGGAAGTTTACTGATTGGGTCAGACCCACAGATTCGCAGAAGGCCTTTGATGCAATGTCATGGCTGGTTGTTACAAAGCTCACACCTCACCATCTTACACGATGACAGTTGAAATCATTGCAGATGAGGAATAGAGAGTTTCGATGGTTGGTTACAACTTGATACATATTAGATGTAGTGGAGGTACACAGTGAGTTGTCATCATTGCGTGCACGGTACAGCACACAGACAAACATTAGGTGATTGTGAAGAGGTATATGCAGCCTCAGGTATTCCAGAGGGTTTGAAGGAGTTAGTGTGGGTGGTGGACAATGACCAATTGAGTTCTTGTTATACATGGCAACATCACAGGGGATTTCCTAGTGTCTGAGACAATCTATTGAGATGACAAGCAATGGCTTTTTGAGTATTTCAAGGTGGAGTGGCGGAAGTAAGGAAAATGTAAGGAAAGTTTAGAAAAGATGAGCTCTAGGTTTAGATAATATGCATCCAAAATTGGTGAGGAAGGTGGCAGAGTAGATAATCATAACTTTAGCCGATATCATTAACAGCTCATTGGAGGCAGGGCAGGTACCAGAGCAATGGAGAGTGGCCAAAGTGACAACATTATTAAAGAAAATTATCGAGAGAGAAACTACATGTTAATTATGTGTAATTTAAATAATTAAAGGCAGTCAGCTTGCATTTATGAAAGGGAGGTCATGTTTAACAAGTTTATTGGAGTTTATGAAGCAGTTTATGATTGGGTGGATGAAGAAAGTGTAGTGGATATAGTATATCACGATTTTCAGAAGGCATTTGACAAGGTATATCGCATAGAAGGCTGCTGGCTAAGGTTAGGGCTTTCAGAACATCTGTTAGTGCAGGTAATTGGAATGATAACTGGCTTAGTGATGGGAAGCAAAGAGTGGCTGTGAGTGGTAAGATATCTGGAAGGGAGGTTGTAAGCTTCAGGGATAAGCACAAGGTTCGTTGTTATTTATAATTTATGTAAATTACTTCAACAGTGAGGTTAATAGGAGACTTTACAAACCTGCAGATCAAACGAATCTTTGACATAGGATAGACAGCAGAGAGGGGGGTGATCAGCTTCAATAAAATGTAGATACTATCAGAGATTGTGCAAAGGATTGGCAGATGCAGTTTAACAGAAGGAAATGTAAGGTGCTAGGAATGGATGAGAGTATTAAAAATAGAGATTACATGATGTAAGGTGCAGTCTTGGAATGTGTAACACAAGAGAAGGATCTGTGGGTGGTACGGGTAATAGATACGGGGTGGGAGGGGGAAAACATACAGCAAAGTGCCTGACAGTGATACAGTAGGGATAGCCAATAGGGTTTTAGGTTGCATTCGCAAGGGGACAAATCTATACGATGCTAATAAAAGGCTGTGTGTTTTTGTGTTTGTGTTTGTGTTTGTGTTTGTGTTTGTGTTTGTGTTTCTCCTCCATTACTCCAAAACCATAAAAACCTAGCAGCCTGAAACTTTGCATGCATATTAAGGGACTCCAAGGAAGTGCATGACTGAAAATTGGATGTTTGGTTTAATTAAAACACCCCTTTTGAAGATAATTAATGGCCTTATTTAATTATATCCTTTATCAGGCGATCCTCGGCCACCTCACTCTCTGGAGTTTTAAGGAGTTTCCTAAGTAACCTCGCTGAGGTCTGAAGCCACCATGTTTTTTGGCCTGCTCAACCATGCCTTCATTTTGAACAGGCTGCACCGATTTCTTTACAATAACACTTTTTTTTTATCACTTTCCTCACTCATATTATCGAATGCCTTTTTAATCGTAGCTACGGATCGCTGGGTACATTGCAATGCTTATAAATGCCTGGAGATAGCAGCATTAGTTGCTTTATTTCATTTCCGCATATACGATCACCATGAGAATCTCTTAAACCAAGCAGAATTGCAAGAATTAAGCTCCAGAATCGAACTTACAAACAGTTCCGACTCCTAGAAAAGTGTTCATTTGTCTAATTCGGGCATACTCGACATTTCGGCGGTGTCTGGGAGGTGTATGTTTAATATGACGGTTCGGTGATTGCTATTTGCGTGCCAAGTGAGCCGTTTCTTATCAACCGTTTCATTTGAGTGCTTGCTTCAGTGCTTAAGCCACTTGGCAAGCGCTCTCCAAAGTGCTTGGTTGTTCATATCGGTAAAAGTACCTGTGCTTTCAATATATCATCAATGAGACCTACGTTTACGCTATGTGTTGGGCCTCGCGGTGTCGTGTGGTGGGTGCCTTGGGAGGCGTCTCATCCACTGAAAATGTGCAATTTTATTTTTACAGGACATTGTTTTGTTTTACCTTTTTGTGAGATCTCCTTTTTGTATGTCTGTTCATAATAGCTATGGATCACTGGGTACATTGCAATGCTTATAAATGCCCGGAGATGTCGGCGTTCGTTGCTTTATTTCATTTCTACAAATGCGATCACTGCAAGAATCTCTTGAACTAAGTATAATTACAAAATTTAATCTGAAGAATTGAACTTTCAAGCAGTTCTGACTCCTCGAAAAGTGTTCATTTGTCCAATTCGGACATACTCGACATTTCGGCCGTGTCTGGGAGGTTTATGTTTAATATGATGTTTCACTGATTGCTATTTGCGTGCCAAGTGAGGCGTTTATCAACCGTTTGGTTGGAGTGCTTGTTTGAGTGCTTAAGCCACTTGGCAAGCGCTCTTGGTCCAAGCTGCTTGGTTGTTCGTTTCGGTAAAAGTACCCGTGCTTTCAATATAACATCGATTAGATGTATGTTTCCCCCTTTGATGGGTGCAGGTAGCCGTGCGATGCCGTGTGGTGGGTTCCTTGGGAGGCGTCTCATCCACTGAAAATGTGCAATTTTATTTTTACAGGACATTGTTTTGTTTTACCTTTTTGTGTGATCTCCCTTTGATATAATCCACGCCTCACTTCGACATCGATGCATATATAAAAACGATAAGGTCCCTCCGACCAGGTGTTTGCCGTGATCTGGCTGTGAAGACATAGAGCATAGATCGAATTTTTGTGTTCTGTGCCTTGATATATTTTTGAATTTAATTTCACTAATTTCACACTTGAATTGCTCTTTCAAAGAACTTTGTTTCAAGGTAAATCTTTGTGCTTGTCGTTTATATGTACTTTATGCGTGTGTACATTTGCACGTATGTATGTATATAAACTGTATTACCACAATGGCAATTGGCACAGGTGTGTGTGTGTGTGTGTGTGTGTGTGTGTGTGTGTGTGTGTGTGTGTGTGTGTGTCTTTCTCTCCTCAACTACCCCCTCCTGCAGTGTATAGCAACATTTGGTGAGGTGTCGCTCTCCTCACCTTCGCACCCCCTCCCTTCTCGCTCTCCCCTCCCCCTTCCTTGCTCCCCCTTCCTTGCTCCCCCTTCTTCATCCTCTCTGCCTCCCCTCCCCCCTCTCTCTCTCTCCCACCCTCGTTCTCCCCCCTCCCCCCTATTGTCCCCATCAGTGAAGCGAAGGGCTGTATTTGCTCATGATAAATGAAAGGAGGTCGTGTTAACATTGTACAGGAATTTTGTGAAGCCTCATCAAGAGTATTGTGTACAGTTTTGGTCACCATATCTGAGAAATGAAATCACTGCCAGAGAGAGGGTTCAGCGTAGAGTGGCGAAATTGATTTTGGGCTTTGATGAAGGAGAGAAGACTTGATGCATTAGAAAGGAGGCAATTGTGTGGTAATCTGATGGAGATTTTAAACATAATTACAAAGATCTTTAAAAGATTTATAAAAGCGTATAGATAAACTACGTGCAGAAGAGCTTTTTTTTTTAACTTAAAATGGACAGAGGCAGGATTAGAAGCCTCAGTTTTTAGTAAAGAAGAGGAGAGTTAGGACTCTAAGTCAGGGGTCTCTTACTAAGAAAGTAGTTCGTTGCATGGAATAGTTTGCTTGAAAAGTACTGACAGCAGAAGCAAGAGATAGGTTTAAACAGGAATTTGATAAGTATCTGGAAGTGATAAAGATAGAGGGGTGTGTGGATATTGTCAGGACTTGTAGTTAGCTTCGGTATGGATGTGTGATTGTGTTATGTGATAATGTCTCATGAAAAAGTGGACGTGCAGTCGATGTTTGTTCATTCCTCACCCAATAACTCAACCTTACCCTCCCCAACGTTGAAGACAAATAATCAAATAGTATATGCAGTAATTCCTTGCTTAATATGGTTTCACTCAACGCAGTTTCGGTATTACACGGTTTCTATTCGGGAACACTTTTCGCACAACATGTAAAGGCCCTGTCACACCTTGACGATTTAGCCAGCGTATGCCTGACATATGCAAAATTTGGCTAAAATGCTGGCACACGTCGAATACGTTATGGGTAAGTTTGTATACGTTAAGAGCACGCTGGCATACGTCGTAGTATGCTGACTTTTTTTCGTAGTATGTTGGCATACGTCTTTGTACGCTGGCATATGTCTTTGTATGCTGGCATACGTCATAGTATACCGAGGTGTTAGACAAATTTTCCATGCTTGAAATTTTTTGACGTATGCCAGCGTATGACTCACATGTTCCGCATAATGCTGGCCATAAGTTGTAGGCACGTTACGCGATCGTTGACACACATCGACACACGTTACTTGTAAGTTACTCATAAGTCGAAACACATCGAGGTAATGTTAGCGTACCCGAAACTTATTTCTAACCTGTGAGTAACGTGTTGTTGGCACGTTACGCGATCGTTGACACACGTCCACACACGTTACTTGAACGTTACTCATAAGTCGAAACACGTCAATGTAATGGTTAGCGTCAGTGTTCCACACTCCCTGGTTTTTTTTCTTTTGTATGATGGTTATGTTGACACTTTGATTTCTAGTGCGGTTATAATATAATATAATTAATAGGCTGCCGCTCAATGATTTAAATCATAACCGCACTAGAAATCGAAGTGTCAACATCACCGTCATGCCAAAGAAAAAAAAACCAGGGAGTCTGGAACACTGACGCTAACCATTACCTTGACGTGTTTCGACTTGTGAGTAACTTACAAGTAACGTGTGTCGACGTGTGTCAACGATCGCATATCGTGCCTACAACTTATGCCAGCGTATGCGGAACGTGTGTCATATGCCGAGTACGTTGAGAAATTTTCAACATGCTGAAAATTTCTCGACGTACTCGGCGTATGATGAAGTATGCCAGCGTACTACGACATATGCCAACATACTATGACGTATGCCAACGTGCTCTTAATGTATACAAAACTTACCCATAACGTATTCGACGTGTGCCAGCTTGGTTTGGCAAATTTTTCATACGTCGGCATACGCTGGCTAAAACGTTAAGGTGTAACAGCGGCTTCACACTTCGATGTCTCGTGCGGTTATGATTTGAATCGTCGAGCCACAGCCTATTAATAGCCTACGCCACTTGATCGTCGGCGATACGCTGCCGCACGCTATGCATAAGTTACACTATCGTTGGGCATAGGTTGTGAACGCCGACAACATGCTCAGCATTCGTTGGCATAAGTTATCTATATGTGATTGAAACGTTCTGTGTACGTTACTAATACGTTATGCATACGTCCAACACGTTATTATACGCCCAAAACTTAAAAAAAACATCAATAGTTCAGTGTACGCCAGCGTTTTACATACATTTTGAGACCTTGCCATACACTGGCTAAAACGTCAAGGTGTGGCAGGGCCCTAACATTCCCGTTTTAGTGTCGTTTCTGAGCGGCAGTTGACGACCTTTTTTTGCACTACACTGCTGGCTGTGCAGAACGATACAACTCACATCTCTGTCCTTTGCTCCTCCATCTTTCTGTGTGACACGTCCTCAACCATTGTTACTTTTTATCAGGATTTATCAGTGCCATCCATTGAAATCATGAGAGGTAAGTAATCATTCATTGATACTAGTGCTTCTGAGCAAGAAAAAAAACCAGGAAATCTATTACGTTGGATTTTAAATTCCAAGTACAAGAGCAATGTGAATTAGAAGGTGATACTCGAGGTCCTCCGCCTTTTTTGTAGCATGAGAAATAGATCTGTGGAATATGAAAGCTAAATCTTGAACAGTTTTTGAAATATCACATACACAAGCCAAGTTACACAAATGGTTGTCATGGCAACATGATTCAGCCAATCACAGCTGTGAACTAACCAGGTTGACATAATGTCATGAGGAATAGATATCTCCAATATGAAGGCGAAATGTTCAAAGGTTTTTGAAATATCGCAAACACAAAAGTACATGGACAGATGATCCATTGGTCAGTCGGACGGAGCTCATGTTAATGAGCGTGGTGGTAAGGTGTTTTTATTGGTGTGGTGGTGAGGTGTTTTTATTGGTGTGGTGGTGAGATGTTTTTATTGGTGTGGTGGTGAGGTGTTTTTATTGGTGTGGTAGTGAGGTGTTTTTATTGGTGTGGTGGTGAGGTGTTTTTATTGGTGTGGTAGTGAGGTGTTTATAATGTGGTGGTGAGGTGTTTTTAATAATATGCTAGTGAGGGTTTTTAATGTGGTGGTGAGGTGTTTTTAATGAGCGTGGTGGTGAGGTGTTTTTAATAATATGGTAGTGAGGTGTTTTTAGTGTGGTGGTGAGGTGTTTATAATGTGGTGGTGAGGTGTTTTTAATAATATGGTAGTGAGGTGTTTTTAGTGTGGTGGTGAGGTGTTTATAATGTGGTGGTGAGGTGTTGTTAATAATATGGTAGTGAGGTGTTTTTATTGGTGTGGCAGTGAGGTGTTTTTATTGGTGTGGCGGTGAGGTGTTTTTATTGGTGTGGTGGTGAGGTGTTTTTATTGGTGTGGTGAGATGTTTTTATTGGTGTGGTAGTGAGGTGTTTTTATTGGTGTGGCGGTGAGGTGTTTTTATTGGTGTGGTGGTGAGGTGTTTTTATTGGTGTGGTAGTGAGGTGTTTTTATTGGTGTGGTGGTGAGGTGTTTTTATTGCTGTGGTAGTGTGGTGTTTTTATTGGTGTTAGGGTTGAGGTGTTTTTAATTATATGGTAGTGAGGTGTTTTTATTGGTGTTTGGGTTGAGGTGTTTTTAATTATATGGTAGCAAGGTGTTTTTATTGGTGTGGCGGTGAAGTGTTTTTATTGGTGTGGTAGTGAGGTGTTTTTATTGGTGTTTGGGTTGAGGTGTTTTTATTGGTGTGGTAGTGAGGTGTTTTTATTGGTGTTTGGGTTGAGGTGTTTTTAATTATATGGTAGTGAGGTGTTTTTATTGGTGTTTGGGTTGAGGTGGTTTTAATGATATAGTAGTGAGGTGTTTTTATTGGTGTTTGGGTTGAGGTGTTTTTAATAATATGGTAGTGAAGTGTTTTTATTGGTGTGGCGGTGAGGTGTTTTTATTGCTGTGGTAGTGAGGTGTTTTTATTGGTGTTTGGGTTGAGGTGTTTTTAATTATATGGTAGTGAGGTGTTTTTATTGGTGTGGCGGTGAGGTGTTTTTATTGCTGTGGTAGTGAGGTGTTTTTAATTATACGGTAGTGAAGTGTTTTTATTGGTGTGGGGGTGAGGTGTTTTTATTGGTGTGGCGGCGAGGTGTTTTTATTGCTGTGGTAGTGAGGTGTTTTTAATTATACGGTAGTGAAGTGTTTTTATTGGTGTGGCGGTGAGGTGTTTTTATTGCTGTGGTAGTGTGGTGTTTTTATTGGTGTTAGGGTTGAGGTGTTTTTAATTATATGGTAGTGAAGTGTTTTTATTGGTGTTTGGGTTGAGGTGTTTTTAATTATATGGGAGTGAAGTGTTTTTGTTGGTGTGGTGGTGAGGTGTTTTTATTGGTGTGGTAGTGAGGTGTTTTTATTGGTGTTTGGGTTGAGGTGTTTTAATTATATGGGAGTGAAGTGTTTTTATTGGTGTGGTGGTGAGGTGTTTTTATTGGTGTGGTGGTGAGGTGTTTTTATTGGTGTGGTAGTGAGGTGTTTTTATTGGTGTTTGGGTTGAGGTGTTTTTAATTATATGGGAGTGAAGTGTTTTTATTGGTGTGGTGGTGAGGTGTTTTTATTGGTGTGGTCGTGAGGTGTTTTTATTGGTGTTTGGGTTGAGGTGTTTTTAATTATATGGGAGTGAAGTGTTTTTATTGGTGTGGTTGTGAGGTGTTTTTATTGGTGTGGTCGTGAGGTGTTTTTATTGGTGTGGTCGTGAGGTGTTTTTATTGGTGTTTGGGTTGAGGTGTTTTTAATTATATGGGAGTGAAGTGTTTTTATTGGTGTGGTAGTGAAGTGTTTTTATTGGGGTGGTAGTGAGGTGTTTTTATTGGTGTTGTAGTGAAGTGTTTTTATTGGGGTGGTAGTGAGGTGTTTTTATTGGTGTGGTCGTGAGGTGTTTTTATTGGTGTTTGGGTTGAGGTGTTTTTAATAATATGGTAGTGAAGTGTTTTTATTGCTGTGGTAGTGGGGTGCTTTTATTGGGGTGGTAGTGAGGTGTTTTTATTGGGGTGGTAGTGAGGTGTTTTTATTGGTGTGGTAGTGAGGTGTTTTTATTGGTGTGGTAGTGAGGTGTTTTTATTGGGGTGGTAGTGAGGTGTTTTTATTGGTGTGGTAGTGAGGTGTTTTTATTGGTGTGGTAGTGAGGTGTTTTTATTGGTGTGGTAGTGAAGTGTTTTTATTGGGGTGGTAGTGAGGTGTTTTTATTGGTGTGGTCGTGAGGTGTTTTTATTGGTGTTTGGGTTGAGGTGTTTTTAATTATATGCTAGTGAAGTGTTTTAATTGGTGTGGTAGTGAAGTGTTTTTATTGGTGTGGTAGTGAGGTGTGTTTATTGGTGTGGTAGTGAGGTGTTTTTATTGGCGTGGTATTGAGGTGTTTTTATTGGTGTGGAGGTGAGGTGTTTTTATTGGTGTGGTAGTGAGGTGTTTTTATTGGTGTGGTAGTGCGGTGTTTTTATTGGTGTGGTAGTGAGGTGTTTTTATTGGTGTGGCGGTGAGGTGTTTTATTGGGGTGGTAGTGAGGTGTTTTTATTGGTGTGGCGGTGAGGTGTTTTTAATAATATGGTAGTGAGGTGTTTTTATTGGTGTGGTAGTGAGGTGTTTTTATTGGTGTTTGGGTTGAGGTGTTTTTAATTATATGGGAGTGAAGTGTTTTTGTTGGTGTGGTAGTGAAGTGTTTTTATTGGGGTGGTAGTGAGGTGTTTTTATTGGTGTGGTAGTGAGGTGTTTTTATTGGGGTGGTATTGAGGTGTTTTTATTGGTGTGGTAGTGAAGTGTTTTTATTGGGGTGGTAGTGAGGTGTTTTTATTGGTGTGGTCGTGAGGTGTTTTTATTGGTGTTTGGGTTGAGGTGTTTTTAATTATATGGTAGTGAAGTGTTTTTATTGGTGTGGTAGTGAGGTGTTTTTTTTGGGGTGGTAGTGAGGTGTTTTTATTGGGGTGGTAGTGAGGTGTTTTTATTGGTGTGGTAGTGAGGTGTTTTTATTGGTGTGGTAGTGAGGTGTTTTTATTGGGGTGGTAGTGAGGTGTTTTTATTGGTGTGGTAGTGAGGTGTTTTTATTGGTGTGGTAGTGAAGTGTTTTTATTGGTGTTTGGGTTGAGGTGTTTTTAATAATATGGTAGTGAAGTGTTTTTATTGGTGTGGGGGTGAGGTGTTTTTATTGGTGTGGCGGCGAGGTGTTTTTATTGCTGTGGTAGTGAGGTGTTTTTAATTATACGGTAGTGAAGTGTTTTTATTGGTGTGGCGGTGAGGTGTTTTTATTGCTGTGGTAGTGTGGTGTTTTTATTGGTGTTAGGGTTGAGGTGTTTTTAATTATATGGTAGTGAAGTGTTTTTATTGGTGTTTGGGTTGAGGTGTTTTTAATTATATGGGAGTGAAGTGTTTTTATTGGTGTGGTGGTGAGGTGTTTTTATTGGTGTGGTAGTGAGGTGTTTTTATTGGTGTTTGTGCTGAGGTGTTTTAATTATATGGGAGTGAAGTGTTTTTATTGGTGTGGTGGTGAGGTGTTTTTATTGGTGTGGTGGTGAGGTGTTTTTATTGGTGTGGTCGTGAGGTGTTTTTATTGGTGTTTGGGTTGAGGTGTTTTTAATTATATGGGAGTGAAGTGTTTTTATTGGTGTGGTTGTGAGGTGTTTTTATTGGTGTGGTCGTGAGGTGTTTTTATTGGTGTTTGGGTTGAGGTGTTTTTAATTATATGGGAGTGAAGTGTTTTTATTGGTGTGGTTGTGAGGTGTTTTTATTGGTGTGGTCGTGAGGTGTTTTTATTGGTGTGGTCGTGAGGTGTTTTTATTGGTGTTTGGGTTGAGGTGTTTTTAATTATATGGGAGTGAAGTGTTTTTATTGGTGTGGTAGTGAATTGTTTTTATTGGGGTGGTAGTGAGGTGTTTTTATTGGTGTGGTAGTGAAGTGTTTTTTTTGGGGTGGTAGTGAGGTGTTTTTATTGGTGTGGTCGTGATGTGTTTTTATTGGTGTTTGGGTTGAGGTGTTTTTAATTATATGGTAGTGAAGTGTTTTTATTGGTGTGGTAGTGAGGTGTTTTTATTGGGGTGGTAGTGAGGTGTTTTTATTGGGGTGGTAGTGAGGTGTTTTTATTGGTGTGGTAGTGAGGTGTTTTTATTGGTGTGGTAGTGAGGTGTTTTTATTGGGGTGGTAGTGAGGTGTTTTTATTGGTGTGGTAGTGAGGTGTTTTTATTGGTGTGGTAGTGAGGTGTTTTTATTGGTGTGGTAGTGAAGTGTTTTTATTGGGGTGGTAGTGAGGTGTTTTTATTGGTGTGGTCGTGAGGTGTTTTTATTGGTGTTTGGGTTGAGGTGTTTTTAATTATATGGTAGTGAAGTGTTTTTATTGGTGTGGTAGTGAGGTGTTTTTATTGGGGTGGTAGTGAGGTGTTTTTATTGGTGTGGTAGTGAGGTGTTTTTATTGGGGTGGTATTGAGGTGTTTTTATTGGTGTGGAGGTGAGGTGTTTTTATTGGTGTGGTAGTGAGGTGTTTTTATTGGTGTGGTAGTGCGGTGTTTTTATTGGTGTGGTAGTGAGGTGTTTTTATTGGTGTGGCGGTGAGGTGTTTTATTGGGGTGGTAGTGAGGTGTTTTTATTGGTGTGGCGGTGAGGTGTTTTTAATAATATGGTAGTGAGGTGTTTTTATTGGTGTGGTAGTGAGGTGTTTTTATTGGTGTTTGGGTTGAGGTGTTTTTAATTATATGGGAGTGAAGTGTTTTTATTGGTGTGGTAGTGAAGTGTTTTTATTGGGGTGGTAGTGAGGTGTTTTTATTGGTGTGGTAGTGAGGTGTTTTTATTGGGGTGGTATTGAGGTGTTTTTATTGGTGTGGTAGTGACGCGCTTTTATTGCGGTGGCAGTGGGGTGTTTTTATTGGTGCGGTCGTGAGGTGTTTTTATTGGTGTTTGGGTTGGGGGGTTTTTAATTATATGGTACTGAAGTGTTTTTATTGGTGTGGTAGTGAGGTGTTTTTATTGGGGTGGTAGTGAGGTGTTTTTATTGGGGTGGTAGTGAGGTGTTTTTATTGGTGTGGTAGTGAGGTGTTTTTATTGGTGTGGTAGTGAGGTGTTTTTATTGGGGTGGTAGTGAGGTGTTTTTATTGGTGTGGTAGTGAGGTGTTTTTATTGGTGTGGTAGTGAAGTGTTTTTATTGGGGTGGTAGTGAGGTGTTTTTATTGGTGTGGTCGTGAGGTGTTTTTATTGGTGTTTGGGTTGAGGTGTTTTTAATTATATGGTAGTGAAGTGTTTTTATTGGTGTGGTAGTGAGGTGTTTTTATTGGGGTGGTAGTGAGGTGTTTTTATTGGTGTGGTAGTGAGGTGTTTTTATTGGGGTGGTATTGAGGTGTTTTTATTGGTGTGGAGGTGAGGTGTTTTTATTGGTGTGGTAGTGAGGTGTTTTTATTGGTGTGGTAGTGCGGTGTTTTTATTGGTGTGGTAGTGAGGTGTTTTTATTGGTGTGGCGGTGAGGTGTTTTATTGGGGTGGTAGTGAGGTGTTTTTATTGGTGTGGCGGTGAGGTGTTTTTAATAATATGGTAGTGAGGTGTTTTTATTGGTGTGGTAGTGAGGTGTTTTTATTGGTGTGGAGGTGAGGTGTTTTTATTGGTGTGGTAGTGAGGTGTTTTTTGGTGTGTTAGTGAGGTGTTTTATTGGTGTGTTAGTGAGGTGTTTTTATTGGTGTGGTAGTGAGGTATTTTTATTGGTGTGGTAGTGAGGTGTTTTTATTGGTGTGGTAATGAGGTGTTTTTATTGGTGTGGCGGTGAGGTGTTTTTATTGGTGTGTTAGTGAGGTGTTTTTATTGGTGTGGTAGTGAGGTATTTTTATTGGTGTGGTAGTGAGGTGTTTTTATTGGTGTGGTAATGAGGTGTTTTTATTGGTGTGGCGGTGAGGTGTTTTTAATAATATGGTAGTGAGGTGTTTTATTGGTGTGGTGGTGAGGTGTTTTATTGGTGTGGTGGTGAGGTGTTTTTATTGGTGTGGAGGTGAGGTGTTTTTAATGTGGTGGTGAGATGTTTATAATGTGGTGGTGAGGTGTTTTTAATGAGCATGGTGGTGAGGTGTTTTTAATGAGCATGGTGGTGAGGTGTTTATAATGTGGTGGTGAGGTGTTTATAATGTGGTGGTGAGGTGTTTATAATGTGGTGGTGAGGTGTTTTTAATGTGGTGGTGAGGTGTTTTTAATGTGGTGCTGAGGTGTTTTAATGTGGTGGTGAGGTGTTTATAATGTGGTGGTGAGATGTTCATAATGTGGTGGTGAGGTGTTTTTAATGTGGTGGTGACGTGTTTATAACGTGGTGGTGAGGTGTTTATAATGTGGTGGTGAGGTGTTTTTAATGTGGTGGTGTGGTGTTTATAATGTGGTGAGGTGTTTTTAATGAGCGTGGTGGTGAGGTGTTTATAATGCGGTGGTGGGGGGTTTTTAATGAGCGTGGTGCTGAGGTGGTTACAATGTGGTGGTGAGGTGTTTTTAATGAGCGTGGTGGTGTGGGTTTTTAATGTGGTTGTGAGTTGTTTATAATGTGGTGGTGAGGTGTTTATAATGTGGTGGTGAGGTGTTTTAATGTGGTGGTGAGGTGTTTTTAATGTTGTGGTGAGGTGTTGTTAATAATATGGTAGCGAGGTGTTTTTATTGGTGTGGCAGTGAGGTGTTTTTATTGGTGTGGCGGTGAGGTGTTTTTAATAATATGGTAGTGAGGTGTTTTTATTGGTGTGGAGGTGAGGTGTTTTTATTGGTGTGGTAGTGAGGTGTTTTTTGGTGTGTTAGTGAGGTGTTTTATTGGTGTGTTAGTGAGGTGTTTTTATTGGTGTGGTAGTGAGGTATTTTTATTGGTGTGGTAATGAGGTGTTTTTATTGGTGTGGGGGTGAGGTGTTTTTATTGGTGTGTTAGTGAGGTGTTTTTATTGGTGTGGTAGTGAGGTATTTTTATTGGTGTGGTAGTGAGGTGTTTTTATTGGTGTGGTAATGAGGTGTTTTATTGGTGTGGCGGTGAGGTGTTTTTAATAATATGGTAGTGAGGTGTTTTATTGGTGTGGTGGTGAGGTGTTTTATTGGTGTGGTGGTGAGGTGTTTTTATTGGTGTGGAGGTGAGGTGTTTTTAATGTGGTGGTGAGATGTTTATAATGTGGTGGTGAGGTGTTTTTAATGAGCATGGTGGTGAGGGTTTTTAATGTGGTGGTGAGGTGTTTATAATGTGGTGGTGAGGTGTTTATAATGTGGTGGTGAGGTGTTTTTAATGTGGTGGTGAGGTGTTTTTAATGTGGTGCTGAGGTGTTTTAATGTGGTGGTGAGGTGTTTATAATGTGGTGGTGAGATGTTCATAATGTGGTGGTGAGGTGTTTTAATGTGGTGGTGACGTGTTTATAACGTGGTGGTGAGGTGTTTATAATGTGGTGGTGAGGTGTTTTTAATGTGGTGGTGTGGTGTTTATAATGTGGTGAGGTGTTTTTAATGAGCGTGGTGGTGAGGTGTTTATAATGTGGTGGTGAGGTGTTTTTAATGAGCGTGGTGGTGAGGTGTTTACAATGTGGTGGTGTGTTTTTAATGAGCGTGGTGGTGTGGGTTTTTAATGTGGTGGTGAGTTGTTTATAATGTGGTGGTGAGGTGTTTATAATGTGGTGGTGAGGTGTTTATAATGTGGTGGTGAGGTGTTTATAATGTGGTGGTGAGGTGTTTTAATGTGGTGGTGAGGTGTTTTTAATGTTGTGGTGTGGTGTTTATAATGTGGTGGTGAGGTATTTTTAATGAGCATGGTGGTGAGGGTTTTTAATGTTGTGGTGAGATGTTTATAATGTGGTGGTGAGCTGTTTTAATGAGTGTGGTGGTGAGGTGTTTATAATGTGGTGGTTACGTTTTTTTAATGAGCGTGGTGGTGAGGGTTTTTAATGTGGTGGTGAGGTGTTTTTAATGTGGTGGTGTGGTGTTTATAATGTGGTGGTGAGGTGTTTTTAATGTGGTGGTGAGGTGTTTATAACGTGGTGGTGAGGTGTTTTTAATGACTTGGTAGTGAGGTTTAGTATTTAATGGCATGCATTTTGGTTAAAACAAGCCTGTTCCTCTGCAGCAACACGCTAGTAGTATCTGTGTATATGTTTACGTAAGATGTAAGAAAATGTGATCGAAGGTACTACTCAATATATATATATATATATATATATATATATATATATATATATATATATATATATATATATATATATATATATATATATATATATATATATATATATATATATATATATATATATATATATATATATATATATATATATGCAGTAAGGCAACAAATTGCGTCCCATTTCAGCCATTGCTGCACAACCTGTGACCAACACGAGTCGCCTGCAACACAAATGCATTGTCTTTTGCCATTCATACAGCACTGTCAGGGGGACACAGTTTTTCATTAGAGAGAAATAAAGATGATGTGACTCAGTTCTCAAACCTCAACACATCATTTTTTTATGGTTTTTTTTGTTATGTTGAAGGCTTCAGTCACAGACTAAGTCGTGGTAATCGAGGCAAAGCGTTAAATTAAAGAACTGCATGAATAGAAAAGCAAGAAAAGAGAGAATTGTCCAAGTGTGTTTGAGGAAGTAAAAAATCTGCTTTTTGAAAGGAGGAAGGTCATAAGTGTTTGGGAAGATGTGAGAAGGTAAAGAGTTCCAGAGTTTGGCAGTGGAGGGGAATAAACAAACATGGTAACGGCCCACCCTTGAGTTGCCAATGGCCACGCAATAATCATGTGATGTCGTGGCTTGTCGAGTATTCCTTGGTCTCGCTAATGGTGGAGGGACACAAGCAGCAAGTTCTTGCGAGCAGAAACCGAAGTAATATCTGTAGACAAGAGAAAGAGAGCCTACTATGCGGTGTAATTTGAGCAGGTCAAGTTTTGAGGTCACATTGGTCGAGTTGACAAGTCGAATAACTTTGGATTCAATTCTGTCCAGTAAGTATGTGGAGCTGGAACCTCCCCAGATGTGAGAGCAGTATTCCATACAGGTACGAATAAATCCTTTAAAAAGTTGGAGCAACTGTTCAGAGGAGAAGAATCTTCGACATCTCAGCAGGACTCCCAATTTCTTCGAGGCAGACTTAGCTATTTGCGTAATGTGTGGATTTCAGGATAAATTTGATGTTAGAGTGATACCTAGTAGGTTTATTGTATCACATGTTGTAATTGTCGAGCTTTCAAAGGAGATTGGAGAGAGAGAGAGAGAGAGAGAGAGAGAGAGAGAGAGAGAGAGAGAGAGAGAGAGAGAGAGAGAGAGAAAGAAAGAGAAAGAGAAAGAGAGAGAGAAAGAGAGAGAGAGAGTCAGTGTGAGAGAGAGAGAGAGAGAGAGAGAGAGAGAGAGAGAGAGAATGAGAATGAGAATGAGAATGAGAATGAGAATGAGAATGAGAATGAGAATGAGAATGAGAATGAGAATGAGAATGAGAATGAGAATGAGAATGAGAATACCATTTTTTTTTGAACCATTGAACTTAACTTGATTATATTTGCCCCACGGGGAGATCTTTCCAAATCCGAATTTGAAGAGGTGGCTGTGGTGAAACGAGATGTCGATCGAGTGAGGGGAGATCAGGAACATGGGAAAGACATGGAGGAATGTAATGTTGAGTCATCAGCATACGAGTGCATTTGGTTATTTGTGGAAGAAAGAAGGTCATTGATAAAAAGAAGGAAGAGTGTTGGAGACAGATTGGAACCCTGAGGTACACTGCTATTGATAGGGAAGGGGGGAGATATTGAACCATCAACAATTACGGAGATAGAGCGGTTGGAGAGAAAGCTCGATATGAGAGAGCAGAGTGAAGGAGGAAAGACGAAAGAGGGAAGCTTGAATATCAGACGCCAATGCCAAACTCTGTCAAAGTCTTTTGAGATATCAAGGCTTTCAACAAAGGATTCCCCAAAGTCTCTCAAAGAAGAGGCCCAGACATTCATCATGTAAGAGGATATCATGTGAAGATCTTGCCTTGCGAAAGTCATATTGTTGCTCAGGTAGAAGACTGTGAAATTCAAGATGCTTGAGAAAATGGGAATTGAGAAGACATTCAAAGACTTTGGAAACAGTAGAAGTCAGAGCAATAGGACGGTAGTTAGAAGCGTTTGAATGATCACCCTTCTATATTGTTGTGAATTCGCGCCCGCCGGCGTGCGGACGGCCACATCACTCGAATCGCGACCGCGTCGTCCACCGGACGGACAAATCAATAGTCACCCTCCGGGAACTATCGCCCGGAGCCAGTCACGGGTGGGCCTTTTGACCTCACCACAATCGTGCCAATTGGCCACCCGCGTAGGATAGGGTTGTTTGCCAAACTCGACCTACCTAAGTACCCACGCGGACGGTAAACTGGGCGATCGTATCTCGCCGCAGGTCGACTCTGGACACGAACCGCTTAAGCCGTCCGTTCCATGCTCAAGTGATAACCGAGCGGTGTTATCATCGGCCTCGACGGTTCCGATTATTTACTGGGCGTTTTGCACCCACTACGAACCCTTTACGTGAAGCAGGATGGAGGGTCAATAAAGAAAAGACGAAGCGAAACGGGAAAACAGTTCACACAAAGCACATTTATTACGCGACACATGGAAAGCACACATATACAGCCAAACAGTCAAAATGCACATATAGCAATCAAAAGCAACGAGGACGCAGAGTTACGACCGACTACGCGCACACACGGTAACACTAATGCAGTTCGACTTTACAGATGGCGCCAACACACATTTACTCAAAAGCAAAGGAAAGAAGCCACCCTCATAGACAAGGGGGCAGACGGGCCTGTAGGCCAATATGCGCGCGTGTCCTGAAGGAGCGTCCAGGCCCGCGAGACCGGGGGGGGGAGGGTCCTACCTGCGTCCTCGTGAAGCGTTGGCGGACAAGCCGCAGATGTGGCCGCGTGGCTGTGCCCCGACTCCGTGCTCCTTGGCGAGTTTCGTTGGCACGACATTTAGAGTGAGGTGTGAACGGGGCCCCCTTGTTGCACTATCTCAGCGCGGGGAAAGGGGAATTGTTGATGCCCTGGGGGATGGTGAATGGCTGGCTGGCTTGGGTCCCGCGACGAGCGATCCCACACCGCAACCTCGTCGCCGACCGCCGTCCTTCTCGCCTCGGACCCGAGCTCCTTGCCTCTTCCCGCAACTCTTCTCAGCCGACTCCAGAACCCAACTCGATGACACACCGATGACTTCGCCACCCAACTTGACTCTCTGCCACACCGATGACTCGATTCACTCTTTTCTGCCCTGATTCGCCTTGCGCTCGCCGTTTTATAGGCTGACAGGAGCAGCTAATATGCAAATATCTGGATCAGGATGACTTCGGGGGCGGAGCCACGCTTGCCAATTTGTCGGAGGAAAGGGGGCGTGAATCTCCCCTGATCCTAGAATTTGCATATATCGATTTCCTACAGACGCGCCTGGAGGCGGGGCCAAGCCGCTCCGCACTTACTAATTGGATGGAGCAAAAGTGGGCGTGTAGCATTCCTGATCCGAATTTTCCTCGGAAAGGCCGCTATTTGCGCTCACGGCTCGGTGCTTATCGCTGAACAGGCCCAAGACAGCCCAGCGCTCAGTGTTCACAGGTGGTACGGGAATGGCCGGAGAAGGAGAGAGGTGAAGGTGGTGCAGGGTTTTCGGTGGTGGTTTGATGGTTATGGTGCCGTTTGGGAATGGCGGTGATGCGATGATGTGAGATTGAGTTGTGAAGGTAAAGGTTGGCTGTTGGCGTTGTTGTTGTTGTCTGAGGATTTGAGCGTGGTTGCAGTTGGTGACGATGGCTGGCGTGGTGGTTGTTGTGTGATGGCGGTTGAGACGTGGTTGGTTCAAAATAAAGATAGAACAGAAAAACGGCTATCTCAAAGCGTCGCAGCCCGAATGAATCACATAAAAATCCCTCTATACAACGGGTTTGGGGCTAACTACACATGTACTTTGAGATATCTCACCTACGGGCCCTGAATGGTGGTTTGCGAATTTCCACAGCCGTAAGAATATAATAGGTTGTACTCAGGAATGTTTCCAGGTTGAAGGAAAAGTTTGGGTTTTTAAGTAAAAACAAAACAAACTAGAACGGGCACTCGTAGAGCGCATACCTTCGCCGCAGCCACTAGTTACCTTTGTATGAAGTTGTCCACAACGCATCTCAATACAAATATGCATTTCGTGACCCCCATGACCTTTGACCCACAACCGCTACCTAGGGTGACAATAGTACTATACCTTGTGTCATTTCAGAAGATGGGGGAATTGAACACTGAACAATTTGGAGTTAATTTGATGTAAATTGGAAACATATTAACCGTTTTCATCATGAAAAAACGATGTTGACCTTTTTGTGACCTTGACCTTTGATCCGATCGCTCCCAAAATCTAATGGATTTGTCCTTTCATGATGCCAAACAAATCCAAAACAATTAAAGCCTCTTTGCGTTTTTTTTTTTTGCGTTAAGTTGTCCACAACGCTTTCCGATATAAATGTGAATTTGTGTGACCCCCTTGACCTTTGACCCCCAACCACTGCCTTGGGTGACAAAAATACTATACCATGTGTCATATTAGAGGATGGGGAATTTAATTTTGAACATTTTGGAGTTAAATTGCTGTAAATCAAAACAAAATTGACAATTTAATCGCGAAAAAACGATTTTGATCTTTTTGTGACCTTGACCTTAACCTTTGATCCGATCACTCCCAAAATCTAATCGATTTGTCCTCTCGTGATGCCAAACACGCGCACAAAATTTCATGACAATCTACGAAGTGGTTTTTGTGTAATGTTGTCCACAACGCTTCCCAATCAAAAACTCTATTTTCGTGACCCCCTTGACCTTTGACTTCCACAGACTAACTAGAGTTGCAAACACGATACCATACACAATATCAGTGGATCGGGATTTGAATACTGAACATTTTGGACTTAATTTGATGTAAATCGGAACAAAATTGACACTTTAATCGCAAAAAAACGATTTTGACCTTTTTGTGACCTTGACCTTGACCTTGACCTTTGATCCGATCGCTCCCAAAAGCTTCGCCTGGCGTCCTTGAGTAACTGCACATCATCTCTGAAAATTTCATGCAAATTGGTCCAGCAGTTTTTGCGCAATGTTGTCCGCACACATATTTACCAATAAATAAATACAAAGGGGTCAATACAATACCTTCGTCAAACGAAGTTTGCGAAGGTAACGAGCAAGAACGGGTGCAGGTTCTTAAACACATTTCTTCAAGACACGGGGAGGAATGCCATCTTGCCTGTAGGTCTTGCTTCTGTCCAGAGAGAGGAGTATTTTTTTGATTGCATGAATAGAGATTATAGGGAGGGACATATGATTGGTAAGGGGAGCATCAGAGGGACGTGGAATGTTAGAGTCATCCAGTGTGGAGTTAGAGGAGAAGAGAGAACCAAAAAGAGTTGATTTATCAGTCGAAGAGACATTGATAGTATCATCGGAATGGAAAAGGGAGGGAAAGGTAGAGTGACAGAAGTTGTTGGAGATACTTTTAGCTAAGGACCAGAAAGATCTATTAGTGGAAGAAGATGAGAGGTTGTCACATTTCTTTTGAATAAAGGAATGTTTTGCCTCATAAATAACATATTTGCAATGATTCCTGGTGGATATGAAAGCTGAATGCGAGTCAGAAGAAGAAGAGCTTTTCCATGTCCGATATGTGGCATTCTTTGCACGAATGGCCACAGAGTAGGAATTTGTAAGAGATAGATTTGCAATAGAAGGGGATATAGGCCTCCATTCCTGCAACAATAACCTCAGCTATATGTTCAGCAGAGATCGAGGAGATCTGATGACTGAGGAGAGACAGTAGTCTTTTCAGGGAAAGCCAGAAAAGAAGTTTCGTTAACGAATTCGGTCAGCATTATTGAAATGCCAATACTGGCGTTTCGTCAGAGCAGTCAGAGGAGAAGAAGTGGTGGTAAGTAAAGTGATGTTCACAAGATTGTGGTCAGAAGAACCAATTGGAGGTGAAATTGTGTAGTTATAATGCAACGGATTGGAAGTGAAGAATATATCCAAACATAGTGGTCATGTGGTCATGACCATCTGGGAAATGGGTAGGGTGGGTGATAATTTGTTCTAAATCATTAACAATGGAAAATGTAAGAGCTTCAACTCCTCCAACATTTGTGTAGGAAGATTTAAGCCACTCCCTGTGGTGTACATTGAAGTCTCTGAGATAGAGAAATTCTGCTTGAGGGTGTTCGGATGTCATGGGCTCATGGCAAGAGTTAAGATAGTCAAAGAAAGCTATAAAGTTTGCAGAATTGGGAGAGCAGTCAGTGAAGACAGGTGAAAAATCATGACGTTACTATCAATATGTACTATACTGCAACCACGAGTGGGTATCCCACAGCGTAATTCAAGCCTTAACGGCAAACTTCATTTTGTCACAAGCACAGATATAGCACATCTGTAGGCATTTTTCACCTGTATTCAGTCTCATCAGTTCAGCATCATGTAAATGGGCTCCTCCTTTTTCAAAGTTCCTTTTACATCCATGTATAATATGTTTACCAACTAATGTTTCACATGGATATACAAGGAACTCCTTGTTTGTGTGCGACAGCTCAATTGCCATTGGACAATAAACTTCATTATAATTTAACAACAATTTGTCGGAATAATTATAATAGAAAAAAGAAAATATGATCTTTCGCATGAATTGGTGTTGAAAGATTTGTTGCCTTTATCCCAATGATTACAACATAATGTTTTACCTCTTGCACCAAAGTTTTGGACGAATTATAGAGGAACATCCAAGTACGTAAATTGTTCATAAATATAGAATTTAAAACCCAACTTTCTCAGAAATGGCTGCAACTGCTTTCTACTTTACTGATTTCCGCAGCAGGTGCTGGGGACATTTTAACCCTTGGCATGCAATTCTCCTGCCTGTGGCTCCCTTCTGCGCAGCAGCTGAGAATTTTGTGCAGTAATGTTGGAAGGCTCAGCCTGGAGGCAGCCCGTGTGGATGCCAGCTGTGCAAGTGGCCTGCTTGTTGTGCTGTTTCACGCCATTGCCCTTTTTTCAGGCAGATTCTCCTTTTCCTTCCTATTTACCTGCTGTCACTTGCTTTTCAGGTTGCTGGTACTCTTAGCCATGAATTAGACAGAGCAGGTAACTTGTGGGCAAAAACATTAATAATTTGTTCAACTGGAAGTAGAAGAGCCACTGGTTATAGCAAAACAAAAATCCTGTAGGTTGATCGACTGCAGGATCTTGGGTGAAGTCTATTCCTCAGCTTAACTGATGGAAGTGCAGCATGAGTACTGCACAGTTCTTGAACAAAATGATTGTAATCCATCCACCATGTCAGTAGGATGATCTGTCATCTTTTACTTTAATTTTTACAATAAAATGAGCTCCGTCTGACCGACCAATCATCTGTTCACGTACTTTTGTGTTTGCGATATTTCAAAAACCATTGAACATTTAGCTTTCATTTTGGAGATATCGATTCCTCATGACATTATCTCAACGTGGTTATATTACGGTTATGATTGGCTTAATTATGTTCCCATGGCAACCATCTCGGTCGCTCGGCTTGTATACGCAAAACTTGTATTTCAAAAACCGTTCAACATTTAGCTTTCATATTACACAGGTCTATTCTTCATACCAATCAAACGGTGGGGGGCCGAGAGTAACAGCTCCTTGTAGGAAAATTTAATTGGTTTAATCATCACTGTTGAAAACAAACAAATTATTTTCATGGACAAATGACAAATCGAAAACGCTTAAATGACACGATTTTTACAGAAAGAAGGAATTGTTTTTGTTTTGCCTCATGGCACCTCCAGTGTGCACAGTTTAATTGAAATTCTGTGGATTCACCATAAAGAAAGAATAATGGGTCATACAAAAGTTATTCTGCAGCTGTCAAATGCACCTCAATGCCTTCTTTTTAGGGTACCAAGCCTTTCAGGGTGGGTAACCTATTGTTTTTCTCCTGTTTATTCTTCTTTTTATTCTGCCAGCAATTTTTGGGTTTTTATCACTTTTAAATTCATTTTCTCAGCAACCGATAGTCTGATTGACACAAAATTTTCACCGTCATATATGTCTTTTTTTCGTAGAATTTTTCCAAGTGATAATTTTGACATCATAGGTCATGTTGTATGGGTGCTATCTTTGAAAAAACGAAAAACTTTGGACATCTTATTCTCTGAAACCGCTTGCTCGAAAAAAAATTTGAACCATGGCTCATTGTCAAGATCTCCACTATAAGTTTTCGTGTTATGAACTGTGACATCATTGGTGAAGTGGTATCCTGGTGAAAATTTGACACGTAGAATGCAACATCTGAAAAATTAGAAATTTCTTGAGCAACATCTCCGCAACAACTCAGATAAGAAAAAAATATTATAATGTCATAGGTCACATGTTTGTTTCTTTTTTATGCCATTTTTTTTTTAAGTTAAAAATATTTTTCTCCGTAACGGCTGAACAGATTGAGGTGAAACTTTACAGGTATGACCGCCTTTCCATGATGAAGAAAATGTTCCGTTGCCTTTTTGACAAAAGTCACGTTGTTTGGTGGCCATATTGGATTTACCATAAAACCTTTAAAAATCATCTTCTCCAGAATGGTTAGACAGACTATGATAAAACTTCACACACACCTTCCTCAATACTGAATTTTGTTCATGAATAATTGACAGGTCTCATGGTTTGGCAGCCATATTGGATTGAAGAAAAATATTAAATAATGTTTTCTCTGGAACCATTTATTTCATCAAAGCAAAACTTCACAATGATCACCAAACACGTTTGCTGCATATAGAGTAGAAATAGTGACATTATAGGTCATGTGGTTTGGTGGCCATCTTGGATGGAAAACACACCTTATCTGATTAAGACGAAATTTCACAAGCATGATTGGCTCTGGCTACCCAATTCGAGGCAGAATCTAAATTTATGATGTCACAAGTCACGTGGTTCGGCAGTCATATTGGATTGAAAATGAAAATCTTTAAAAATCTCCAGAATGGCTTACCAGATCAAGGCAAACTTTACAAGTGTGACCACCTATCTAAGACAAACAAAAAGTTCCCAAACTTTTTTTGCCGTAGGTCACATAGTTTGGCAGCCATATTGGATTGAAGTGAAATATTAAATAATGTTTAGTCTGGAACCACTTCATCAATCAATGTATAACCTCACAGTTATGATTGAGTACCTTACAGACATTTGGAATGTACCTTTTAAATTTCAACCCAATCGGCCACATGGTCTGGCAGTCAGATTTTTTTAATTGTTTGAATCGTAAAAATTTTTTTTTTTTTGAATAAGGCTCACTTGGCTGCACCTGGATGGGTTTTAGGGTAGAGGAGTATCAAGTTAAATTGATAACACTGATGTCCCCAGGAAAAAGGCCAAACTGCATACATAATAAATAGATTGAATGTGGCATGTTACTCAGTCCACAACTCATCAATGCTGCATCGTAGAGAGAGATATAGGGCCTCGTTCGACTCAGTGGTGTCCCTCTTTACCCTTTGGACCCATGGTGCACACATTTATTACTTCATGTTCATATTATTTAACTACCAATTCAATTGATACCTACAATATCCTCAGGAAAAAGCGCTAACTACATACGTATTAAATAGATTGAATACGCGTGTTACTTGGTCCATAACTCATCAATGTGGGGCTTCATATGTCTTGGGGGAGTTCCGGTTTACTCTGTGGACCCATGATGTCAACATTTATTACTTCCTGTTCAAGTTATTTGAAACCAATAATGTATTTCGGAAGAAGTGCCAACTGCGTATGTAATAAATAGATTGAATGTGGCGTGTTACTCGGTCCATAACTGATAAATCTCGCATCGCAGAGCAACGTGTGGGGCCTTGTTAGACTTGGGGGAGTCTCGCTTTACCATGTGGACCCATGGTGCCAACATTTATTTCTTCATGTTCAGGTTATTTAAGCACCAATTCAGTTGATACTGACGATGTCCCCATGAAAAAGGGCCAACTGCATACATACTAAAGAGATTGAACACTTCGTGTTGCATGGTCCGTTACTCATCAATCCCGTGTTGTATCAAAGCAGGGTTGTATCAAAGCCAGACATCTAGGTACCCAGTCATCACTGCTCACAGTCATAAAGTGGCAGTTCTAGTTACTTTTGTCATTCTTAGTTGTGCTTGTTCCCAATTGGTTGGCTGTTTCGAGATGTTGGCTGAGGTTAAGCCACATGGATCATTTTTAGACTAGTTTGGGCTAAGATCTGTCTTTTGGAGGGAAGCTTCTCACAAGGAAAGAATAGTATATGGGCCCAGGTTACTAAATTTGAGACTCCGATGTGGAACGATACGTTCAAAAACAACCCTGAATGACAAAGCGAGTCAATAGAAGAAACCTGAGGCCATGGCATTTGACTGTGGCTGCAGTATTTAGAAATGCCGGGATTCTAATGCACATACACAGGAAGGTCTCAAAAGGCATGCTCAACAGCAGCTGTGGTGGTCTAGTGAGACGATATGACGCTTGCCTGCAGACTTTGCTCACAAGTAACTGTGCTTTGACAGGTGGCTTTTTGTCTCAAGGGCTTAATGAACTTTTCATTGTGACAAAGGCCAAAACTTGTGTTGCAAAACATAAATTCCTCAAAAGAAATGAAAGTCTATCCTAAATTTTGTATGTAAAATAGTCAAACATAATGTCGTGAACACCTATAGATGCACTTTTTGACACATTGGTCAACCCTCAGTGCCAATGGTTGAATGGCCAGCCATTACGTTCTGATTGTGATCCATTCAGCAACAATATAATTTTTTTAACCTATAAAATTAGTTTATATATATTTCCAAAGTTAAAACTGAGCCCTGATTAATTCTGTCACCAGTGTTTAGAGAGCTAATGACACTACTTTCTTCAATATGTACTTTAAGGGAAATTATAAGGTATACTTTCAAAGTACATCTTTCTTTCTACCTTCATTTGCCTTTTTCCTCATCATGTGTGGACTTTTTGCATATAAGCTCCAGGTTTTGATGGTGTGTAAAAACCTTAAGTTATTACCTCCGCCATGGAAGGTAGATGGAGGTTATGTTTTCTCCCCTGTCTGTTTGTTTGTCTGACTCTGAAGTGGATAGCTGAAAACGTTATGGACGGATTTGGACGAAACTTGGTGTTCAGGTTTAGTGTGCGACAAGGACAAATCAGTTCAATTTTGGTGAAGATCTGAATCCGGATACGAGAATTTTAAATTTTTAAAAAGTGATTCTTCACCATTGATGGATGGGGCCAAAAACGACATATAGCATGATGTTTGAACAATTTATGGATGACTTATGGCAAAACTTGGTGGATGAGTTGGTTCGGTGACAAGAAAAAGCCGATTTGATTTTTGGTTCTGGTCTGGATTCAGATCCGACCTATCAGTGGGGCACAAAACTTAAACTGTTCAGTCAGGCGGAGGTATGCACTCTACCGAGTGCCATTCTAGTTTGCCATGTTATTGATGGTAGTCTGCATGTCTGCATTTCTTGCATCTTTCCCCACAATCCCCACTTGCAAGGATTGTATTAAGGAACTCAAAGGGAAGAATATGATTTCTGAAATTATAAATGATTTGGAAATGAAACGATGTCGATTTAAGTCAATTGTGAATCCTAGGTATGCAAAGCCAAAGATCTCCTTTCCTAAGAAAATGCACCCAGTATGCTTATAGCTGAATCATGACCTATTCTCCCATATGTGTATGTTGTAAATGTATTGCCCCTCAAAGTGAGCTCATTGTCACACTCATTTTTCGATTTGCAAAATTGCCTGACTTCTTTCAGCAACTTTGACATCTGTCAGATGTGACATCTTCATCTGTAAGATATTATTATTCAGTGTACTTTTCTACAATGTTTCTTTTCCTTGTTTTTCTGTTTTTTAAAACTGACTCCTCACTTTTGCAACATGCTGCAAATACTCGAGACCTGACTCAACCTTCGTGACTCTGTCCTCGAGATTCCAGGTGCACTTTTTTGTGGCATAGCACTTTCCACGGCATGGATGTTACATATGGTGGTCTGGAACATCTTCGGATGTGGGTCAACGGAGTCTACCAAATGTTTAGCTGCCTTGTCTTAGAATGTGGGTCAGTGTATAATGGTTTATATATTATAGCATTGCAAGATATCTGAAGTGTATGTGAGAGGCAGGAGGAGAGTTTTTCCGGACATAGTACAACACCAAGGTGTGCTTTTGTCTTTTGAAGTAATGTTAGAAATCGATGTTAGCAGTGTGACAAATTGCAGGATGGTCTCTTCTGTGTTTGCAGCATGTTCAGTGCTGACCTAAGTGTGCTGCATGCACAGATGGAAACACTGTACACATGCTTTCACCATTAGTGATGCAAAATGCTTCGAGATGTATGTATGTAGGCCTATATATCCTGATTTTTGACGGATTTTTGTTTAGCCCTCATTTGATTTAGTCTGAAATGGGGGCTTATGGATTTGGTCTTGATTTTCGTGTGCGTGTGTGCATGCGTCCGCAATCATATCTTGGACATGTATAGACCGATTTTATTCATACATGGCACAAAGACAACACATGATGGTATACATAAGAACGTCATTTTATTTCGATATTAGATCCAAGATGGCTGACTGGTGGCCATTTTAGTTGAAAAAAAGACCAGGTGTCGAACACGTCCCCAACCATTTCTCCGACATGCATGGTCTGACTTTATTCAAACTTGGCACAAGCACAGTGCATGATGGAATACACATGCACCTCACTTTGTTGTGCCATCTGATCAAAGATGGCCGACTGGTGACTGGTGGCCATTTTAGTTGTACATAAGTATGGACTAGCCCTTTAACTCCATACAGCAAAATTACTAAAACAACAAGGGCATTTTATGTCTTTTTTTTTTTTACTTGTTTATGCTAGAACATGTAAAATAATAGCTAATTGATCAAATTTTGTGCAATGATACTCTTTACCCTGGAATAGTTACTATTACAGCTAGTCAAAGCATTCTGGGTAAAACAAAGATGGTGACTAACAGTCACATGTGGAGTAGTGATGTATCATTAAATTCTTGTTGAAAGAGAACATCAAACCAACTGCAATATACAGGAATCTGTCTGCACAATTTGTTGATGCATGTCTTTCACACAGTTGTATGTTTAAATGGTGCAATGAGTTTAAAAACAGATGTGAATTGGTGAATGATCTTGAACATTTTCACAAGCAAGTAACTGCTGACACTTAAATAAGCATAAATTGTAATGAAAAGCTAACTTTGGAGAATCACACAATTACTTCCGACATACAATTACAGAAGAATTTGATGCTCATGTTGTAAGTGTGGAAATGATTTATTATTCAGTTTCACTTGCAACTTTAAGGTTAGTTTAAAAGTTACAGCCAGGTGGATACCAAAGGACCTCACATTTGATCAAAAGTAAACTCGTGGCCATTGCAACAGAGCACCCTCACCTTCAATGCTTCCCTCATTTTACACCAAAACCAAAGTGAGCCACCATGGAGCAGAGACATTTTTACTCCCTTCCACGAAACCCAAAAAATATAAAATATAATTTCATACATCAGCCATAATGTTTATGGTAATAGTATTTTGGAACAATAAAGCTTTGATTGGTTGAATTTCTTGAACATAGCAAAACATTATTATTAGACAGTGACTTGGTATACAATAAAGTGAGACTGAGTCGAGCAATATGCAGATGACAGCTTGGTCTGCTGGCTCAGGGTGTGACGACCTCACTGCATGATATGGCTTACCCTCAACAGCCAAATGTGACCAATACAACTTTGCAGAGCATTGGGAAGTTAAAAATCATCCTCAATACAATCCAGACATGTCATCTCATGATTTTCATCTTTTTGGATCACAAAAAGAATGTCCGAGTCTCATTACGTTTGTGACATTATGAAACGTGGAAGCATGTATCCTGAACAAGGCTGTATCCACTTCCCAAACGATCAAAGTGCGACCATATTGATGAGACAAATGCCTCTGTGTATACCCTGGGAATGATTTGGAAAATGCTGTGAACTTTCATTGGCGTGCCTGGGCTTTCAGATATTTTTTGAGAATAAAATGTCCATGACAACTGTGAATTACCCTTATCTGTAGATAAATCATAATTTAAGTAATTACAAGTAGTTTATTTTTATGTCAAGCCATTAATTAATTGTTTTAGTTAAAGTTGGACCTTAAATATCTATTCACTCACACTTGACATGGGGAGGGCTGCAGTCTTGTCATTCCACTGGAAATGCTACAATGTTAATTGTAGGTGTTTTGGGATTTCTTCATACTTGCAGGTATGACCATGAGTGCACTAAATAACAATCTGAACAGTAAAAATGTTGTTTTTACCTCCACCACTGAAGGTGGATGGAGGTTATGTTTTCACCCGTCTGTCTGTCTGTTTGTCGATCTGCCTGTGAGCAGGATATCTCGAAAAGTTGTGG
Source organism: Eptatretus burgeri (assembly GCF_056783735.1). NCBI lineage: Eukaryota > Metazoa > Chordata > Myxini > Myxiniformes > Myxinidae > Eptatretus > Eptatretus burgeri. The sequence continues at coordinate 59,686,865 of NC_140969.1, forward strand.
ACGGATTCAGATGAAATTTGGTGGACAGATTTGGTGTGTGCCAAGGCCAAATTAGTATGATTTCAGTGAAGATCCCGTCAAGAACGTGGATCCAAGAATTTTTTTTAATTTTCGAAGTGATTCCTCACCATTGAGAGATTTGGCCAAAAGTGATATGTAGCGCGATATTTTATGTGGACGTTGTGGACGGATGAAACTTGGTGGATGAGTTGGAAGGTGACAAGAACAACCTGATTACATTTTGGTTGAGGTCTGGATGAAGACCTGGCCTCTCTGTGGGATAGAAAACATAAAATGTTCATCCTGGTGGAGGTAAGTGCTCTTCCGAGTGCCGTTCTACTTTGTTCTTGGAATATTCATTACTCTACATGCGTGGCACAAAGCAGGGTTAAGCAATTGGTTCACTCTGTCTATCTGGCAGACAGTCTATGATTGAGAAACTACTTAATTCCAATTGAATTTTACATTTGAACACTGTGGAACACTAATCAGAACATGAATCGGAACACAAATTTGCAGTGCAGCAATATTTTGGCTCTGAATTTGGCAAATTGTATGGTTTTTCATCCCGATCGCAAATGCACAGAGTAGTAAGGTTTTTTTTTGTTTTTTTTTACTCTGTCTGCCTGTCTGGCAGTCAACCAAAACTGAAAATCATTCCAAAAAAGAAACTTACTATTTTTAGGGATGCCATAGAGGACACAAATAACAGGCATGAATAACTAATTTAATGTGTTAAGTAAGGTGGTGTAAAAGAAGATGCATCAGTTGCAGTAAACTTCTGAATAAATGCTTCTTTTTTGACAGCCTTTAAAACTTTTATTTTGTTCCTATTGAATGATATATTTATTTGTACACGAGAATACAAATCACCTTGTTTGCACTTCCAAAACCTTCTGTTTACCAGTACTTTGGATAAATTGTCTTGACCAATCAAGTTTGCCACTCACGCGCGCTAAGGATGGAGGAACAACGAGATTTACACAAAATGACGGCTCGAGTTCGGAAATATAGATCGTGCTTGAAAACGCAAAACAAAATTGAAAAAGACCCTTCTCATGTCCCGTTTCTCAAGAGTGTGTGCGGTAATGTGTTCTGTGAATTCTCTAGTTTTGAAAGTATTCGTTGGGTTTTGTTTTTGCTGCTCTCTCCTTTATCCCAGATCACCCCCATGTGTGTTGCTAGTTTGTGAGTTCCTCTCTCCAATCAAAAAAGCGAAGTTTGTCTGACCAGATACGTTGTGTTTTACTGTTTTAATTTCATTCTTGTGTTGCTAGTCATGTTTTAGTCTGATTTTCTCTGCCAAGCTGGACCTTGTTGTTTTGAATTTGTGTCCCTGGTGAAGTCTGGCTTACTCGTGTAGGGCTGAGCGAGCTGAGTTGTTGCTCCTGACTCCGTTTTTGACCGCATATGCTTTGTTTTTGCTCCTTTTCTCCCAGGTATTGTTAATTCTCATCCCTCAGCTTAATCCTTTACACCTCCTCGCTCCAAAAAATATATAAACAACAATAAAGTCTTCACTCCAAAAACAAACAAATAAAAAAGCAACAACAGGAAAAACCAAACTCGATCTGTTGTGCACAGTTACTCCTTAATTCACTATCCCTTCTCCTTTTCAACATCACTAAACTGGATGGAGACACATCTCTAACTTTTGAGATAGTCTGGCATCTCTCCCTACTTTCCAAACTCTCTGCGTATGGCATCCAAGGCTCGCTCCACTCTTGGGTTATTGACTTCTTATACTCTCATAGCCAATGTGTGGCATGCAACAGAATCTTATCATTTCCTCTCCCTGTCAAGACTGGAGTCCCCCAAGGCAGTGTTCTGGGATAGGCTGGCTAGCCTTAAGATAAGCTGATAGCAGTCTATTCCCTCTCTTCAGACCTTGACAAAATCACAAGCTCGTCAACACACTTGGAATATGCCTTTCAATCCTGACAAATCCCACACTCTCACGATCTCTCACTGTCTGGCAAACCCTCCTATCTAATTTCTTAAGGCCCTATCACACCTTGACGTTTTAGCCAGCGTATGGCAAGGTCTCAAAATGTATATAAAACGCTGGCGTACACTGAACTATTGATGTTTTTTTAAAAAAAGTTTTGGGCGTATAATAACGTGTTGGACGTATACATAACGTATTAGTAACATACACAGAACGTTTTAATCACATATAGATAACTTATACCAACAAATGCTGAGCGTGTTGTCTGCGTTCACAACCTATGCCCAACGATAGTCTAACTTATGCATAGCACGCGGCAAGTATCGCCGACGATCACATGGCATAGGCTATTCATAGGCTGCAGCTCGACGATTCAAATCATAACCGCACCAGACATCGAAGTGTGAAGCCGCTGTTACACCTTGACGTTTTAGCCAGCGTATGCCGACGTATGAAAAATTTGCCGAACCAAGCTGGCACACGTCAAATACATATGGGTAAGTTTTGTATACATTAATAGCACGCTGGCATACGTCGTAGTATGCTGGCATACGTCATTGTACGCTGGCATATGTCGTAGTACGCTGGCATACATCGTACGCTGGCAAACGTCGTACGCTGGCAAATGTCGTAGTACTCTGGCATATGTCGTAGTACGCTGGCATACGTCGTAGTATGCTGGCATACGTCGTACGCTGGCATATGTCGTAGTACGCTGGCATACGTCGTAGTATGCTGGCATACGTCGTAGTACGCTGGCATACATCGTCATACGCTGAGTACGTCGAGAAATTTTCAGCATGTTGAAAATTTCTCGACGTATGACACACATTCCGCATATGCTGGCATAAGTTGTAGGCACGATACGCGATCGTTGACACACGTCGACACACGTTACTTGAACGTTACTCATAAGTGGAAACACATCAATGTAATGGTTAGCGTCAGTGTTTCAGACTCCCTGTTTTTTTTTTTCTTTTTATCTTGCCAAAACGAAGTTTTTGCAAGATATGTTAGTCAGCTTGTATGTTTTTTATTTATTTTATTTTATTTTTGTTTGTTTGTTTGTTTGTTTGTTTGTTTGTTTGTCTGAAATCACGAATAAAAAATTCTGCAGAGCACAGTTATCATTGGAAATTTTTGTAACTTCGCATATCAGAGGCCTATAGAGGTCCCTTTCAGTGCACAAAATTTTGAAGGTCAAGGTCACTTTGTCGCAAATCAGGGGAGTCGCGAAACCCTTATTTTTTTGAGTAATTTTGATGGGATCGTCTTCAAACTTGATGGGAATATAGTTCATGGTCTGGCGCTCAGCTGTTTAATTTTTGGTGGCGATTGGCCTTGACCATCATGGTTAGCGCCTGAGGTCAAACATATTTGACCCCAAGGTCAAATTTTCAAGTTTTAGGAACCATATCGTGTCATACCTCAAATTGAACACCTCAATGAGTGCTTTCTAGATATGTCAAGCTTGAGACATTATGACGTCATTTGGTGACGTTATGAGGCCAACGCATATTTTTCATGGTTACTCTGTAGAACGATTCTCATCGGAATCTCTCGTAGGCAGATATTCCTCAAGGAGTCGCTCCTGGTGGATAGCAGCTCTGTTTACCTCAGTGTGACCTTTAAGAAGTCACACGTGGTCACCTTTTGGCAAGATACGGGTCACCCTGCGGGTGACATTGTTTTTTTATTTTTTCTTCGGTATGACGGTGATGTTGACACTTCGATTTCTAGTGCAATTATGATTTAAATCATTGAGCGGCAGCCTATTAATTATATTATATTATAACCACACTAGAAATCGAAGTGTCAATATCACCGTAATACCGAAAAAAACAAGTGAAATCCTTCATAACAGCGCATGTGGTGAAGCAAATGAGTGCACTAATGTTAAAATATGCAATTTATGCTTTTTCAGTTGAAAAACAATTAACAAGCGTACTTAATATTTGAAATGTAAAAATCTTATTATTGTGATAAGCACCTTTATATATAACAGAAGGAATGAAATCGTTTGATACAGCGTGGCAGGACACCGCAAAAGAATGATTGTAAGTAAATTTCAACTACTAATGCATGACGAAACACTTGTTTATGGCTAATATTAAAGAGAATGATGGCATAAGAAGAACTTGTCCTGGAATCCTCGTGCATAACACCGCCCACACAACACACGTCGTGTCCTTTGACCAATCAGGAGCAGCGCAGTTACAGTATCGTTTCCTTCAGCTCGATTGGTCTTGTCCTGCACGTGATGTTTTCGGGGTTTTTTTTTCGTTCTTGTTGAATCTGAGGAGATTATTTTTTCGTTCCTGTTGTAAGTAAATTTCAACTACTAATGCATGACGAAACACTTGTTTATGGCTAATATTAAAGAGAATGATGGCATAAGAAGAACTTAGCTTTCTGTGTTCGGCGCGAAATGCCATGGTGGACGGAAATGACGTCTTTCGTTCGTTCTTTCGTACATGAGGGGAGCGTTTCTTCGTTTTTTTCCGTCAAGCAATAAATTAAATGGTTTTCACATATACAACACATTAGTTTCATAAATTTCCATTGAAATACTCGGGTATTTCCGTCAATTGTCACCATTTCCGTCGAGGTTACGCACTCCATCTACCGGACGGCCGTCATTGGCTGTCTTGAGGCACGTGGGGGGGGGGGGGACAGGGGACACCGGACCAACCGGAGACGTGGTAGACGATGCTGGGGACATTTCAAACTCGGTGCAATTGTATACAGCGCACGCGCTGTAAAAAGACAAAAAAAAACAGGGAGTCTGGAACACTGACGCTAACCATTACCTTGACGTGTTTCGACTTATGAGTAACTTACAAGTAACGTGTGTCGACGTGTGTCAACGATCGCGTAACGTGCTTACAACTTATGGCCAGCATTATGCGGAACGTGTGAGTCATACGCTGGCATATGTCAAAAAATTTCAAGCATGGAAAATTAGTCCAACACCTCGGCGTACTACGACGTATTCCAGCGTACTACGACGTATGCCAGCGTACTACGACGTATGCCAGCGTACTAAGACGTATGCCAGCGTACTACGACGTATGCCAGCGTGCTCTTAACGTATACAAACTTACCCATAACGTATTTGACGTGTGCCAGCGTTTTAGCCAAATTTTGCATATGTCAGGCATACGCTGGCTAAATCGTCAAGGTGTGACAGGGCCTTTAGTAATACTCTCAAGGAAGTACAGTCATTAAAACTCCTGGTTCTCACTATCCACCATGATCTTTCTTGGGCAAACCACGTTTCAAAGTTGGCCTCCAAAGCCAGCCGCCGACTGGGCATCCTGCGTCGTACAAAGTCCTTCCTTGACACACCTGAATTCCTTTCCATCTACAAGGCTTTCATCCACAGTTTGATTGAGTTCTGCTATCCCTTTTGGGCTGGTTCTCCTGCCTCGCACATTGCTCAGCTTGATGCTGTGGAAACCAATGCCTTCAAGATTATTGGAATGTTGCAGGTAATCTCCCGCAATGAAGCTGAGTCGATAGGTCCATCACTTTCTCATCATAGACAGGTATTTTTCTGTCTTCTTCTGCCTCTTTCCTGGTCTTCCACCCTCTGCTATTTCAATGCTTTGTCACACTCAGGTTTCTGCAGCGCGTACACGGTCCACTGTCAACCCCCCTTCTGCTGAAACTTTCAAAATCCATAACTGCTGCTCACCTCCACCCATTTGTTCCTCTTTTTCCCCACCTGTGGAAACAACTTCCACATTGTCTTCAATCTCATTCTTCCCTGCAGGTCTTCAAGACAGCTGTTCACCACTATCTCCAATCATCCTACACCCAAAACCATGATCTTTTCTACTCCTGTTAAACCATCCCTCCCCCAAATTTCCATTTTTTGCTTCCCGAGCATTTGCTTTTCTATCTTGTGCACCTCCTGCACTCTTCCCTATCCCTCACCTCACCCGCAGCCATGGTTGTCCGTCTCTGTATATTTTGTTCCTCGGCCATGCTGTTGGCATCACCCCCCCCCTTCTCTTCCTGCTGTTCATTTTGTTTTTTTGCGGTCTGATCCAGTTCTGTGTTCTAACTCTTCCATGAGCCTCAACACTCTATACAAAAAATAACAAATCACAAGATTAAAAAGGCCTACTTCTCAATGTGAAAATATTTTTTTCAATGAATAAGAGGTCCCATGGAGTTCTCTGCCTCAACAAAAAGAGCAACGAGCATGTGGCTCGATTGTTTTTGGAAAGAGCTTGCTGTAAATATATATTGACTCTGCCCAAGGAAATTTGTTGCACCGGCCACGTGGAATCTTGGACAATTCGTCAATGGAAAAGAAATACAGTGGGCTTAAGTGGAATTGAAAGCTTGGAGCATAAGGTACGAGTACTTTCATTTCTTCAAACTTTTCATTAAGTGCTATTTGTTGTCTTCTCTAACACTTGCTATATTTCATCCTTTCATCATACATTTGCTTTCAGAACACTCCATAATTTGTGTGCATTCAGATTGCTCAAATTCGTTTTGCATTTATAATTAGTCTCAAGCTATGACGTATGACTTTATAATTTTCCTTATGAAAAACCATTTATTGTAAGCGGAAATTGATTCCAATGACTTAAGTACTTGTTAATGGCATGTGGAAACACAATTTTGTACTCCATTGTGGTTATTACCTTTAAATAGGTTTTGCTGAGGGGGTATTGTAGTGGTTACATTAATAAAATTCCTAACTTATCACAATTCTCAGTCTATTGTTTCATCATAAACACTTGAATGGTTGTGGCGATGAAAACAGAATTATGAAGCAATGGACATGGTAGAAAATTTCCACCGAGTGCAAGATGAAGGTGCTTCTAGGGTGAGAGTTGTGCCAAGCTAGTGGGTGGAATGCTACTTGCATGTCACATCCTGAAATGGGCACCTACTCAGAACTAGAGAGGTTAATTGCAAGCTAATGCCCGGCAATGGCATCATAGACCTTTGTGCCCTCAAGACGTTTCTGTGTTCAGAGCTATTCTTTGGTGCTCAGTTGCTTAGGACCTTACTCTGACGAGAGGTTATGAGCATGGCACCGAGCCTGAGACCACTTGGCTTAACAATCGCTTTTCTGGGCCTCTAAAATTACAACAAAGCGGCGAGGAAGCAAAATAGAGTCGAAGGTTTGAGGGAGGGTGGGAGCCAAGCAAGTTTGAATCGGTGGTGCTGAGGAGAGGGGGAAGCAAGATGCTTCGGTGGCTGGGAGCACGGCTATTGACAGCTTGAAAGTGTAATCCCCACCCCTTGGAAGTGTTCTACAAAGGCAGCATGGGAGAGCAGAGAGTTTCTCTGGCTTGCAGGCCGATAATGCCTCAGATAATATATCACGACAATGTGCCCGACTTTTATCTTTCCCCTCCTTTTCTCTTTCCGTTGCTTATCTCTACCCGTCTCCTGCTCTGCCACAACCCTCCCAACACTCCGTTTATCACTTTTTCACTCGTTCTCCATCCCTCACATCCGACCTGATCCCTCCCCACCCAGCCATCCCACCCCCATGTTCTGCTTGTTGTAAAGAAAGGCCAATTCTAGTTTCCTTCTCCCATTTCATGAAGGAAAAGGTCACGTGATCATTTTCACATTGAAATGAAGCTGACAACAGCAGTTTCTATTTTGAATGCAATGTTTTGCAGTGCACTCTCTTATACCATCATTTTTTTGTTTTGTTAATGTACTAACTTTGAGAAATTTTAAACACTATTTAACCTTATCGCTGGATTATTGCTTCACACTCATCATTTGAAAAGGATGGAGCACAGACGAACAACCAAAGGTTTGCAACAATAGCGTGGGCTGAGATTGCCCTAATTGCTTCCTCCTGTGTTGAAGTTCCTTGGAAGGGAACTCATATTTACTTATTTATTTATTTATTTATTTAAGATTGCAGAGAAACCCAAGCATGTAGAAGTTATTGTAATTAAAACAGCACAGCTACTCTTATGTTATGAAATGTTTTGTCGCATATGTTTGAAAATGAAAAATAACAAACTCTCAGGTATTGTTTTACACCCTCGAAGGAACGGCCGATATTCCAGTGGAAAACATCATCATTACATGGCTCGTACCTTAGAGTGTTTGAAGGATTGCTGAGAGCACATTGTGTTGAAATATATAATATATGTTTGATCCTATAATTCTTATTTTATTCTTGCAAAGGGGATTTGATGCACTTAATTTTTTTCTCATTATTCACCTTTTTGTGCTTTTTTTTCTCCCCCCCCCCCCCACTTCTTGCTGTTTCCTCTACACAATGCTTTACGACAGAGACTCAGGCAAGGTGATGGCATACCTTGGACCTTGCAATGTTAAAACGACAGTGTAAGGTTTTAGCCGGTGTATTCAACCTGAATGCCGTTAGCATTTAGCAAGTATAAACGTAAATCTCGTTTTAATGAGCCTTTAAAACGTTGCTTCTGTTATTAAGTGTTGTGCCAGCAGCTGCCCTAATGAGGAAAGGTAGCTTTGTAATTAAGGCCACAGAGAACCACTTTCTTTTGCAACATCACCTGGCTCGTGAAAGAAAATATTCAATACGGAAATCTCTTCTCTCTCTCTCTCTCTCTTTTTTATTTATTTTTTTTATTTTACTGTCTGATTGTGGAATTTCTATTTATGGCAATTAGGAAACAGGGACATTACAGCGATCTGCTCATCCCAAGGAGGAGGCGTCGAGACAGACATTTGTCAAGTGATGGGTCGGCTAACTCGCAATCGTACTCTGAATCGAAACTCAATAGGCCACTCAGGTGATCTCCTTTAAGATTGTAGCTCGGACTGAGCAATGCTGATGGATCACAGTTTATTACTGTGAGCCGTTTCTTCTTTTTTTTTTTAATTTTTTTTTTTTTTAGTTCCTCTTCTGTTTCTCAAATCACATCAGGTTTTCATCTTCTTGATGTAACAAAAGGATTTAGATACACCACGATCATGCAGTGATATATTTCCCCCCCAAAAAGTAACAAAATGATCTTGCATATCTATGTTTGTATATTCTAGTGTTTGTACATTCCATTCAAATGTTGATTCAGAGATGATTTCTATCTTCTAAGTCGATCACTTTTGAGCAATTAATTTCGATGAACAACAACAAAAACGAATGGTATGATGCACAGCAGCCAATACAAGTTCTTTGGAACGGATTTGTAACATGTGGAATTCCCCATTCCAATGCTGTGGTTGAAAGGTACCCAGACACATACACATAATTTGGAAACGTAACCAGAAAGGCTTAAAATCATTTGCGATAACTTGAAGGCCATATTCTAGCCTTTTATGAGAAGGTATAAGAAACCTGATGAAAATATAGCTAATGCAACAGAACCACCTCACAGTGACATTGGCACCCTTGTTAGGTTTGGTTGATGTCACACAAAGTGCGAGCAGGTGCCATTCGGACGAGCTAGGCTGAGACGGCTGGCGCGTCTGTCGCCTGTTGTGGCGTCTGCCTGAAACCAAACCCCGCTGTTTACCTCGCACGGAGTCCTTGCTGTCCTTGCCCCGCACTTCCGCTCTTTGCGGCCACTTTGTGTCCTCCGTATTTCCAGAACTCTCCCTTGGCACTCTGCGGTGCCGTGTGGACGCTTTATCAAATCCCTGTTGAGTTTCCCGCCTGCCCGGCAAACATTTCACTTTCGTTGTTTTTTGTTGTTTCAGTGTAATCAAAACGACCTTGTCGTTTCTTCGGATATGTCTGACTTTTTTTCCCATGGATTTGCTTCTCTTATCTTGTAAATGCAGTTTCCATCTGGATTTGTGGTGGGCTATAGAAGTACTGAGAACTCTGTGCTTGGGATATAAAATGTAACAAGTGCTTCAAGTGGACAATGACATGTTCTGCGGAAAGTGTACTCAGTAATGGTTTGATGATTTGATTATAGTTGTTTACACAATATTCTGTTCAACGGTATGGCTGTGCAGGACATGAAACTGGGCCAAGTCAGGTGTAAAGTTTATTCTGATGATGGCTATGAACCAAATGTATATACTGTACTTCGTACAGTGCAAATATTTAAGCAAGTCGGTGTTCGTAAAGCAAAAAATATATAACAAAATTTCTTATTGGTTGCAATCATTTCATATTTCCTGGGAGTAAAGTTAATTTGTCGTAAGGCTTTATTAACATTTGGTCAATTAAGTAATCACCACGGTACTTCAAAGGCATCAATGAGTGTCTAGTCTCTGATTGTTTTTGAGCTGGGATTCCATCTGCAGTAATGCTTGCCAATGGAGGTTAAAGATCCCAAAGTACCTTTAAAAAGTAGACCGTTGTGCGCTTGTACATTTTCGAATTCCAAATGTTTGCCCTAACTACCGCTTTGAAAGGCAATGGCAAACAATGTAGTGCATTCTCTGCTGAAAGAGTGATTTGACAACACTGACGCTCTCGAAAGATTTTGATCATTGGAGTTGGATTGGATTATATACAGTCATCCTGGTGTTATACAGGCAGGGCATTTCATTAACGATTGCCCCATCTTTTGGAGGGATGTTGTCCCATCTCCGACATTTTCTCTGGATGTTAAAATGTCCCGCAGTGCCTTTCAAAAAGTCAGCCATTGTTCACTGGCACCTGGCCAAATTCTCATTTCCTGCCTTAATGTGCAGAAGGCAGTGGGGCAGCAGCATGGCTATGCCCCCAGAAATAATGAAAATGCACAGCCAAATTCTCCATACACATTAATGAATGGATTAACATTGGGTAATATCTAATGTAACTTTTCAGTGGGTTTGGTTGACATGTAAAGAGCAGTATGGCATTTCCTGCATAATTGTGGACCTACAAAGGTAAAACACAGAAATTGCAGCTGGTGAAATTCAAGCTTCTGGTACTTGTATGTCACGTTAAAAATCCCAACTACTATGTTGGTTAGTCAATTGTCTTATAATATATTATTTTATTTATTCATCCCCTTCCGTATTATTCACCGGAGGGGACGATAGGTTTGCTCTCCGTCCATCTGTCCGTATGTCCGTCCCATCTGTAGATTTCCAGCCTTTTTTTTCCCCCACACCCTTTAACTTATTCAACTGAAACTTGGTACATGACTTTATTTTGATACGTTACAGAACAAGCTCGAGTTTCAGGGCATTTCATCAATTTTTCAGAGTTATGTTATGTCCTTTTTGGACTTAGAATATATCACATTGGTAGGGGACATGTATTGCAAATAAATTCTCGCTCTTGTTCCACATGTGTAATATAAGTAGAAGCACCACCACGAGTCATACATAAACTGTAGAAAAACCAGAGTTGGTGTCAAAGCCACCCAATGCTCGCCTGTTTATGCATTTATCGATTTTAAAAGACTAATCTTGTACTATTTTTTATAAAGCATTGCAGTGAAGTCTGATCCAAATAATTTTAAAGCAATATATGTATTTGTATATTGTAATCAGTAAAAAAATAGTGTCGTAGATAAAAACATTAGAAAGGAAATAACTTGCACCAAAAACTTTAACATTTTCACGCTCACGCTCACGCTCACGCCGGGGGTATCGCTATAGCTCTCTGTTCTTCGAACAGGCGAGCTAAAAATGTACATTTTCCTTGTAAGGATATGAAATTTTGAGTGGGGGGCATCATCCAATAATTGGTAAATAACAGTTTTTTTCAATTAATTAGTAATTAGACAGTACTCTAGTACTCTCTATATAGGGATGGTGTGGAAAAAAACATGGCCACCCCATCTGTTATCTCCAAAGTTGGAGTTTCTCCTCTAAAAAGTCGCTTTGGCTACACATGAGAACCTACTTGTTTGTGCAGCTGATTGTTGAGGCTGAGATCACTTTTCAGTTTTCAAGACCATGGAAAAAAATAACAAAAAAACAAGACCAGTCAAACCCGGAAATTATTCTTCCCATTCCTCTTCATCATCATAATCATAATCTTCTTCAGATGGCATATTTCCAAGTTGCCTCCTTATCCTCCTCCTCCTCCTCCTCCTCCTCCTTCATATGCAGCACAAGGCTGCAGATAGCATCATCGGCTGAGGGCGCAGCTGTGCCACTGGTGCAATGCCTTCTATTACCAGAACACTGGTATTAATTTCACTGCCCTCAGAAAGATGACAGGCTGAGTCAACCCCACCTGGTGTTAATTTAATGGCTAAAACAAGGGCTCAAACTCAGGACCCTAAGATTCCAAGCCAGCCACCCTAACCACTAAGCCAACACCAGGCTATCCAAGCTGCCTCGATCGATGGTGATGATTCTGGTACCATCCAGCAGAGTTTTACTTCATACAGGAATGGCCTGATCATCGGTGCTATTCCATCACTGAGGAATGGCAGCGCCCAGTGTGCAATATGCTCGGTCTGGTTTTCATCAGGTCCAATGGTATGAATCGTGGTGGTCCAGATATGATTCTTACATGTCCAAACCATCACAGATTAAAAAAAATAATCAGATGGCAACTGGTTATTTCACTCATTTGCATATATCATCACTGGCTCGCAACAACACCACGGAGCTGTGCATTCTGCAATTGTCGCACACATGTCTAATATTGAGCCATTCATATTTTCCACTGGTGTGCTCAGTGATGAAGCCTACATAAGGGCTTCTCGTATAGACAGGGCAGGTACTTGGCATACAGAAAACAAAATTCTTGCTCTAGCACATTTGCTGAATATCCTAGTGTATGTGTACAACAGCGAGAGTATGGATTGTGTAAGGTACTCCCCTGTGCATGTTCAAGAAAATTTACCTGATAATGTCACACAGATGGCTATGTACATCAGGCTTCAGCATGATCACTTTGATGCCATTCTCTCTACTGTTAATCCACAGTAATTATTTTGAACATTTCTAAGTGCAGGTCATTGTGTGCCCTGTGGCTGGATGAAGACATTATTCTTTTTTTTGATCCATAATGTTGTACTCTGGGATGGAATTGTGTCTTGCAGTACTGCATTTAATTCATAAATAATTTCTCCCACCCCATGCATATCCATTTCACAACATATGAGCACAAACAACTGATAGTACTTGCACAGCGTTTGACTGAACAGACCTTCTACAACTCGGTGATGAAAACTGAAATGTGCAGGAAGGCAAAGGGTTAACAGTTGAAGATGAAAATTTTGTTTATTATATTGCATCATTGTTAAAATTGAATTCATTATAGAGGATATAGGCAGACACAAAATTGATCTGACTGTTTGTTAGCTTGTTTATGGATGGGTGATTTTGTACAACTGTAGTGATTGTGACATCAGTGACAGGGTCTCTTCAAAGGTGAATGTGCTGTCTGTGCTTATTCATCCCTTACTTGACAACCCCATTTCATTGTTCTTCTCTCCACTCCTCCTTCTCTTTCTTGTACCCCGCTCCCCCTACCCCCTTCCTTCACCTCCTAATTACATTGGGTGAAGCAAGTCAAGCTTTAGATCTGAAGCATGGCTTTATTAAACTGAATAAAGCAGTGCTGAAACAAAGGAAACAAAATCAAGGAATTACAAAATGAAGGATAAGAGCAAGAGGAGTTATAACCTGAAAACAAGAGTTATGGCATAGCAAACACTCAATGAATGTCGAGCAAGAGTTGGTATTGCAAATGTACCAAGTTTATGACATTCTCCCCATCTCAAAAGTTGAACTTATTATTTTACAGGCTTAGTTTACTAAGCAGCCAAATAACACGATTAGATCGTCTTGATATGGGTTCAGCCTCAGCAGACAATTGTTCGTTGGTTCTATAAGTCACGATTGGAGTCTCAGCAGGAATTCCGCAGTCCTCTGCAGCAGGCAAAAAGTTATCAGTGAGTATTCCCTCACTAGTAGTTGGCCCAGAGTCCATGCATTCTGTAATCTTTGTGTTACCTGCTTTGTCAGGACCTGGAAAATCACTTCAAGGTGCCAGGTACCATATGGACACTGTGGTCTCCCTACCGTCAGGGTGTCGAACATGAACGTACTCAGGGTTCACTTCCAGTAGATGAACTTTGTCGACAAAAGGGCCATACTTTGTCTGGCGCACCTGTCTCTTCAGAAGGACCTTGTAGGAAAATGCGATCCAGGACAGAATGGCATGCCCATTTGTAGACTGATGCTGAAACCTGAAAATCCTCTCGTGAAAGGTCACATCTGTCACAGTCGACAGAAGGGACCGCACAAAGTGAATGTTGTCAGGGAGAACAGATTCACACTGGGAGGTAGAAAGGTCTCTGAAGTATGAGTTACAGCTTTCCTGATAATGTCATCATATCGTTTGACCTGGCCATTCCCCTGTGGATTATCGGCGTAGTATGGCTGGTGGCGATACTACATCCACGAAGGAAACCTCTGAGATCAGTGGACATAAACGAAGAGCCATAATCAGAATGTATGTATGCAGGCATGCCAAAATTTAGAACAGTTAGCAAAAGCACTTGATAACTATGGTGGTGCTGAGGTCGGGACAAGGGAAAATAAAAGGGAACCTGGAGAACTCGGTGACGACAATAAGCAAGTACTTGTTTTGGGTGACTGATGGATAGGGCCCCTTAAAATCAATGTTGAACCTTTAAAAAAACTGTGTTGCTTTTATCAATTCACCTGGTGGGGGTTTGAAGAATCTTGGCTTTAGTTCAGCATGCACTGGGCAAGAAGTACTCATATTTTTAATGTCATCCAGTGAGAAGGGAAGGTTGTGACATCATACAAAATGTGCCATTCTTGTAATACCTTGGTGGCATAGTGAGTCATGGAGCTCGTAGAGACAGTCACGGTTAGCTGCGGAGCAGTAAATATGTGAGTGTATCTGCAGCAACATTGTCCTTACCTGGCTGATAATGATATCGTAGCGGTAGTCCCTTTTGTCCCTTTTGAGAGTTTTTATAGGCTTCAGAAGCACCAGCTGATGGTGGAAAGCTTTTACTTTGTATAAGTGGATGGACCTTCTCAGAGAATTTGACAATTAATTGCAAATAGTAAGAGAACATGCCCACTACCTGACGTAGCGATGGCCGATAGTGCGGTGGTGATAGCTCCTGGAGGGGCCAAAGATGTTCACTGTCAGGTCTAAGAGAGCCATTGCTGATAGAGTAACCAAGAAGATCGATGGAATTAGCACAAAAGACACTCTAATCAGTATTGAAGGTCAAATTGTACCTCTTGGTGGCTTGAAGGAATCTCCCAAGATTGGTGTCATGCTTTTTATCTTGGAACAGCATACGTGTCCCGATTCTTTGAATAAAGAATGCTCCAGGCAGCTTACCAACACTTAGAGGTTTAAATCACTTTTACTTTATTTTATAACACTCCAAGTGTGCCTGTAATAAACATGACTTTTCTACACATGACCACCCTTCTGTCAGACAGTGAAGAACTGCCCTCGGCCCCTGCCAACAGAGATGATGCCACACATGGGTGGACCATAAATATGCATGAGGAAAAACATGAATATACATGAGGCACCACATGGGCGGAACATAAATATACATTTTACATTCAAACTTGCTTACATCACACTTGTTGGCTCTTTCCGCAAATAGTGACATTGTTCAGATAGGTAACTGTATCATGGAGATTTTCCTTAGCTATGATGTTGTCGATTATGCGTCGGAAGATAGCAACAACATGCGGTACGCCAAAGGGGATTTGGAAGAACTGGTACATTCTATGGTTAGCTTCATAAGCAGTGTAATGTCTTTCTTCTTCCTTTATTGCGATCTGGTGGTAGGTGCTATGTAGATCTAGTGTGTTGAAGACGTGGTATTTGGTGACTTTTCCTACCGACTCGTTAACTTGTGGGAAGGGGTAGGGTATCCAAGATGGTAACTCGGTTAATTAGCTGAGAGTAATCCATAACCAACCACTTTTTTCTGGCACTCGTTGGTGGTCACAAATGCTTGTGCTTGCTGCGGAGATTCACTGTCCTGACTCCTTCGTCTAACAGCCTCTTCATCCCAGCCCCTATAAACTTAAGATCCGCAGCTGTATACTGCCTTGACAGTCAGGGGTGAGTTTAGAGAACAGTGATGGTGGATGTGCCATGGCAACAGCCAGGCTGCATACCTTAAGTGGGGGGGGGGGGGAGGGGGTTAGTCACCATCGAGATATGTCTCGAGAGACACCCCTGAAAACAATATCTGCCCAACCTTAAAAATGAATTTTCAAACTTGTCTCCCTCCTATAAAACATGTTGCTGCCTTGTTCAGTCTGTCTCTGGAGTATACTCCCCTCCTCTATCCCTTGCCTTTCTTAAAATGGCACCACAACCGACTCCGCTCATGAGAAGGCCGAATGCCTCAATTCTGTGTTTCATTCCAAATCTTGTGTCCCTAACCCATCACGCTCAGTACCCATCAAATCCAGTCATACCAAACTGCTTCTGGACTCCGTTTCTTTTGCACCTGTTAGAGTGGAGAAGTTTCTGACAAACCTCAACTCTGATTCTGCATTTGGACTAGACGCCATCAGCTCACGTGTCTGAAAAACCTGCTCTGCTGCTCTTGCACATCCTTTTTCTGCTGTTTTAATCCTATAATTTGCCCTCGGTCATCTTCCATCTGTTTGGAAATCAGGCAACATCATGGCATTGGATAAAAAGGTGCATTGGATAGAAAGGTGCAAAAAACTGTCCCCTCAACAACAGACCTATTAGCTTTCTTCCAATCATCAGCAAGGTCGTGGAATCTATCATCACGGTTGAAATGAAATCCTTCCTTTTCTCCAAAGGCTTCATCTCAGATCACCAATTTAGATTCAGACCACGTCACTCTACCTTGGACATGCTGTGGCTACTCTCCCCAAAAAAGGCTTATCTTGTGTAGCCTTTTACGATTGCTTTATTCAGCTTTCTTTGGCGAGAAGAACATGACGAGGAGTCAATTAATTCATTTATTTAATATATAAAGCTCATTCTAACCACTGATTGACTTTGTCTGACTGACTGACTGAGTGACTGATTCACTCACTCACTGTTATTAATGTTCAGTATCTTCCATGTGACGTAGAAAGCTGAAATTTTGCGTGCTGATGGACATCGTGGGTACGAAGATCATACACTGAGAAAAATCACAGGACCATTGCAAAGCATCCATAAATGAAAATATAAATAAATGGAAAAAAAAGAAAAATAAATGCATGTGAACGACCCGACAGAGACAATGGGGAAGCATAGTAATTTTGTGTGCCAATTGACATCGAAACCAATACACCAGGGGAAATCACAGAACCCTTAAAAAGCGACTCTAAATGAAAATAACTAAATGAAAAAAAAATAAATGCAGGTGAGTAACCTGAGACAATGGGGAAGCACAGTAATTTTGCATGCCGACGGATATCAAAGCTGATACACCGGGAAAACTGAAAACTCACAAAAACCATTGGAAAGCATCCATAAAGAAAATATAAATAAATGAAAATAAATAAATGGGGAAAAAATAAAAAAAAATTAATGCAGGTGAATGACCCGGCCGAGACAATGGGGAAGTATGGTAATTTTGCGTGCCAATTAACGTCGAAGCCGATACACCAGGGGAAATCACAGAACCCTTAGAAAGCGACTGTAAATGAAAATAACTAAATGAAAAAAAAAATTCAGATGAGTGACTTGAGACAATGGGGAAGCACAGTAATTTTGCATGCCGATGGATATCAAAGCTGATACACCAGGAAAACTGAAAACTCACAGAACCATTGGAAAGTGTCTGTTAATGAAAATATAAATAAATGAAAATAGATTGAAAAAATATAAAAATGATAAAACAATTGCAGGTCAGCTACCCGAGACAATGGGGAAACACAGTTCATTATTGCTTACAATCATGTGTAAGCATACCTTGCTAGTATTGTGTATATATATATATATATATATATATATATATATATATATATATTTATATATATATATATATATATATATATATATATATATATTTATATATACACACATACACACACACAAACAAACTTAGGGGTTTCTGAGAGCCTGCTGGAGTTCATGGGAATTTCCACCTAAAGGCATTGCTTGTATGCAGATTTACACTGAGGATGGAGCAAACAAATATATGTCAAACATTCTTAAGAATGGAACATGATTCTGACTCCAATTTTGATTTTAGACTTTTGCCTTGGCCTGAAGAAAGTTTAATTGGTGACAGCTTGTGCTTTGCTTTGAAGTGCATATACATATTGAACCTGCCTTAGCCTTGTCCATTCTTGAAGGGACAGCAGAGGCTATTGTAATAAGTGCGTGTGCATGCTTCTGTCTTCATGCAGACCTACTTTAATGTCGACTTCGTTTTTAGATCTCCTGTCATCTATATTAATTCAATATTTTTAACTTTTATATTTATAATTAATATTCTATTATTTTATGCTGGTGCCTCAGCTGTGCCGCTGATGTAGTGCAATCAATGACCACCTCCGCAGATGTATGGCATGTCATGTTTTTTTGAAAAGATTTAAGTGACTGTATAAATGCAGCCACCAAAACCACTCTTTGGACGACATGCACCCGACTCTGATGGAACAGACGATGATGATGAGGGATGAGGAATACTGCAGACCAGGAAGCAGGAATTTGAAAATTGACCAGGGAACCAGCATGCAAATGCTTCCTACTTTTGACTGATGACCAGGCTAGGTGGTGCGATAGTTCGAGCATCCCATCTGAGTCTGGGATGTCAGTGGTTCAAACCTTGGTTGACTCATCGCAAGGACTTTAAAAATGGTACATGCTGCTTCCTTGCTTGATGTTCAGCATTTATAAAAGGTAAGAGTGTGGGCAATCCCCATAGGTTAGCAACTACAATTGCCGTGGCGTCGCTGGTACCCAGAGTGCCCTGGGAAGTGATGGCACTTGCTCCAAGCTCAGTGTCTGTTTGGCTCATCTAAGAGTTCTGTGATTTATCCGGTGTGTGTGTGTGTGTGTGTGTGTGTGTGTGTGTGTGTGTGTGTGTGTGTGTGTGTGTGTGTGTGTGTGTGTGTGTGTGTGTGTGTGTGTGTGTGTGTGTGTGTGTGTGTGTGTGTGTGTGTGTGTGTGTGTGTGTGTGTGTGTGTGTGTGTGTGTGTGTGTGTGTGTGTGTGTGTGTGTGGAGGCAGCTCCACCATGAGCCTTAGATCCTGAAAAACAAAACAACAACTTTGCTTTGATCTTCAAAATCAGCATGCAAGTTCTAGCAGATGAGACACCAATCAAAACAAATATAATCTTTTCTAAGAATAATAAGAAACAAATAATCTTTTCTTGGAATAATCAGAAGTATTCATTTCATGCATTATCAACACAGTTATTGAAAACTTGTGCCTGGTGTTGGCTTAATGGTTGGGGTGGTGGGCTTGAGATCATTGGGTCCTGAGTTCAAACCCCCCTTGGCTGATGAATTAATATCAGGTGGGGTTGACTCTGCCTGTCATCCTTCCGAGGTTGACAAAATGGGTGCCAGCTTGCTGGTATCCTGTGTTGGAGTGGCGACCCGTCCAGGATTGTGCTGAATAGCCAAGGGGACTGCTTAAGCAGCACCAACGCTCTGCAGAGTATGGTCCCAATGGATGGATGGATTCAAAACTTGAAGAGGCATCATCTCACTGACTATATCTGATATGGATACGTCTGCACTCCAGCCATCTGGTAGATGAATGGCAGACTGAATTTAAATGAAACAGTGAATTTTTTTTTTTTTTTACTTCATTCACTTCTTCTAACTGCTCGTCCAGAAACACTGATAATGTCAGCTTTGACTGACAGGGAAGGAAATGTGAACAGAAACTGTCACTGTTGACTGAGAGTTTTAATGACAGTAGTTTGATCAAGTTAAATTTTTCATCAGTCCCATCTCTAGTTTTGAGCGGAGAGTGTGTATGGTTGGAGCAGAACATGCCAAAATCCGAGGCACTTCTTCAACTGGTAGGCATGCTGCTGAGAGAAATTGATCTCTGAAGTGTATATCACACCTCTCGATGCAGGGTTTCAATTTTGTCAAAGGTGATGAAATATTGTAAAAGATGACGAACAGCTGTTTTGAAGACCTGGAGAGAGGAATGCGATTGAAGAAAATGTGGAAGTTGATTCCACAGATGGGAAAAAGAGAGGACCATATGAGCAGTAATTCTGGATTTTGGGAGTTTTACCAGAAGGGGTGATGGTGGTGGATTGCATGCACCTTGAAAAAACCTGGAGGGGACAAAGCATGGAAAGAGCAGACAGTGCAAGATCAGAAAGAAGGTGGTAGAAGACAGAGAGACCACCCACCAATCTGCAATGGTAAAGTGATGGACTCATTGACTCAGCTTCATTGTGGGAGATTCCAATGATCTTCAAGACCTTGGTTTTCATGGTGTCAAGCTGAGTGAAATTTGAGGCAGGATCCCCAGCCCAGACAAGAGAGCATTACTCGATGAAGTTGCAGATTAAGGCCTTGCAGGTGGATATGAGTTTAGGTGTGCTGAGGAAGGACTTTGTGCGACATAAGATGCTCAGTTGGCGACTGGATTTGGAGGCTAACTTTGAAATGTGGTTTGCCCAATAAAAATTCTGGCTCATCGTGAGACCCAGGAGTTTGAGTGACTGAACCTTCTCAAGAGGATTGTTAAGATAGTAGATGGGAGGATTTGTCATATGGTCCTTTTGGAGAGAGAGACAGAGACAGAGACAGAGACAGAAACATTTGTCAGGATTGAAAGACATATTCCAAGTGTTTGACGACCTTATGATTTAGACGAGACGGCCTGTAAATGTGAATGGTGATGGATGTCACAGCAAAGGGTGGAGTAATCAGCAGAGGGATACAGAGGATTTTCCAGGGTAAGAGAAATCATTGATGAAGATTAGGCATAGGACTGGGCCCAGAACACTGCCTTGGGGAACTCCAGCCTTAACAGGGAGAGGGAATGGCAGCATCCCGTTTCCAGTGCAGTGGCTTTGAGGCTCGACGACTGTGAGGCTCCTAAAGTTTGTCTCTGCACACAAAGCTGAGTGCCGGCATAAAGGGAGGAATTTCTTTTATTTTTATCTTTCCCCTTGTCTGTTTTTGTGATTGAGTGGAGACGTCTCAAGCTAGGATTTAGTTTTACCTCACTTTTCATTACCTCACTCTGATTTATTTTCATCATCACTTGTTGAGTTATTTTCTTGATAAATCTTTGATTTATTTTTATTAAACCATTATTTGTTGAATTTACATGTATTTGTCTATTTGCTGTGGGTTTGAGAATAAACCCGTTTGTTTCTATTCTGGTAAACGCTCCATGTTGGGCACCTCCACTGCTTCTCATCTCGCATGCGCCATGATCTCCAAGGATCTTGGCTGTTCGTCTCCAAGGTAAAACCATTCAGCTATCCATCCAGGTCAGTGTTAACTGGATGTCCTTGTTATAATTATAACTGTCCTTGTGCCAGGCCCATGCCGTGGAGTGCCATCACTTATGAGCCAAATATATTCCTGAGGAAGTGCTCATTCCAATTGGGAGCTTGGAAACAATACTCTGTGTCAACATCTGTGTTTCAGGAAAGTGAGTAAAAGTAAAATTTTCACAAAAAAAACATCATTTTGCTCTAAATTTAGTGGATTACAGTTTTTCTACAATAGTTATTGATGTCATATGTTTGTAGCATTCTGAAAGTTCACTGTGGCAAACTGTCATTTTACAACAGACTGGTAGGATAACTTGAAGGTAGGTAGACACCTTTGAGAAATTTAGTCTGGGTTCAGTTCCTGACAATAACATTTGTCAAATTGTCAACTTTGTGCCACATCAGCAGTTTTGTTGTATCATATACTCAGTCAGTCACCTTTCAGATGGCAAGTGAAGTTAGCTGTCCCATCAGTTCTGTTTGTGGTTCTACTAAGACTTAATTGTGAAGGGTAAAGATACTGTGATGTCTTTCAATAATAGCATGCCATTGTGTGCTGGAACTCACGTAATATTTCATATTTGTGCCACAACTTCCAAAGGTGTGAAGGCAATGGTAAATCATCCAGTTTATCTACTGCCATTAGACCAGGTTTAGCAAGAATTTTTCTCTCATCCCCAGGAACTTATCTTGTATCCACAAAAACTTATCTCTCATCAGGCTTCAACAAAGGTCCCCGTAAGCGTCAAGTCACGTTGCACCTTCACGATATGAT
>NC_140969.1:59716390-59726390 GCF_056783735.1 Eptatretus burgeri
TTCAAACTGTTTCTGGATGGCATACTATTTAAACATCTGCACAATGTAAATTTGTTTTACCATCTGAATTTATTTTTGGTTTTGTGGATTTGTATCATAAAAATGTGATTGCAGTGTCACAACAGAGATTTGGAATGCAAAACAAACGTGAGGTGTTGTCAATCTTGGACAGGTATTGTCATTGTCCAAATTTGAGGGCCAGGAGAGGCATTCAAGCGACAATTTCTATGCTATACAGTGACAGTAATCCTTGCGGTCCAATCCAATCCAATCCAATGTCGATATTCTTTCTAGAGTATCGGTGCTGCTGTGTATTAGTGGCAGAGAATACATGGACGAGTTTGCCATTGTCTTTCCCAACGGTAGTTGGGGTCAGAGTGTGGGTAGGGTGTTGGGACACAATGGCCTATCATTGGGAAGAATAGCGTATGCAATCTTTAACCTCTACCAGTGATTGCGAACAGACAAGACAGCCATCTCAACATCCTCTCTGAAGACAGTTGATGCAACAAACATCCTGCCTGTATTTGAAACACCACAGTAAGAGTTTGTAGTTGGATCTGCAACAACAGCGAGTGTGCTATCTTTGACCATTTTGCTTTGAGTCTGCACACATTTATTCTCAGGCCAGCTCATAATATGATAAACCATTTTCTTCTCAATGCAAGATGGTAAGTAGTGCTTGCACCATCCTTCGCATCACATATCAAGAGAATAGTGTTGGGAGAGTGGGAGGAGGGAGCTTTTCAATATATTTTTGGACAAGTTGAATACATTGTTGCTTTAATGCATCAAAACTTTTCAACCGCAGTTGTTAAATGTGTTATCCTTTTGTAGGCTACCCTATACTTTATACTACATTATTACCATACTCTACATTTGAATGTTGAAAAAAAACAAAATATGTAATTATTCTTTAGTTAATTTAGACTTCTTAAACAACTTTCCATCACCGACACAATTAAATATTTCCTGTCATAAAACTCTGAACTTCAAAGGATCTAATGAAAATTAACATGTCTAGTTTGACCTTAACAAGAGCGAAATTGTGCACAGGCTACGGAGCAATATTGGAAAGAAATGAAATACTTGAGAAAGAGATGAATGTAAGTGTTTTATTATTCTATTTTAATGTCCCTCAGCCAATCATAACCAAAAAAGTTTAGTTTGGCGAGAAAATGGACTTTGCTTTTATCATTCCACCGAGGCTTGGCCAGAAGAAGGTTCTTGATCAGCTAGGTAATTTTTGTTGCAGATGAAACCTGCATTTTATTCATCTGCATCAATTAATTATTCATGATAATTCTGATTGCATCTGTCTTTCTGTCCTCCTATTACAATGTGTGGCATGAGCGACCACTAGAAATAATATAGTCGCTCATGTGCGGGTAATGATTTTGTCTGATAATTACTGAATAACGGACAGATTACAGGCGACCGTGACAGCATGAATCGTCTTCGTTATGTGGGCACGGGATGTTGAAAAGGCCTCCTTGTTTTCATCCCTTTTTATTCTCTGTTTCGCCGTTTCTTCCATTTAATGTTTCTTGTTCCACTGTTGTTTCATGGGATCTGCTGCCGATGAAAATTGGTGCTTTGAGGTAGGGAAGCGTGGTGGCCGCTAAGCGGGTATGTGGGTCGCAGCCACCTCACGGTTAAGTAAGCACAGACGTTTGCAGCCATTTAAGGAGAATAACGTATGCGCCGGGTGCTCTCGCATTTGCATACTCTCTGACAAGTTTGCACTTGAGCAAGACAATCTTAGAAATTTTTTAAATGCATTCCTGACCCTTGGAAGCCACATACATTATGCATCGGGGTTCTTTTCAAAAGTTCTCCCCTGGCTGCGGCCTTTGTAACTAGTTTTATTGTATAACACTTGCAAGTTGCATAACAGGGAGGCTCTTTTTCTTTTCTGTGTTCCGTGAGATTTCTTTTGCAGGGATTGTGGAAATAGGAAATTGGAAGTTTGTACTTCTTGGCAGGTTCATGATTGCAGGAGTGTGATCCTATTAATTAAAACTACATTATATTGGCATAAAGGATGGGTTTAATGGTTTTTCCAAATGGGGGTAAAACGAGGTAATTTAGTACTGTCTTTGATTTGTTGGGAAAAATATTCTCACTGAAATGCTTTTTTGTTTTCAATCTGATATTAATTTTGCATCTGTTGCAATTTTAAATGCGATATAAAATCAAGACCACTCACACTCATCATCAAAACCACCTGGAAAAATAGGTGCAAGGTACAAATAATTTTTTCCTTTTTTAAAATACTGTACATGGCAAGTTGTTATCAGTTAATGTTATTTAAGACTAATAAACTATCCATGTTATTTAAGAAATGGATTGAGCAGAAATGTTTTCAATTTAAAATTGTTTCTCCAGAACAAGATTGAAAAGGTGTGTGTGTGTGTGTGTGTGTGTGTGTGTGTGTGTGTGTGTGTGTGTGTGTGTGTGTGTGTGTGTGTGTGTGTATGTATATATATATATATATATATATATATATATATATATATATATATATATATATATATATACACATACATACATACACACACACATAGTAAATCCATAAATATTGTGGGATTTGACCAGTCACGCCAACCTCTTTATGTACCGATTTAGTCATCGTGAGGTTTAATTTTGACTGATTAAGCAGCGCGGTCTTTGAACTGAGCTGTGATGGTTATCTTGCACCACATTAATGGAACCTTGTGGAAAGGAAGTGGAGGATCCATAGCTGGATTGTTGTTGGAATTGTATGGTTCATGTGTTTCAAGTCGGCGAGAATGTCATGTATCAGGGACCTATCAGAGCAAGTCGGTTTGTTACATGTGAGACTGAGGAGGCAGCGTATGTAATTTATAGGCAGTACTAGATGACCTATGAACCCGTTGGGTTCCTGTTGTGACAGCAGTTGATAAAAAAATCATTTCAAAAAGAAAACAAGAAAAAAAGGTAGCTCCAGTGAACGATACTGCTGAGGTTGTTTGCATTGATCAAATTCTCCCGAAGAGTACTTGACTGAATCGCGAATTGATTTTTTAATAATTTTTTCATTGCCCGATTTTAATGAAACTTATCACTGCACACCGCAGGAGAATGGTGCGAAAGGTGGGCCGAAAATTTTTGGTGGGCATGAGGAGATGGGGAAGGAAGGCAGCGTGAGGGGAAGCAAAGGGCAATATAACATTCTCAAGCAGCAACATTTTATTTTGAACTGCCGGGTTCTGCATAAAACCGGGCAGGAGCATTGAAAACCCATGCTATCTACCTGGCAAAGGACTGCCTGCATGCATGTATGCTAACACATACAGAGACCTTTGCACCTTTCCGGTCGGTCCACTCCAATTCTGATTCAGACATGCTGCACTCTGGGGGATGCCAGGTTAATTCAAAACTAAACTGTCAGTCCTAAACGGTCTCCTTTACAGAGGGGTAGAGTGGGAGAAGGCAAGAGGGGTGGGAGAGAGGGAAAAATAGGTGTGAGAGAGAGAGAGAGAGAGAGAGAGAGAGAGAGAGAGAGAGAGAGAGAGAGAGAGAGAGAGAGAGAGAGAGAGAGAGAGAGAGAGAGACAGACAGACAGACAGACAGACAGACAGACAGACAGACAGACAGACAGACAGACAGACAGACAGACAGACAGACAGACAGACAGAGAGAGAGAGAGAGAGAGAGAGAGAGAGAGAGAGAGAGAGAGCGAGAGAGAGAGAGAGAGAGAGAGAGAGAGAGAGAGAGAGAGAGAGAGAGAGAGAGAGAGAGAGAGAGAGAGAGAGAGAGAGAGAGAGAGAGAGAGAGAGAGAGAGAGAGAGAGAGAGAGTCAGAGTGTCAGAGTGTCAGAGAGTCGACAGACAGTCACCACTGAGAGGTGTAATGCCCCTCCTAGAAAATAGTGTCTGCAATGTAAAACTCTCTTCTGCACATGCTGACTACCTCAGAAGGTGCATTTGACACAATAAATGCAGCAAGAAACATTGTATATAAAGAAATTCTAAAAATCACATTGTGAAAACTGGATATATTGACGTTGTAATGAACCCTCACTTTAGAAAGTTCGTGCGGAGTGTGGGTTTGGCTAGTGGTAAAGTAAGATGCAGTGAGGGACATGGAGGTCACCAAGGATGTGCCTTGATAAAGGAAAATTAAATAAGGCTGTTGATTATCTTCAAAAGGGTTGTTTAAATTATCCTCGAGGTTTTGTTGCATATTATATAAAATATATCAATATATGTATGTGTGTATATGTGTGTGTGTATATGTATGTATGTATGTATATATGTATATATATATATATATATATATATATATATATATATATATATATATATATATATATATATATATATATATATATATATATATATATATACATACATACATACATACACGGTAAGTCAGAAGTAGGGCCCAATTTCTGTCAGTTGATTGTTTGTTTGCCATTTGTATTACAGTCAGAATATTACATTTGTCAGACGAAGCGCATCGGTGATTTCCAAGACGTCGGCTTTCCGGGGTCGAAGGTCGAGCTGTCAGACCAAGCGCGTCGGTGATTTCCATGACGTCGGCTTTCCGGGGTCGAAGGTCGAGCTGTCAGACCAAGCGCGTCGGTGATTTCCACGACATCGGCTGTCCGGGATCAAAGGTCAAGCTGTCAGAACGAGTGCTTCGGTGATTTCTACCACGTCTGCTCTCCGGGGGTCGGAGGTCAAAGGGCAAGGGTCGATTCTCGCTTCCCCGGCCCTATATAAGGACGAGCAGAACGGAGCTCCGGGGTGTTGTCGATCGGTGGTGAATCTGTGGAGCCGGCAGTCTAGAGGGGGTCGAGTGGTTACGGAATCTGGTTCCGTTGAAGAGTGTTGTGGTGGGCGAGTGCGAGTCGGGAGAGGGTCAGAGTTGTTTGGAGTTGGCGAGTTTGGAGTTGAGACGGTGGAGTTGAGAGCGTGAGGCAGTGAGTTGGTGAACGGAGCAGGGACGTGGAAGGGCACTCAGTGGCAAACCAGAGGGCTACGTGGAGACCACCGCCGGGGAAAAGGGCGACGTGGAGACCACAGCCAGGGAGAGCTTGCCAGCGCCAAGGCAGTCCGGGGTGAATGAGCATCAACTCGCTGATCGAGCATCAACTCGCTGATCGATCATCAACACCTGAAAGAGCATCAACCCCCCTTTTCCCGAGCATCCGCGCTGAGAGAGCGCCGTTAACCTTGTTCGTTCCCCCCAACCGCTCTGCCGGCTGTGTGGCGCGAGCCTGCGCGTCCGTGTGGGGAACGCCGGAGAGAGCTCACCGACCACGCCAGGGGCCCTAGATCAGGTGCGGCTACGCTAGCTGCCGTGGGAACGAGACATCGCGACCTGCCCACTGTCACACCACGAGGGTGCGGGTAAGGCCCTTCGGTCCCGTGGGCCTTGCCGGTCATCCAGGCTCCATGCCACATACGGTCTACAGGACCCTGTCTGCCACCCTTGTCTATGGAGGTGGCCATTTCTTTGCTTTGAGTCCATGTTGTGGCGCCGTCTATTAAGTAGACCTGCCTAAGTGACTGTGCTTGTGAATAAACCTTTGCTTGTAGTTAGTGGTATTGCTTTCATTGCTTTCTTGCCTGTATCTGTGCTTTATTCATTGTTGGCTGTACATGCATGACTGTCACTCATTGCCTTGCCAGTATGCGTGCCAATGTAAATAAATGTGCTTGTTGAACTGTTCCCCGTTCGTTGCGTCCTTTCCCGTTGAAAGTGCCATCTTGCATCTCAGAATACATGAGTCGGGGTTGTAAGCAGCCGTGGAGTAGGATCAAATCCGTCGACGTCAGCAATAACACCACTTGGTTATCACTGTAGTACGGAACGGACTGCTTAAGCGGTTCATGTCCCATGCCGACCTGCGGCGCGGTGCAGCCCCTCGGTAGGTTACCCGTGCGGGTACTTAGGTATATCGACATTCGGCGATTCACCCTATTTCGCGTGGGTAGAATGCGGACTGGGCTGTGGTGAGGTTAAACCCCCACCCGTGACTGGTTCTTGGCGATAGTTCCAGGAGGGTCATGACTGAATTGTCTGTCCGGTGGGCGACGCGGCTGCCATTAGAGGTACGCGGCCGCTCGCACGCCGGCGGGCGCGAATTCGCAACAATATATATATATATATATATATATATATATATATATATATATATATATATATATATATATATATATATATATATATATATATATATATATATATATCCTGGTGTTGGCACAGTGGTTAGGGCAGCGGCTTGGGATCCAAAAGGTCCTGAGTTCAAGCCCTGTTGGGCCACTGAATTAATACACCAGGGTGTTGACTCAGCCTGTCATCCTTCCGAGGTCGGCGAAATGAGTACAAGTGTACTGGGCCGGTGTATACCCCGGTTAAAATAGGTGTACCATATCCCTGTGTCGTAAGAGGTGACCAGGGTTGTGTCAGGAAGGGCATCCGGCATAAAATATGTGCCAAATCACTATGCGGTTCATATGGATGATCCGCTGTAGCGACCCCTAATTGGAGCAGCCGAAAGAAGAAGAAGAAGAATATATATATATATATATAAATATATATATATATATATATATATATATATATATATAAATATATATATATATATATATATATATATATATATATATATATATATATATATATATATATATATATATATATATATATATATATATACAGTATGTGCCCTGTCTAGTTATTTCTCTGTCGTGTTATAACATGAGAACGGATTAACGGATTTCAATAAGTCAAAGTATGGTGGATTCAGGGAACTCTCCAGAAGGTTTGTGACAAAACAAAACAATATTTTTTTTATGGGTACATGGATACACTTGGTGAAACTGCAAACGCCAACTTGTGACACTGGTTTTGCCTGTCCTCGGAATCCTTTTTCTCTTGCCATGATGATTAGCCATCACAGTAAAGATTGGTGTTTCCGTCAGCAAAGCGACGGGTCTTATATTCTCGGAGATATGTTTGTGTATACTGTGTATGTATATATATATATATATATATATATATATATATATATATATATATATATATATATATATATATATATATATATATATTTTTTTTTGCGGTTCTGTAAAACCGTATGCCTCTAAGGTAATGACACCCAACATACAGTGATCCCTAAGCAGTTATTTAATTCGTCTTCGTGCAGTCAGACCTTCCCCTCATCTCGAATGGGTTAACGGACAAAGTGCATTGCGTGGGTCTAAGAGCTCGGTCTCATAATTATATCTCTATCTTGTTTTCAAGCCTGATTTCCATCCACCCCTTTCCTTTTATCCATGATACAAATCGAAGCAAGCAAACGTACATGATCACAGACACCGCGCAGCCCTATGAGAGAATTACCACATGAAGAAGCACGTGCATGGCGCGCCCTTTCATTTAAATCTGCGTGCCAATTTACAATGACATCTCACCTTGCCCAACCTTTGCTCACCAAAGGCTCACCACCTCAACCACGAACATCTTCCGCACACAGGAAAGGTAATCCTATGCCTCCTCGCACCTTTGCATCAATAAAGTTAGCCACCAACCAGAGGCATGCTGCACAGCCCAAGCCTCTCGGGCCGCGTGGAGCAGGGACGGCCAAGCAAGTTAACAGCACCAACCGCAGCTCGCTGGGGGTGTCCCGAACGGCAATTTGGGACCGACACGACTCTCATCCAGTCGCCAGAACATGGCCTGTGAGTTCAGTGCATGGCTCCGGACCGTGTCACACCGGATGTACGGATGAGATCACTTCCGACCCCAGGAGCCTGGCAGGGCAGGGATTGGACCCAATAGGAGAGCAAGATTCGGATAATGGCGCGTCGCTTCTGTTCCTCACCCCATCCTTCACCCGGGGCTTATAAAAGGCGCATCGCAAAGCCGTCCGCCCTCTCTCTCTTTCTGCACTTCCTCGCCGGCCTGCGTCACCCACCTCACTGTGTGTATATATATATATATATATATATATATATATATATATATATATATATATATATATATATATATATATATATATATATATATATATATATATATATATGGCAGATGAAGCAGGTATAGTGGCCGGTTGTTGCTGGATATTTATTCATGCTCGCACTGGTTGTGTTCTAACCCTCACAATCTTTCTTCAAATTGCCAAGGGGATGTGTTGTTTGATCCGATCAGCCAATCTCAGAGTTGTGCGGCCCACGTACCGAGCTTCACATCGGGACTTTAACTCATAAATAACATTGCTGGTTTGTGAGGTGGGTAGCACATCCTTGTTGACTGATGTCAGCAAACGGCGAGAGGGAAAGATTACTCGGGGTTGCACAGCCAGAAACATGTTGGACGCAATTAATGAACACAGCAACAAGGGAGGTGGAATTCAGTTTTAACAACATGATGTATGTTCAAACAGTCGGTGTGGCCATTGGTTCTCCATTAGGCCCAGCTCTTGCAAATATCTTTGTAGGCTATCATGAAATGCAGAAACTGACTGGTCGGCAAGGTGTCGATTCCCCCATCGTATACTATCGGTATGTTGATGACATTTTGCTTTGTTTGAGTCTCGGATGGCATGTGACAATTTCCAGGCATGGCTCAACACTCTCCATCCAGCGCTGAAGTTTACCATGGAGTTGGAATTGTCAAACACGTTACTGTTTTTGGACATGTTGCTTGATAGATCCAACCTTGGTTTCACAACATCCGTCTACCGGAAGCCGACTTTCACAGGGCAGTCTACTCGGTGGGACTCCTCCAGCTCCACGAGATACAAAATCGCCTTGATCAATATCCTGGTTAACAGAGCACAGAGGATTTATTCACCATTTAATCTTCCAGCTGAAATCGACAAAATAATGAATATATTCGATGAGAATGGTTATCCTGAGCATATAGTTAAGATATACACACACAAGTTTCTAAACACGAAGAGAGATTGGAAGATGGGTCCGGACAAATGTCCAGTCTATATCAGGATGCCCTGGAAAGGGCAATCAACAAAAAGGTTTGAAGTACAAATCAAACATATTGTGTCGAACACGTTTCTGGCTGGGCAACCCCAAGTAATCTTTACCTCTCGCCGTTTGCTGACGTCAGTTAAGGCCCAGTCACACCTTGACGTTTTAGCCAGGTTATGCCGATTTTTGGAAAACTTGTCTAAAACGCTGGTACACGTCGAATACGTTATGGGTAAGTTTTGATAACATTGAGAGCACGCTGAAAAACACTGCCATACGTCATAGTACGCTGGCTTTAAACGTTGTACTTTTCGGTTGTCCTCAAATTTTCCATGCTTGAAATTTTACGACGTATGCCAGTGTATGACTCACACGTTCCACATAACGCTGGCCATAAGTTGTAGGAACGTTACGCGATCGTTGACACACGTCGACACACGTTACTTGTAAGTCATTGAGCGGCAGTCTATGAATTATATTATAACCGCACCAGAAATGGAAGTGTCAACATCACCATCATACCGAAGGAAGAAAAAAAAAACGCGAGTCTGGAACATTGACGCTAACCATTACCTTGACGTGTTTCGACTTCTGAGTACCTTACAAGTAACGTGTGTCGATGTGTGTCAATGATCGCATAACATGCCTACAACTTATTCCCATCGCATGTGAAACGTGTGACATACGGCAAGTACGTCATAAAATGTTTAACACGTTTAAAATTACAAGACGTACTCCACTTTATACGACATATGATAGCGTACTTTAGCGTTATATTCACGCATACCAAACTTACCCATCCCATATTCGACGTGCACCAGCGTTTTAGACGCAGTTTTCAGAGGTCGGCATACGCTGGCAAGATCGCCAAGGTGTGACTGCGATGTTGACACTTCCATTTCTCCGGCGGTTATGATTTAAATCGTTGAGCGGCAGGTTTTTAATAGGCTACGCCACGTCATCGTCGGCGATACGTGCAGAGCGCTATGCATAAGTTAGACTATCGTTGAGCATAGGTTGTGAACACCGACAAC
>NC_140969.1:59743890-59766390 GCF_056783735.1 Eptatretus burgeri
CTTCACTCTCACAGTGAGCTTGTTTGACTGATCAAAGTGGCTCGATGCGACTTTAACAAGCTGCCCCTCCGCCACTGCCAGCATTCCAATGAGAGGGCTGGATTTATGCTGACATTTTTGTACTTTCCTCTGTTTCATGAAGTGTACAATGAGATGTAAGCTCCTGGATTTGCTTTGAATTATAGGCGTGACCTGTGGAAGCACAAAGTTTTTGTAAAGCATTTTTATCTTGTTAGTTAAACATCTTCTCCACAATTAGTGTATTTCATGGTTGTCTGCACCTGATTTTTTTATAAAAGGTTCTTTTTCTCAATGAGAAGTTTAAAGAATGATGAATAGCTGTTGAAAGATGGCAAACATTATGGAATGAGATCATAAGATCTAGTATGTAGAAAGATATCTTTTTTTTGCCACCTTGAGGGAAAGGTGAGAAAAAATGAAAAATAAGCTTTGTAATCCTTTCACCAATAATTATCCTCCATAAATTCCTCAAAAGAAGTAAATTTCACATTCACAAGACTTTCCCAAGTAATTATTTTTATATTTTATTTCCCAATTTTTTTCCTGGTATTTTTCATGAATTAGCACAATGCTGTGAATATTATTCTGAACTCAACTGTGTAAGTTGCAACAAAGTTTAATAGCCTTGCCTGTTCCTGAAGGATTAGGAGAGGCTGTTGTAATTGGTCTGTGTGTCATTGAGTGTGTGTTCCAGTCCACACACAGAATTGCATCAATACAGAGCATTAATTCTCAAATGTACTGCAATCTACGGATCCTCGTGTGGCACTGATGCTCGGTTTTCTTCGAATCACCCATTCCCGAAGTGACGGGAGGCAATTGTTACCTCCACCACCGAAGGTGAAAGGAGGTTATGTATCAGACAAAAGGAGACAGATTCAGACAAAACGTGGTGGACAGGTTGGGTGTATACTAAGGCCAAATTGATTAGATTTTGGTGAATATCTGGATCTGGATCTTGATGCTAGAATTTTTAGGTGATTCTTTTCCACTGAGAGATAGGGCCAAAAATGATAAATCGCACAATATCACAAAAAGTTGTGGACGATTTATACGAAACTTGGTGGATGAATTGGGTAGGTGACAAGAACAAGCTGATTAGATTTTGGTTAATACACGGATGCAGATCTGGCCGATCAATGAGCTAGAAAACGTAACTGTTCAGCCTGGTAGAGGTATGCACTCTACTGAGTGCCATTCTTAGGTGTGTGTGTGTGTGTGTGTGTGTGTGTGTGTGTGTGTGTGTGTGTGTGTGTGTGTGTGTGTGTGTGTGTGTGTCGCTGGTTGTTATCTCCATATCCATCCATCCATTGGGACCATGCACTGTGCAGAGCGTTGGTGTTGCCGAAGCAGTCTCCTTGGCTATTGGACACAATCCTGGACGGGTCGCCACTCCAACACAGGATACCAGCAAGCTGGCACTCATTTTGCCAACCTCGGAAGGATGACAGGCAGAGTCAACCCCACCTGATTTTAATTCAACAGCTGAGTGGGAATTGAACTCAAGATCCGAGGATCCAAAACTCACCACTCCAACCATTAAACCAACACTAGGCATATCTCCATATGGGGGTTTCAGAAGATGGAATGGAGTCCTCTCCTGTCTTGAAGTATCCACCTCCGTTTCAGTCATGGACCATGTTTTGAAATTTTCTTGTTCTCAAAGTTTTGTTCTGAGGGCTCTTTTGCGGATTTTCACTGAGCCCTGGACAGCTTGCAACTACAGTTTGTTTGCACTAATATTTCCCAGGGATGCTTTTCCAAGATCTCTGTGAGGTTCTTTTTTATCATTCCCTTTGCTCCAATAAACACTGGTACAATTTCCATGCTCTTCAGCTTCCAGGCTCTCTTCACTTCATTTTTGAGGTGTTGGAATTGGGTCATTTTTCTTGATTTCTACGTTGTTTATGCCAAAATCACTGGGTGTTAACACCTCAATTAGCAATGCCTTCTTTTCTTTTTCATACTTCAGCACTATATTCGGTTGAAGTGCTTTGTTTTCTATGTTCACGATCGATAGGATCATTAGGTCATATGTGAGCGATACTTCCTTGTTTTCAGTGATGGCTTTTGGTTCATGTTTCCAAGAGCCTTCTGAAACTGGGATATTGACATTTTTGTAGGTATACCAATGTAGAGTAAAGGATGCAAATATGTAAAGATGCAGTGAAGGATGTTTTGCAGATGAAAAGACACAAGAAAGTATGTACATTACTGTACATACTTTGTTGTGCCTTTGTGTGTACAACTGCTCTGATATGAGTTTTGTTTTTATATCCCGATAGGAGGTGGCTCATACTTTGCTTCTACATTGTGGAACCTACACTTTTCTGATTGTCTCAGTCCTGCCATCTTCTTAAAGCCATTGGTATATTGTCCTTTATATTGCGCATTGCTAAAGATCTGTTCTCTATCTCAGTTGAGCTGGCCTCTTATTCGCCATTCCAAAGAGCCTTCGTTGTCTGCCCAATCTCTCTAACACTTTTTTTATGCATACCTTCCTGCTCTTTTATCATTTTCCCAATTCTTGGTGTTTATCTGTTGATATTTTGTTTTATATTTTTCTTTTGTCTTTTTGTAATTGCAGGAGCTGTATTTGCTGTTACTGTTTCATGTGTGACATCTTCCATTCGCACCAGTTTTGGAAATTTTTTGTTAGTTGGTTAGGGATAGCTTCTTTGGTTTGTTCTCTTCATGTTTGATTACAAATTGGATTCGGTAGTCTGTTTCACTTTTCACGTACTCAGCCAATCCCACAGTTGTCATTCTGTGCACTCGGTTGCGCTCCGTCAGGCTGCTACCTCCTTTCCATCCCAAAAGGTACATTCTTGGGATGCAGTGATTTTGTGGATAGTGAGGAGTTTCCTTGTTTTGATATCTAGTTCAATGACTTCTGATTGTGGCTAGTTTATTATTCCGCAGCTATACAGGAACACTGATATTGCGAGTTGGTTTATAGCTTTGATTTTGTTCCTAGCGGAGAAAAGTATGTTTTCAGGATCAGCCTCATTCTTCACTGTAGGTATTCTTTGGGAATTGTTTTGTGCATTTTGTGTGACATATTTGGTGGCCCTCTTATATTCCAAGGTATTTGTATGATGATTTGTTGTCTAGCTCCTGTATTCTTGTATTTGTGTCATTTTTATGTGGTCCATTTTTGTTTTTCTGCTTTGTATGAACGTACATTTTGCACGCTTGTCGAGGCAGAATTCCATTTGGATGTGGGCAGAGTACCGTTTCACTAATTTGAGGTGTTCTGCCAATTTTTCGTCGTTTGGTGAAAAGAGTTTTAAATCATCCTTGTACAGTAGACACATTACCTTTCTTATCTTTTTGGACATTTTGTTATTTGACTTCAGGGTGTATCCATGTCCTTGCTCATTATTGAGTTTGCTCGGTGGTTCCAGGGCCAGGCAAAATAAGAGGGGTGAAGGGATATCTACCTGGAAGATCCAGTGACGTATCTGCACCCCTGGTATTTCGATGTTTCCTTCTGAGTGCTGTAATATAATGTAGGTATTCCAAAGCTCCATTTCCTTCTCAATTTGTTTGATTATTTATGGGTTGATCTTTTACAATTGCATGCATTTTATCATCCATGAATGTGGGACACAATCAAAGGCATTTTTGTAGTCCATCCATGCTGTGGAGCATTTGGTTCTCCTCATATTTAAATTTTTGAGTATGACCTTGTTTAGTAGTAGGTGGTCTATTGCTCTGTAGCATCCTGTCTTGCATCCCTTCTGTTTTGCCTTTAGGCCTCCTTCTTGTGTTATGTGCTCCATCATTTCTGTGATGATTCCCACCAGAAGTTTGTATGTTGTTGGTAGACATGTTTTTTTTTTAATATACCATGTCGAGGCTCACGGAAGAGATAACACACAGAACATATAATAAGGCAGGAGACAATAGGGGTGGTGTCGGGAAGTACAAAACTGTGGGGAACCGAGAAAATAGATCTGTGGAAGGGAGAGGGATGGGGCAGGATACACCGGGTAAAGGCCCTGCCACACCTTGACGTTTTAGCCAGCGTATGGCAAGGTCTCAAAATGTATGTAAAACCCTGGCGTACGCTGAACTATTGATGTTTTTTTTAAGTTTTGGGCATATAATAACGTGTTGGACATATGCATAACGTATCAGTAACATACACAGAAAGTTTTAATCACATATAGAGAACTTATACCAATGAATGCTGAGCGTGTTGTCGGCGTTCACAACCTCTGCCCAACGATAGTCTAACTTATGCATAGCGCGTGGCAGCGTATCGCCGACGATCACGTGGCATAGGCTGCGGCTCGACGATTCAAATCATAACCGCACTAGACATCGAAGTGTGAAGCCGCTGTTACACCTTGACGTTTTAGCCAGCGTATCGCCGATGTATGAAAAATTTGCCAAACCAAGCTGGCACACGTCGAATACGTTATGGGTAGGTTTTGTATATGTTAATAGCACGCTGGCTACGTCGTAGTACGCTGGCATACGTCGTCATACGCTGAGTACGTCGAGAAATTTTCAGCATGTTGAAAATTTCTCGACGTACTCGACGTATGACACACGTTCCGCATACGCTGGCATATGTTGTAGGCACGCTACGCGATTGTTGACACACGTCGACACACGTTACTTGTACGTTACTCATAAGTCGAAACACGTCGAGGTAATGGTTAGCGTCAGTGTTCCAGACTCCCTGTTTTTTTTTTTGTTTGTTTTTTCTTCGGTATGACGGTGATATTGACACTTCGATTTCTAGTGCGGTTATAATATAATATAATTAATAGGCTGTCGCTCAACGATTTAAATCATAATCACACTAGAAATCGAAGTGTCAACATCACCGTCATACCGAAGGAAAAAAAAAAAACCAGGGAGTCTGGAACACTGACGCTAACCATTACATTGACGTGTTTCGACTTATGAGTAACGTACAAGTAACGTGTGTCGACGTGTGTCAACGATCGCGTCAAGTGCCTACAACACGTTACTTATAGGTTAGAAATAAGTTTCGGGTACGCTAAACATTACCTCGACGTGTTTCAGCTTATGAGTAACTTACAAGTAACATGTGTCGACGTGTGTCAACGATCCCGTAACGTGCCTACAACTTATGGCCAGCATTATGCGGAACGTGTGAGTCATACGCCGGCATACGTCAAAAACTTTCAAGCATATAAAATTTCTCTAACACCTCGGCTTACTACGACGTATGTCAGCGTACAAAGACGTATACAAACTTACCCATAACGTATTTGACGTGTGCCAGCGTTTTAGCCAAATTTTGCACATGTCAGTCATACGCTGGCTAAATCGTCAAGGTGTGACAGGGCCTTAAACAAGATGATGCTAAAGGGACTTTCTGGAAGGAAAACAGGAGATTTGAAGGAGGTGGATTTGGGGTGGATTTACTGGGGTAGAAAAGATCAAGATTTTAGATGGGAGAAGACATGACATTGTGGTGAACAGCTGTTTTGAAGACCTGGATGGAGAAGTGGGATTTATGGGAGTGTGGGAGTTTGTTCTAGAGGCAGGAAAAACGAGGAATGAAAGAATGAAGGTGAGCAATGATTCTTGATTTTAGTCGTTTTTCCAGAAGGGGGTTTTTGATGGACCTTGGCGCTATGGAAATATAGGGAAGGAAAGAGAACACATAGTGCGTGGGTGGGGGGGGGGGTGGCAAAAGACAAAAAGACCACCGACCAGCAGATGAAATCTTTGTATGTGGTTAGAAGCTCAGGTTTGCCAAGGAAGGACTTTGCACAATGGAGGATGCCCAGTCAGCGACTGGTTTTGGAGGTCAGGTTGAAATATGGCTTTCCCAGGAAAGATCATGGCAGATAGTGAGACCAAGATGCTTGAATGAAAGAATTTCTTCAAAGGTATTGCTGATAAAGTTGATGGAGGGGGGGGGGTGGCGGAGGAGGTGGCGGGAGGGGGGTGATCCAGACTGTCCTTTCGGAGAGAGATAGTGAGAGTGTGAGATTTGTCAGGATTAAAAGATATGTTCCACGTGTTCGACCAGCTTGTGATTTTATCCAGATCTGCAGAGTGAATTGGCTGCTGCTTGCTGATCTGATGGATGACAATTGGAACAACAGAGGGTGGAGTCATCAGCAAAGAGATAAAGAGGATTTTCCCGAGAGTCGGAGAGATCATTGATGAAAACCAGAAAAAGCACAGGGCCCAGAACACTGCCTTGAGGAACTCCAGCCTGGACAGGAAGAGGGGATGAGAGAATTTCATTAAGGACCACACGTTGGCTGTGACAGGAGAGGAAGTCTGTGAGCCATGAGCAGAGATTGTCTTGGATACCATAGGAAGAGAGTTTGTTGATCACAGCAGGATACCAGACCATATCGAAAGCTTAAAATATATCTCGGGAGATGGCTCTGATCTCATATTTTGGAATTTAGGACCTCCATCCATTGTTGGGAAAGCAGAAGCAGCATGTCCAGGGTAGAGTGCCCTGGACTGAATCCAAATTGATGATCAGACATCAAGCCATTGGAGAAGAGGAAGGATTTGATGTTAGAAGCAATGATGGATTCCATGACCTTGCTGATGATTGGGAGCAGGCTGATTTGTCTGCAGTTGCAGGGATCTGTTTTTGCCCGTTTTTTATATTGGTCTATACTTGTGAGGTCGTTGGCTTTCTTCAGATTTTGGGATAAGGAAGGTGTTACCTTCTGTGAGCCACTCATCCAAGTCCTCTTCCCCTTGGATAAGTTCGTTGAACGCTGGATCGTCGTGATTGTGGAGAGAATCTAGTTGTTTTAGCCAGAAGTCTGGAATTCTATCTGGGCCTGGGCTTTTAAAGTTTGTTTTTTTTGCTCATTGTTTTTTTAAAATAAAAATTCATTAAACATCACTGTGCAATTCCTTTTGGTGTTGTTTTTTTTCCTCCAAGTTTTGGATCCAACATGCCTGTTTGTTGTGTTATTTTGGGTCCTCATAGATATCCTTTCCAGAAATTTTCAAGTTTATCTTTCTTGGGGTTGATTTGATATGTTTTGATTATGTTTCCCGAGTTTGCGATGTAATCTTTTCGTGTTATTTTCAAACTTGCTGTTTTGTTATTTCCCTTTGTTGACTTTGTCATAGTTTTTTTTTCTAAATCTTTCTTGTGGTCAGCCCATCTCCCCACACAACAGTATATGGAGTTGTGCAATGACTTATGTGTGGGTGTGTCTGTCTGTGTCTGTCCGAGCCGTAACTCTTTTACCATTTTAGCTTTTGTCATCAAATTTCCAACAAAGCTTTTTTATGCAAATATGAAGACAAATAATTTGTTCAAAAGGTCAAAGGTCAAGTCACATTAAATTGTGAATTTTCGTACAATTCACCTGAAATTTTAAAGAATTTGAATATTGGGTCACTGAAATGGTTCACCAATCAAATGCTCGAAGACGATTGTTTTTTTTTTTTAGATCAAAGGTCAAAGGTCAAGGTTGTATAAAATCATCAGTTTTCATCTGATTGACCTGAAATATGAACAGGGTTAGCATATGGTTCACCAATAAAACACAAGAAGCCAATTGTTTTGAGGTCAAAAGGTCAAAGTTACAAAATCATCAATTTCCATCTGATTGACTTGGTATTTAAGCAGGGTTTGCATATTGGGACACCAGAGACCATTTCTTTTGAGCTAAAAAGGTTAAGGTCGCCCAAAATTGCCAATTTTTTTGTATATTCACTTCTGCCACTGAAGGTGAAGGAGATTATCTTTTCACCCATTTCTGTCTTTGTTGGGTCGCTGAAATAGGTGACCCGTATTGTCAGTAATTCTGTCTGTTTGTTTGGATGTTTGTTCGTTTGTCATCAGCATAATTGGTAGTAAACGTGGTTGGATTTTGACCAAACTTGGGTGGTAGGTACATCTTATGACCTAGTGCTTTGGAAATTGTGATGGTTGCTCGGGATGCTTTGGTTCCCTAGCAACAACTGAAAAACCTTCAAAATCGGTACCGTTCACGCGAAATCAATTCCGAAAGCCATTATCCCACGTAGGGTTATTAAATTCGGCAAGAATGATCTACAGGTGATGCTCTATCAAATATCTTCCGGTTTTTGTGATATATGGAATACTTTACCCGCTGCGCCCCCTACTATTAGGGTATACACAAAAATTGGCGAAAATTGAAGGCCCCCTCGCGACCAGTTGAGTGCATCGATACGAATGAAACTTTGCAGGTTCATGGTACTCAATGAGTACTACAACTTTGCCTCAGGGCATATTGACCGGTTTAGCTTCGGTCAGGGGTCAAAGGTCAATTAGTGCAAAAATCTATAATATGCAAGAGCTGGAGGTGCCTTCGCTCCAAATGCTACTCCTCCTAGGGTTATGGTCGGATGGTCATGAAAATTCACACTAATCGTCTGGAATACATTGTGCACAAACACTCGAGCCAGATTTTCGATTTAGATCTTTGTTCACCCTCAGCACCCCCTCGAACTTTGGGGATTTCCGATTTCAAACCACATTTTCGGTACTTTTCATTCAAATGGATACCGAGTAGTTATCAGTTGATGGAACTGGATGAGATTTGATATGCATAATCTTAAGGTGATTCTCTATCCGCTATATGACATCCATTTTGCTCTATATCTTATAGTTTACATGCTCGGTGACACATCGCCACCTACCGGCTTGTTTATTTGTTTGTTTGTCTGTGTGCAGGATATCTCAAAAAGTTGTCGACGGATTCGGATGAAATTTTATGGACAGGTTGTGTGTGTGTGACAAAGACAAATTGATTCAATTTTGGTGAAGATCTCAATCTGGATCCAGATCTGATAATTTTATCAGTGATTCTTCACCATTGAGAGATTGGGCCAAAAACGATCTAAAGAATGATATTTCAGAAATGTATTGGGCCTGATATGTTCTCATGGATCAGGCATTTAGGGTGGTGGGCTTTGGATCTGAGGATCCTGAGTTCAAATCCCTCTTGGCTGTTGAATTAATCCCAGGTGAGGTTGACTGCCTGTTATCCTTCCGAGGTTGGCAAAATGAGTGCTAGCTTGCTGGTATCCTGTGTCGGAATGGCAACCCATCCAGGATTGTGTCCAATAGCCAAGGAGACTGCTTAGGCATCACTCATGCTCTGCACAGGATATGGTCCCAATGGATGGATGGATCAGGCATTGCATGGCAGAGGTATGCGTTCTACCGATTACCCTTCTAGTTTTTTCGCTGTTTTTGTCATGTTTAGCAGACAAAATAAGAAGTCCGAATGCAATGCGGACATCGACGGGCTTTGCATTTTCGGATGGTTTCTAGTTTCTATCTTGAGCTTGCTTTAAACAGCCATTATTTCTCGGTATTTATTTCCTATTTTGCATTTGTTTCTTATTTTTTTGGATTCTCATTAGCTTTGGACTTCAATTTGTGTGTGTGTGTGTGTGTGTGTGTGTGTGTCCCAAAGCATAACCTCATGCCCCCTCCCAGCTCTGTGCCATTGTTGTTCTCCCATCCCCAACCCCAAATCCTTCCCCTTCCCCTCACAACCCTAAGGCATCAATATCCTCCCCATTTCAAGGCTTTAACAACCCTCTCCACCACACCACCACAACTCAACCCCCCCCCAAAGCCTCAACCTCTCCCTCCCAACTCTGTCCCTTCCCACCCCATCCTGCCCAACTCCCAACCCCAACTCTGTCCTCCTCTCCTCACCCTCCACCCACTCATAATAGGAAACTGGAATTCCCACATCCAAACAGCAGAATATTTATCAACTTCCCCTCCCTTATCATGCTATTACCGACTTCATAGAAATCTGTCATGGTCGCCTAAACAACTCACAATCCGGCAAGATATGTGGAAACCCCGTGGCTTTATAACTTTCAAGTGACCCGACCAGGCCAATTGTGCTAAAAAACGACCCAGAATCAATCATCCTCATCCTGATGCATATAAAACATTGTTAAAAATAAATAAAAACCGATGTTTACTTTCACAATGTCGCAATATTCTGGAAGTCCTCTGACAAAGACATGGGTTTTATGTTTCTTGTCCGAGTCGTTCAAGAGAAAATAATCTGAAATTATAGTAAGGACCTGCATAACTTCCACGATAAAAGCCCTGCTTGAGAGAATGCTACAGAGTTATTTGGGCAGTGTATAGACAACAGACCGCTACATCGATAGCTGAGGCCTATATTCACAAGGCCCGTGATGCCTTATCAACTCAAAATCCTTTTAACTGTTGCTTTGGTCATTTAACAATGAAGGGAAAACTTATGCCTATAAGTTTTTGACGGAAACATTGACTGTCAAATTATACATCTCGTAAATTGCCTTTATCTCCGGGTTACCTGCATATACGCCAAGTCACCCCTTGTATGCCTGATATTGATTTCTTGTAACTCCACACTGTGGTTTCCAGGAGGGAAAGGCAATCTTTAGCATTCCCATCGTGACATGAATGAACTCAAACTGAAAATAATTTTCGATTTTCTCCAAATGTACCAAGTTTTCGAGTTGATGCATCCTTGGTGGTTGCAGCAATGCAACCCGATATGGTTTCATGCCACACCAATGGCCGAAAGACCAGAGGGTTGTCAGACATTGGATGAGATTTGTCCGAAATACCCGAGTGTGGATCGGGCTGACAAAATGTTCACTTTTGTGCTTGAAACATTTTACAGAGCAGTGTTATGATAGAACAGAGATGACTGGATCTTATGATTATCCAGCGTGATTGAACGAGGATCCCATCCCCATGATTAAGTGGAAGAAACAGCCGTCACTCAAAACTGTAACACCATCTCCACCCAGCTATCAGCACATGCATACGGACAATTTGAACGGTGAATGAAACACCTGTTGCCATTGTCCAGCAGTTACCACAAAGAGCACCTGAGAATAATTATGAACACAAATTTCTACAAGTCAAATGAACCACCATTTATAGTGAAGAGAAAGTATGTATGATGTATGAAACTATGTTTATACATGACTCTTTGGTGTAGGACTATGTCCAATGGAGATCGGGGGAGTGCTCGTCACTCTCCATGTGTTTCGATTCACCCGCCAATCGCATCACGTGCCTTCTGGTTGAATGGTTTGCATTAGCAGGAACAATCGTCTAGGTGGCAGACGGATGGTTGTTCTTTGCGGGTTATTTGGTTTTACTGTGTGAGACATAATATGTGGTGATACTCATTATAACAGTCAGGAGGTGCATTGGATGTATAAATGATGAATCTGGGCTTTATTGGTGTGCCATTCTGATGAGGGCAAATTTGTCTGAAATCCAGATCGGCAGCTTTGTTTGATGTTTTACTGATAGTGACTATGTAGTCTTTGTCTGTTTGACAGAGTCACCGGGCCGAGGCCTCTGGGTTGGAGATGACGTTTTGGTGTCAGACTATGTC
This sequence comes from Eptatretus burgeri, assembly GCF_056783735.1. Taxonomy (NCBI): domain Eukaryota; kingdom Metazoa; phylum Chordata; class Myxini; order Myxiniformes; family Myxinidae; genus Eptatretus; species Eptatretus burgeri. Next base: position 59,755,287 of record NC_140969.1, read on the forward strand.
CAATGGAGATTGGGGGAGTGCTCGTCACTCCACATGTTTCGAGATATATATATATATATATATATATATATATATATATATATATATATATATATATATATATATATATATATATATATATATATATATATATATATATATATATATATATATATCCTGGTGTTGGCGCAGTGGTTAGGGCAGCGGCTTGGGATCCAAAAGATGCTGAGTTCAAGCCCCGTTGGGCCACTGAATTAATACACCAGGGGGTTGACTCAGCCTGTCATCCTTCCGAGGTCGGCGAAATGAGTACCAGTGTACTGGGCTGGTGTATACCTTGGGTAAAATAGGTGTACCATATCCCTGCGTTGTAAGAAGCGACCAGGGTTGCGTCAGGAAGGGCATCCGGCGTAAAACATGTGCCAAATCACTATGCGGATCATACAGATGAATCCGCTGTGGCGACCCCTAACGGGAGCAGCCGAAAGAAAAGAAGATATATATATATATATATATATATATATATGTATATATGTATATATGTATATATATATATATATATATATATATATATATATATATATATATATATATATATATATATATATATATATATCTATATCCATCCATTGGGATCGTACTCCATGCAGAGCGTTGGTGCTGCCTAAGCAGTCTCCTTTGGCTATTGGACACAATCCTGGACGGGTCGCCACTCCGACACAGTATACCAGCATGCTGGCACTCATTTTGCCGACCTCGGAAGGATGACAGGCAGAGTCAACCCTACCTGGTATGAATTCAACAGTGGAGTGGGGTTTGATATATATATATATATATATATATATATATATATATATATATATATATATATATATATATATATATATATATATATATATATATATATATACACACAATATACATATATACATATATACATATATAAAAAAAAAATATATATATATATATATATATATATATATATATATATATATATACATATATATATATATATATTATACATACGAATGCCGTCAACATATAAATGAAAAACAAAGGCCCTCTCATGTTTGTTCTATTTGTGAATGTCTTTAGAGCTGTGGATGAACTCTGGGAAGGGTCTGGAGACATGTCCGGAGACAAACACCATCAGGCCACATCTTCAGACACCGTCCGGAGACAAACACCATCAGGACACATCCTCAGATTAACACCGTCCGGAGATAACCACCATCCGGACACGTCTCGAGAATCAAATAATGTGTGGATACAACTCTCTGGATGTTTATAAGCATTACAGCAAAAATGCAATAATCTCTGGAATCTCTTAACCTGAACCAAATTCTAAAATTTAAAACTTCACAATTGAACTTTGCAGCAATTCCGACTGCTGAAAATAAGTGTTCATTTGTCAAATTTGGATGTTGTTTGACACTGCAGACATCTCCGGTCATCTCGGCTCAGGTTAAATATTGAAATTCGGCTCAGGCGAAGGGATTCCAGAGCTTATCGCATGTGCAGAAACAAAATGAAAGCACGAATACTTGGAGACGCTCGGAGTGTCAACAAACAACATCCAAATTTGACAAATGAACAGTGGTATTTTTTCGCAGTCGGAACTGCTGCTGAGATCAATTCTGCAGTTTAAATGTTGAAATTTCGCTCAGGTTAAGAGATTCTCGAGCTTATCGCATGTGCAGAAATGAAATAAAGCCATTAATACTGGCGTCTCCTGGCATTTATAAGCATTGTGATGTAGATATTGATTCATAGGTATGATGATGAGGCATTCTATGATATGAGTGAGGAAAGTGAAAAAAACATTTTTGAGCACTTTATCAGTAAGAAACTTACGTTTCTTATCTATCTATCTAAACTATCGATAAAAAAAAGAAACTATCGATAAACTATCACTTTATCGTTAAAACTAAATCACGATATCGAACTTATCACGATGTCAAAGCGATAAACTAAATCACGCGATAACACACAATAAACTAAATCACAATATCAAACTTATCAGGATGTCAAAGCGATAAACTAAATCACGTGATAACAAACTAAATCACGTGATAACAAACTAAATCACACGCTATCTAAATTATCACATGATAACACTAAATTATCACATGATAACAAACTAAACCATGTGATATCACACGATAACAAACGAAATCATGCGATATCACATGGTAACAAACAAAATCATTCAAACTAAATCACGATATCGAACTTATCACGATGTCAAAGCGATAAACTAAATCACGCGATAACACACGATAAACTAAATCACGATATCAAACTTATCACGATGTCAAAGTGATAAACTAAATCACGTGATAACAAAGTAAATCACATGCTATCACATGATAACAAACTAAGTCACACAATATAACACGATAACAAACAAAATCATTAAAACTAAATCACGATATCGAACTTATCACGATGTCAAAGCGATAAACTAAATCACGTGATAACATATTAAATTGCACGCTATCACATGATACCAAACTAAACCACGTGATATCACACGATAACAAACGAAATCACGCGATATCACACGATAAACTAAATCACACGATATCACACGATAACAAACTAAATCACACGATATCACATGATAACAAACTAAGTCATGCGATATCATACAATAACAAACGAAATCATGCAATATCACATGATAACAAACTAAATCATTAAAACTAAATCAAGATATCAAACTTATCACGATGTCAAAGCGATAAACTAAATCTCGCGATAACACACGATAAACTAAATCACGATATCAAACTTATCACGATGTCAAAGCGATAAACGAAATCACGTGATAACAAATTAAATCACACGCCATCACATGATAACAAACTAAACCACGTGATATCACATGATAACAAACAAAATCACGTGATATCACACGATAACAAACTAAATCACATGATAACAAACTAAGTCATGTGATATCATACAATAACAAACTAAATCATGCAATATCACATGATAACAAACTAAATCAAGATATCAAACTTATCACGATGTCAAAGCGAAAAACAAAATCACGCGATAACACACAATAAACTAAATCACGATATCAAACTTATCATGATGTCAAAGTGATAAACTAAATCACGTGATAACAAACGAAATCACATGCTATCACATGATAACAAACTAAACCACGTGATATCACATGATAACAAACAAAATCACGTGATATCACACGATAACAAACTAAATCACATGATAACAAACTAAGTCATGTGATATCATACAATAACAAACTAAATCATGCAATATCACATGATAACAAACTAAATCAAGATATCAAACTTATCACGATGTCAAAGCGAAAAACAAAATCACGCGATAACACACGATAAACTAAATCACGATATCAAACTTATCATGATGTCAAAGTGATAAACTAAATCACGTGATAACAAACGAAATCACATGCTATCACATGATAACAAACTAAACCACGTGATATCACATGATAACAAACTAAATCACGTGATATCACATGATAACAAACTAAGTCACATGATAACAAACAAAATCACGTGATATCACACGATAACAAACTAAATCACATGATAACAAACTAAGTCATGTGATATCATACAATAACAAACTAAATCATGCAATATCACATGATAACAAACTAAATCAAGATATCAAACTTATCACGATGTCAAAGCGAAAAACAAAATCACGCGATAACACACGATAAACTAAATCACGATATCAAACTTATCTTGATGTCAAAGTGATAAACTAAATCACGTGATAACAAACGAAATCACATGCTATCACATGATAACAAACTAAACCACTTGATATCACATGATAACAAACAAAATCACGTGATATCACACGATAACAAACTAAATCACATGATAACAAACTAAGTCATGTGATATCATACAATAACAAACTAAATCATGCAATATCACATGATAACAAACTAAATCAAGATATCAAACTTATCACGATGTCAAAGCGAAAAACAAAATCACGCGATAACACACGATAAACTAAATCACGATATCAAACTTATCATGATGTCAAAGTGATAAACTAAATCACGTGATAACAAACGAAATCACATGCTATCACATGATAACAAACTAAACCACGTGATATCACATGATAACAAACTAAATCACGCGATATCACATGATAACAAACTAAGTCACGTGATATCACATGATAACAAACAAAATCACGTGATATCACACGATAACAAACTAAATCACATGATAACAAACTAAGTCATGTGATATCATACAATAACAAACTAAATCATGCAATATCACATGATAACAAACTAAATCAAGATATCAAACTTATCACGATGTCAAAGCGAAAAACAAAATCACGCGATAACACACGATAAACTAAATCACGATATCAAACTTATCATGATGTCAAAGTGATAAACTAAATCACGTGATAACAAACGAAATCACATGCTATCACATGATAACAAACTAAACCACGTGATATCACATGATAACAAACAAAATCACGTGATATCACACGATAACAAACTAAATCACATGATAACAAACTAAGTCATGTGATATCATACAATAACAAACTAAATCATGCAATATCACATGATAACAAACTAAATCAAGATATCAAACTTATCACGATGTCAAAGCGAAAAACAAAATCACGCGATAACACACGATAAACTAAATCACGATATCAAACTTATCATGATGTCAAAGTGATAAACTAAATCACGTGATAACAAACGAAATCACATGCTATCACATGATAACAAACTAAACCACGTGATATCACATGATAACAAACAAAATCACGTGATATCACACGATAACAAACTAAATCACATGATAACAAACTAAGTCATGTGATATCATACAATAACAAACTAAATCATGCAATATCACATGATAACAAACTAAATCAAGATATCAAACTTATCACGATGTCAAAGCGAAAAACAAAATCACGCGATAACACACGATAAACTAAATCACGATATCAAACTTATCATGATGTCAAAGTGATAAACTAAATCACGTGATAACAAACGAAATCACATGCTATCACATGATAACAAACTAAACCACGTGATATCACATGATAACAAACTAAATCACGCAATATCACATGATAACAAACTAAGTCACGTGATATCACATGATAACAAACAAAATCACGTGATATCACACGATAACAAACTAAATCACATGATAACAAACTAAGTCATGTGATATCATACAATAACAAACTAAATCATGCAATATCACATGATAACAAACTAAATCAAGATATCAAACTTATCACGATGTCAAAGCGAAAAACAAAATCACGCGATAACACACGATAAACTAAATCACGATATCAAACTTATCATGATGTCAAAGTGATAAACTAAATCAAGTGATAACAAACGAAATCACATGCTATCACATGATAACAAACGAAACCACGTGATATCACATGATAAACTAAATCACGCGTTATCACACGATAACAAACTAAATCACGCGATATCACATGATAACAAACTAAGTCACGTGATATCATACAATTAGAAACTAAATCACGCAATATCACATGATAACAAACTAAATCATGCGATATCACATAACGAACTAAATCATGCGATATCACACAATAACAAACTAAATCACGCGATATCACACCATAACAAACTAAATCATGCCATATCACACAATAACAAACTAAATCACGCGATATCACACGATAACAAACTAAATCACACGATAACAAACTAAATCATGCGATATCACACAATAACAAACTAGATCACACGATATCACATGATAACAAACTAATCATGCAATATCACACGATAACAAACTAAATCATGCGATATCACACGATAACAAACTAAATCACGTGTTATCACACGATAACAAACTAAATCATGCAATATCACACAATAACAAACTGGATCACGCGATATCACACAATAACAAACTAGATCACGTGATATCACATAACAAACTAAATCACGCAATATCACATGATAACAAACTAAATCATGCGATATCACACGATAACAAACTAGATCACGTGATATCACATGATTACAAACTAAATCACGCAATATCACAAGATAACAAACTAAATCATGCAATATCACACAATAACAAACTAAATCATGCGATATCACACAATAACAAACTAAATCACGCGATATCACATGATAACAAACTAAATCATGTGATATCACACAATAACAAACTAGATCACGTGATATCACATGATAACAAACTAAATCACGCGATATCACACAATAACAAACTAGATCACGCGATATCACATGATAACAAGCTAAATCATGCAATATCACACAATAACAAACTAGATCACGCAATATCACGTGACAACATTCGGTGTGGCATGATACCGAAGGTGCAACCAAGTCTACAATGGAGGGCTGCGCGGTGTTGTGAGGTGAGACGGAGATGCAGGGTTGTGTATTCCTCCATGCTGGACCACGATAGAGTGAGGGACCCATTATTGTGGTAAAATGTGTCATCAGGCACATTTTACCACAATAATTCAATTGCGATAGAGTGAAACCGAGATGCAGAAACCGCATTCGGGGCGGGCCTGCTGTATATAAGCCAGTTGGTTTTTATGCTTGTATGTGGACAGATTGCCTTTGCCCCATTGGTTGGGCAGCTGGCCAAACTTCTCCCGCAATTGAAACCTGAAAAAAAATCATATAGTGACCATTTTGTAAAGGTGCATAGAGGCCCCAGGCTTCAGTCCTTCAGCCTCTGATGTCAGCTCATGGGCCAGTGGATGGTAATTGGAATTATTTGAGCTATATATCCATGATGTGTTATATGTTGGCACATAAGCAATGAGCATTTTTGCATCATGGATGTATTCCGGGTTATTTTTATTATTTTTGAGAGAGATTGCTGCAGCGGTCTGTCACCTATACACTGCCCAAATAAAGGGATGAGCAATTTGTTTAATTAATTTAGGTTTTTGTACGTCATTTCGGTTTTAGCCCGAGTTTTCAAGGCTGATTTGTTCAAAAGTACAGAAGGGTTGTCCGTCTTAAGCGTTGGGCATGTTTTTGCTTCATGCATGTAATGCAGGTGTTATTTTTATTTTGTGAAGCAATCAACGCAGTGGTACATTGTCTTTACACTGCCCAAATAAAGGGATGAGCAGTTTGCCTGATTATTGTTGTTATTTGAGTTCTATCGAAGGTGGATGTAGGTTATCTTTTCACCCCTGTATCTTTGTTTGTTTCTGTATGTCTTCCTGTCTGTGAGCAGAATATCTCAAAAAGTTATGGATGGATTTGGACAAAACTTGGTGGACAGGTTGGGTGTTTGACAAGGATTAATTGATTAGATTTTGTTGAAGATATGGTTCTGGATTCAGATACGAGATTTTTTGAAGTGATTCTTCAAAAGTGAGATTGGATAAAAAAAAGATGTTTTTCGTGAAGTAAGGCCAAAAAGACATGTCGCATAATATTTCAAAACATTGTGGATGGATTATGGCAAACTTGGTGGATGAGTTGGGCTGGTGACAATAATAATGTGATGAGATTTTGGTTAAGGTCTGCATGCAGATCCGGCCTATCAGTGGGATGCAAAATGTAAACTGGTCAGCCTGGTGGAGGTATGCGCTCTACCAAGTACCGTTCTAGTTGCATTTATAAAATTGCAACTTTTGATCTCTTTTTAATCCATGCCATGATGATTTAATTTTCCTTTGCAGATTTCATTAAAACAGCTCTGTAGACAAAATTATTTGATAACTAATCATGAGGTGGAGTACACGTGTTTGCCTTAAATTTGCCTGTAATTGTGAGAGATTAATGTCCATGGCACATGTTTGAAATGGTCAAATGCAGGATGAAATTACACTGAAAAAGTTTTTAACTTCCTCCATAACTGATGCAAACTGACAAGCTGAATGTTTGAAAACGATGATATATTTATTAAGTTTATGATTTGATTTGATCACAATATACATGATTTGACTTGGCCACAATACATCTATTCATCAATCTTCAGAATTCTTTGACATTCCCTGCAACTTACAATACCCTTTTTTCCTTTATATGACATTCATGGCCTCGGTTGATTCAGGTCAACAATGGAGAAGAATAAATGTATTATTAACTGATGGTACTGAAAGCAAAAAGCAAGTACAATTGTAATTTTGATTCCTATTAGGGAGTGGTTTGAATATATATATATATATATATATATATATATATATATATATATATATATATATATATATATATATATATATATATATATATATATATATGTATATATGTATTTTTTTTTGGGGGGGGGGAGTATTTGATAGCCATTCAAAATGCAGTAAAATCAGGGCAGAATGTGTTATTGTGATATTATCCATAATCTGAGTTTTTTTTTTACTTCCACCACCAAAGGTGGACGGAGGTTATGTTTTCATGTCTGTCTGTCTGTCTGTTTGTTTGTTTCTTGCAAAATCAAAGATTCGCAAGTTTATTGGTTGGTCTGGTCTGTGATGTCTATTTGTCTGTCTGTCAATTGCCTACAGGTCACAATTTTAAACCAATTTTCACGAAATTTTATCAAATGGTAGAGTTGGTCGTAAGCAAGAAGCATATTGATTTTGAGATCAAAAGGTCAACAACTTTGTCACATTTCTAAAATCCAATTTTTTTTTATCTGATCGACTTGAAATTTGAAAAGATTTTTCATATTAGGTTCGTGAATTTAACCAACAATTATGTTTGAGGTCTCAAGGTCAAAAGGTCAACACAGGCAAAATTTATACAATCCTCAATTTTCATTCGTTTTTTATTTTATTTTATTTTTTACTTGCTGTAGTCTTGTGGAAGAGCTATGACACATAACACAATAGGGTGCAACATAGCAAAGGGAACAACAGGAGAAAGAGTATACACTAATGGCAGGGCAGCGGGAGAAAGTAGACAGAGTTGAAAAAAAAGGAATCCAGGTAACGCAGAGAGCTAATGGAGAAATGCAAAGGGTGGACGATTGAGATAACAAACTAAATCATGCAATATCATACAATAACAAACTAAATCACACGATATCACATGATAACAAACTAAATCATGAAAACTAAATCACGATATCAAGCTTTTAGCTGACGCAGTATATATATAGGAACCGTATGCGTATGGTTCCTATAATGGGAAGGCAGTGTGAAGGAATGTCATGAGAAAAATACATGAGAAAAATTTTGGGAGGAGTGGAGGATGGTTTAATGGGTGAAGAAAAGATCGTGGTTTTGGATGGGGGATGACATGATATGGTGGTGAACAGCTGTTTTGCAGACCTGGGGGGAAGAATGGGTTTAAAGAGAGTATGGAAGGTTGTTCGACAGGTGGGAAAAAGAGGAACAAAAAAAAGAGGAACAAAAAAAGAGGAGAGAGAGGAGAGTGAGGGATAGGGGTGGGAGAGAGGAGAGAGGGATAGGGGTAGTAGAGAGGAGAGAGGGATAGGGGTAGTAGAGAGGAGAGAGGGATAGGGGTAGTAGAGAGGAGAGAGGGATAGGGGTAGTAGAGAGGAGAGAGGGATAGGGGTGGGAGAGAGGGGGGAGAGAGAGAGAGAGAGAGAGAGAGAGAGAGAGAGAGAGAGAGAGAGAGAGAGAGAGAGAGAGAGAGAGAGAGAGAGAGAGAGAGAGAGAGAGAGAGAGAGAGAGAGAGAGAGAGAGAGAGAGAGAGAGAGAGAGAGAGATATATATATATATATATATATATATATATATATATATATATATATATATATATATATATATATATATATATATATATATATATATATATATATATATATATATATGGGAGAGAGAGGCAGGGGGTGGGATCGGTGTGAGAGAGGCAGAAGGGTGAGAGATGGATGGGGAGTGAAGGGAGGGAGATGAGGAGGGGGGATTCACAGATGTGATGCCCATGTGAACGTCCATCCGAGAGACGCACACACATTGATGAATCACCCTGTCTGTCAGACACTGGGATGACAGTTTATAGCTGAGTCGGGATACGAGCCCAGTCGAGAGAGCTTTGAGCGAGCATCGATACTTCTCATCTATGCTGCTGTGATCTGGTGATTCATTACTTTATAAAAACTGAAATGATCTGAGCAGCAGTTCCGACTTTAAAAAAAAAAATTAAATGTAAAAAGCTTTAATTTGGCCAATTGGCATATTCTTTGACACTCTTTCTTCTCCTTGACCTATGGAGAGTTGTATGGTGGAGGAGGGAGGTTGAGAGGAGTATAGCGTGAGGAGGTAACGGGAAGGCGGCATGAGGGGAGGGAACGAGAAGGCAGCGTGAGGGGGAGGGATGGGAAGGCAGCGTGAATGGAGGGAACAAGAAGGTGGCGTGAAGGGAGGGAACGAGAAGGTAGCGTGAAGGGAGGGAACGGGAAGGCGACGTGAGGGGAAGGAACGGGAAGGTACCGCGAGGGGAGGGAACGGGAAGGCGGCGTGAGGGGGGGATGGGAAGGCAGTTTGAGGAAAGGGAATGGGAAGACAGTGTGCTGAGGGATGGGAATGGGAAGGCAGTGTGTGGGAAGGGAATGGGAAGGCAGGTCAATGGAGGGAACGAGAAGGTGGCATGAATGGAGGGAAGGAGAAGGTGGCGTGAAGGGAGGGAACGGGAAGTCGGCATGAGGGGAAGGAACGGGAAGGTACCGCGAGGGGAGGGAACGGGAAGGCGGCGTGAGGGGGGGATGGGAAGGCAGTTTGAGGAAAGGGAATGGGAAGACAGGGTGAGGGATGGGAATGGGAAGGCAGTGTGTGGGAAGACAGTGTGAGGAATGGAAGGCAGTGTGTGGGAAGAGAATGGCAAGGCAGTGTGAGGGAAGGGAATGGGAAGGCAGTTTGAGGGAAGGGAATGGGAAACTGTGAGGGATGGGAATTGGAAAGCAGTGTGAGGGGAGGGGATGGAAGGCGGTGTGAGGGGAGGGGATGGGAAGGCAGTGTGAAGGAATGTCATGAGAAAGCAGTTTGAGGGTAGGGAATGGGAAGGCAGTGTGTGGGAAGGGAATGGGAAGGCAGTGTGAGGGGAGGGGATGGGGAGGGAATGTGTGGGAAGGGAATGGGAAGGTGG
>NC_140969.1:59773890-59798890 GCF_056783735.1 Eptatretus burgeri
CCTGGTGTGTTAATTCAGTGGTCAACGAGGCTTGAACTTAGAACCAACACCAGGCTTACTCATATTACCATGTAATTATCTTTATAAAACCTAATTATGATCCACTTTTTGTTTCAAAACAGAATATAGTGTCTGAGTTTCGAAATCACAAGACATCTGAAGAAGATTGCTGGGAAAGATTATACATTCTCGCAAATAAATATTTAATATTTTCAATTTTGATTAATTATATTTGTTTTGTTTACAATTAATTGATTTTGAATTTCAAAAAAAGGATCAAGACATGAAGGAGAGGGAGGGAGGGGGTGGGGGGGGGGGGGGGGCGCTCCCCCAATGACCCATCACCCCCTTATCCCACCCCTCCCCTCCCCATGTGTGTGTGTGGGGAAGGGTGGGGGTGAGATGAGGGAGGTGGTGGGTCAAAGGTGGGGGCGCACAGGGGGGATGAGGGGGTGGGGCTTGTGTGGGTGGGGTTTATGTGGGTGGGCTTCGGTGGGGTTTATGTGGGCGGGGCTTGTGGGAGGGCGTTTATGTGGGTGGGGGTTCGGTGGAGTTTATGTGGGTGGGCTTCAGTGGGGTTTTTGTGGGTGGGGCTTGTGTGGGCAGGGTTTATGTGGGAGGGGTGAATGTGGATGGGGCTTGTGTGGGCAGGGTTTATGTGGGAGGGGTGATTGTGGATGAGGCTTATGTGGATGAGGTTTGTGTGGATAAATGGATGGGTGGATGGGTGGATGAGTGGAGCTTGTGTGGATGGGTGGATAATTTTTTAATTAAATAAACATGTTGTGTGTGGGGAACTAATTAACTAATCACTAATTATGTGAATATGATGAATATGGGTGGAGCTTGTGTGGGGTGGAGTTTTTGTGTGGAGCTTGTGAGGGGTTTGTTTGTGGAGGGGTTTGTGTGGGGTGGGGTTTATGTGGGTGGGTTTTGTGTGGGCAGAGTCAAAAAGGGGCGGAGTCAAAAAATTTCAATTTATCTTTGTCTTTTGTAATTCCTGTGAATAAAATGAACCTAAAATCTCTTCCCTTCCAAATCATATATCTTATAAGTCCAAGAAACCGTATCTATTACATCAACAATTTTAAAAAGTTCTTTCGTCCATCGTTTAGTAAAACCCTTTTCAAAATGAGATTTCCACCTATATATTCTTACGATATCACCAACTTTGAACTTAGGTTTTCTGACATTAATCTTTTTTTCATATTTTAATTTTGTAAATGTTTCTGATGGTTTCATATTTGTTGACGTGTGAATCGTGTCATTATACTTATCCACAATATCCTGAATAAAAGATGACCATTGTTGTGAACCGAGTTGTGTGAATTTTTTATATAGTCTCTCTTTTAAGGTACGATTAAAACGTTCAACAACAACTGCCTTCCCTTCATTAAAGGTACTGTATAATGTAATACTCTTATTTTTTAGAAAATTCATAAATGTCTTGTTATAAAACTCTCTACCCTCATCAGTCCACAATTTTTTAGGTTTTCTCTTACTTTTATTAAATATCTGTTGAAAGGCTAACATAAGAGTATTACCTGTTTTGTTTTTTAATGGTACAACCCATGCGTATCTACTCCTCAAATCAATAACGGTTAAAGCATACTTGTACCCCTTATCATTATTGAGTTCAATCAAATCAGCAGACCAGATATAATCAACTTCCTTGGAATAAACTTTCCTTCTCTGAAACTTTGTGAATATTGGTTTATGTAATTCATCAGCTAATTGTTCTTCAGTCTTAATTACATCATTAGAGCCTATAAGTTTTTTGAATTTCCAAGTCCAAGTTTCAATTTAGCACTGATCATCTTCTTCACAATGAACCGATCAACTTTTTCTCTCAAGGTTGGATTTTGTATCAGAGACAAATTATACAACATTTCTCTATCGGCTTCATGCTTTTCTTCCAACGTTGTGGTATTCCCATAATCAATATCGTGTCTCATGCACACTTCATCAACTCTATTGATGGGTTTACTCCAGGATTTAGGATTGTCTGCCTCATCTAATCTTTTATCCAAGTTTGTGCCTGGACCACAGAAAGAATACCCTCGAAGATGTAATTCCCCTGGTATTCCAGTAGTTGTAAATTTACTTCCTGATAAAAACTTTTGTATATCTCCTCCTAGTTTGTGTTTGGAGATAAATTGATTTTTTTTGAACCACACACCGAACATATACCTTTTTGTATAACCCTGTTATTTTTACTTTTAATATATGAAATATTTTTAGTATTAGTTTTCCTTTTACATTTGAGACAATAACTCATTTATTTATGTGAAAAATTCCTGCAGAGTGCAAAAACCTTTTTGGTTTCCAACATGCACATTTGAATCTTAATTTTTAAAACATAAAGAATCCTTAGAAATGCCTTCACTCTCTCCTCCATTTATTTAAGAAAAAAAATAAAAATGAAAAACTTGAATTAAAATGAATATCTTGTCGATGTCAATAGTCTTGAAGAAAATATTTCAAATAGACTTGTCAATTCTTTGTTTTCCTCCTCAGTGGGTTGAGTTATTTTCTGTAATACCACCAATCTTTTTTTTTAATCTCACTGGTTTCCATATTTTGATATTTATTTTGTCTCGCTCTTTCCTCCCTCTCCTCTTTCTCCTCCCTCTCCTTCTCTCTCTCTTCTCCCTCTCCTCCTTCTCTCTCTTTTCTTTCTTCTCCCTCTCCTCCTTCTCTTTTTCCTCCTCTTTTTTTTCTCCCTCTCCTCCTTCTCTCTCTTCTCCTTTTCCTCCTTCTCTTTCTTCTCCCTCTCCTCCTTCTCTCTCTTCTCTTTTTCCTCCTCTTTTTTCTCCCTCTCCTTCTCTCTCTTCTCCTTTTCCTCCTCTTTCTTCTCCCTCTCCTCCTTCTCTCTCTTCTTTTCCTCCTCTTCCCTCTCTTCTTCAACTCCTTCCTCATCCCTTATTATCCTTGAATCGCTTACACCCCATAGAATATCATACATATATTCATCAGGATTTCTTGTTATTCCTGTATCCAAAATAATTTTTTTACAACAGGAAACCAATAAAATTTCTTTTGAATTTCTAAAAGAGCCTTACCTTTTCTTAACTTTATAATTTTTTCATTATTTAACATTCTAATTAAATCCGAAGTTGTCGGTTTATCAACATCAGCATAATGCCAATCTTTTATTGAAAATACCTCATTCTTATGTTGTAGAACATATCTATTAAAATACCGAATACCCTTTTCTTGAAGGTATGCTTGGACACAGAAATGATAATTTTCTTGAAGCCTTCTTGCTCTCATTTATGTATTAGAAATATATGTTAGAAAAATATTATGGCACGAAACACCTCCCCATCTTCCCATAGTTAAATAATTTTGTATTTCCTTACTTATAATATATAATCCTGTTTTTTCTGTTTTCATGATATAAACAAGGGCAAAACCATTATTATATTTACCCTTATTAAATTCTTTTATTTGTTGTTTACTAATCATGGCCCCACAAAACTCATTCTCGATACCAAGTGGATAATATTCTTCCTTACGAGACTAATTTAATTGTTCCAGGTCTTCGAGGTGAATTTTAAATGACCAATTATACCCTAAATCATTCATATCATACCCCCATTGTTCTATTCTCAAACAAACGATACGCCCTTCTTAATAAAAATTTATTTTAATTCGAACTGTGAATTCTGTATGACCTGGAGATAATATCAACACTTCTGTATCTTTGGAATACACGGCCGTTTTATTTAAGGATATATATTGTGATAAATCGCTTAATCTCACCAAGTCATTCGCGTCAGTCGGGCTTGGATAATTTTTTAACTAATAAGCATTTTTCATGTTAATATTTTTAGTTATATTATATTTATGTCGTTCAGCCTGTGCCTTTGTGTAATAATTTGATAAATCAATATCCAGTTCTTGAGATACACCAAAGATAGAACCATCTTTACCAACATAAGTCATTTATATTAGATTAAAAATAATATCATAAAAATTTTTATTTTTGTTGAGTTGAAATTACACATATAGACATAATTGACCACAACACTTGGAATTTAATTCTTGGACTTGAAATGTTTGATAAACACCATTCTGTAAGAATTTTATGACTTCAACAGGTGGTGGAAGACCAAAACTATCAAAATAATATTTGTCTTGACTATTAAAAATACAAACCCAATGAGAACCGGTCCCATTATTATCTTCTAAGTTCATAATAATATTCTTTGTATGTTTCGGCACATTTGTTAATTCATCTCTCATACAAATAACCACATTATGAATTTTTAATTTCTTACAATATTTGACAAGTTGTAAATTTGATGTTGTATTCTTTCCAAATTCTTTCAACCACTCATCAATGCTCATTTATTTATTAGAAAGATATAATCCATTACCTCTTTTCGTTAATTTTACACCTGCTTGTGCTATAGAAGAAAGCATATCTCCAACTAACAATCTCACTTTATCAGGCAGACCTTCAAGTTTTTCAGCAAAATCTACAATTACACCACTTCCACTAATTTGTTTCTCCAACTCTTTGTTATGTCTTTCCAATTCTTTTTGAGCCTGGAGTTGAGCCTTCCTTTCGTTGGCAGTTTTCACCGCTGTTGAAATACCACCAGTCAATGCTCCAACCGCACTTAAACCAGCAAATAAAGGAATTAGAAATGGGAGCAATCCTCCACTCGTCTCTCTTATTAAATATTTTTTCAACATTGGTTTTGCCATTTTAATTTTAAGTGAGCCAGTGTCATTCAAGATTTTAACCTGTTCTCTTGTGAGCAAAACATCAATTCTTACTGCTCCTTTTCTCTGAATTGTATTAACGTTAATCGTACAAGGCTTTTGATTTTGAACACAAGATGATAGTTTATGAAGATTGATTTGATTAACATATACCCCAGTTGGTACTTTGCCACTCATTTATTTAACAAAAAATTATGTGAGACTAATCATCACACCATTATCTGTATTAATCTGCAATTCTGTTTCTTCCAAAAGCAAACAATATGTATCAACTTCTTCACTCTCTCCTCTTTCAATGTATAGGGAAGTATCCACTCGATTAGACTTTATATTTTCCTTTTGAGCGCTCAGGTCAAACGCATAGATTGTATACAAACTTTTAAATGCTGTTATATCCAAAATAGGTTCTTTATTTCCATTACTTTCACACACCTTTTGGTAAGACTTGTATGCTTCAGCAAAATCTTTTTTTTCCCAATTAATTTCCAATCTATCTCGTGGATAAAATGTTCCATCTCGAGAAACGCGAAGTTGTTTCACCTTAGTATTATCACTCAATGCATTATTCTTATCAGTCGCAGTATCACCATCTGGCTTTTTAAAAATGATCCACAGATATCGTGGCTTTCCTTCCAGAACACCCAAATTCCACGTGTAAGTAGTTTGGTTGAGTTTAACGTGTTGACATCTTCTTTTGAGGTATGATACACTGAGTGGTTTCTTTGAGTTAAGTCTTCGATTCAACATCTCTTCTGTTTTAAGATTAGGAGTATATTCACTGATATACCAACTCATCTCCTCAATTAAAAATTTATTCTGTTCACCAAAAGCACTACCAACACCAAAAAGCAATCTATTTTCATTATCATTCCTTTGTAGTTGAAATCTAATTTTAAGACCATACAGAACTTTATCATGATCACAAAATCCAAATATACCTTTAAGAGGAACTGCCACAGTAAAACTATTTTCTGCTTTTGTATCATCATTATACATTCCTTTCCTTTGAGTATATCCAGGGTCTGTGTTTGTTCCCGTTGACATATCAGGAATAAAACCTTCGACAGACCCCTTTCCCATTCTATCACTGAATGTATAGAGTGTAAATTTCATCATTTCAGATACAGCACAAACATAATCAACCGCTTCAATTTCTTGTGTTCCAATATACAAACGCACACTATCAAACATTTTCCAGAAGAAATCATTTACAAGTGCAGCGTTTGTGTTATTCCCAGCTTTAGTGAATTTAAATTTACACAACAAGAAACTTTCGGAGAGATTCAAATAGGTTTGTTGATTATTTATTTCAAAACTTTTTGTACCATTCGTATTCCAGTCTGTTCCAGTTATTGCATTTACCTTGAAGTAATCTTCTTTTTTAGTGGAGTTTGAGATAATAATAGTATCATCCAAATCATAGATACTATCAATTGCTTCCATACTTGTATTTATTTAGGAAAAAAGATGTTAAAACTTTTGAAACCCTGATCCAAGTATTTGAATTATTTTCTGTCGTTCTTGGGGGGACAACTGAGTTTTACCTTTCTTAATTTCTTTTATTGCTTGTAATTTATGAGATTCTTTCTGAGCATCTTTTATACTCTTTACAGCACCTGCTACATTTCCCACAGCAGAAACAGTTGAACCAATTAGATCTTTATGTTTTAGAATAGTTGAACCAATACCCATGAGAGTATCAATTATCCCATCTCCTCTAAATTGATGTCCAACACCCCTTTGTCTCTTAGGTTTATAGTATCCTCTACCAAGATACATACCTTCGCCCTTGTAGTATGGGGAAAGGAACATCCCATCCCCTGTAATTATTTTATATTTTCCCAACTCGTGTTTCCTCACAATAACCATCGTATTTATTTATTGGAAAACTTCACGTAGGTGAATTCTGATGGATATAACTTCTCCATTAAAAGAAATCATACGATTATCTTGGTCGGTTATCCTAAAATTTACTCTGTGTATGGTTTTTCCTGACACAGGGAGATAAACCAAATTTTTGGGTTCCATATTGAATTTATAACCAATTGGGGTTGAGTATGCGCTGAATGAAAATATTGCATTTGTTTTTTTCCATCATTATAAGCACCATCAATCAAATCACAGTGAATTAACACCGAATTTATTCCTGAGGATATTTGAATGACATTATCACTGTAAAACGTCCCATTAGTTTCAATCTTTTTTGAGGAGAAACCCAATAACTCTCGAAATGAATTATCAATTGTGAAATCAACCTTGTAGTTATTTTTAACTTTAATCGTTGATTTTGAAGTATGTTTTTGAATGTCTATAACAATATTTTTTGGTTCATCACCCTGTTCTTTCATAAGACGAGCAATTTCGGAAGATATTTGAGAAATCTCATATGCTCTGGGTGAGACTGTTATCGTTTTGTATCCACTTCCGGGATTATAACTAAACTTGTCATTTTTATCAGTTATATTAAATAAGGTATTATAAGTTTCCATGGACAATAAAGATGCCTCATATTCTTTTGTTGGGTCAAGTTGTAGTGGGTATGGGAATGAAGATGTGTGGTCACTTGTGAAATTAAAACTCAGGATTGTGCTTCTCATCTTATTTAATATGAGATAAAATGTCTTTATATTGAGATTTATTAATTATTTTCATGTTCATCAACTGGTCGAAAATGGCTGATGCTTCATTAAAACAATTGTTATTTCCAGCCTTCTTACTACCGAACAACAATAACAGTCTATTAACTAATTGCGATGGGTCATTTGGAAGAAAACTAATACCTGAACCAAGGATACTTAAAGCCTGAATAATTTGTTTCTCCTTCTCATTTTTCCTACTTTTACTAGAAATACTAACCCTATAATTTAGAGTGTTCAGCAGATCAATATATACTCTATCATCATTATTTTTCATATCCAATGGTTTATCAATATACTTTGATTCATCCCTCACAGTTGAACCTTGTCTTCCATCTTTTGTGAGAAGAAACATTAATCTCAGAGTTAGTTTAACAGGGGGTTGAGCAGAACCCAAGAACCTTAATTCATCATTAAATATCAATACCTTTTCTTGAACAAGATGAAATATTGCTGGTTATTCTGTTGGAATGAGTCCTGCTTTGGTTTTTGAATCCGCTGAATATTCATTGTTTTGAAGAGCATTCACAATATAATCAGGGGGTCGATTAATCTCTTCCAGTTGTTGAAATAAACCTTCATCATCATATACCTTTAATTCTCCTAAATGCTCTAATTCTTCCTCCATCATTTGATCAAAATCTTTTAACATTTGAAGTTTTTTCGGAGTATATTCTACTGTGGGAACTGTGGAAACATCTTTCATTTTTTCTTGGGAAGTTTATAAAAGTGGTTTAAAAAATTTCTCTTGTTTTCTTTCAAATGCTTCTTCGCCCGTTAGTTTCTGTCTGCGTTTCTTCTTTATGTCTTCCTGCTGTTTTACAACTTTTGAAACCAACTCTTGATGTTCCTTAAATCTTCTTGCTCTTTCTTTTGCATCCATTTATTTATTGTAAAATATCATTTAATGAATTGTAAAGATCAACAGGGAAATTTTCCTTTTCTTCATCATTCAAGTAGATGTGTTCAAATAAATCCTTTTCTTAAAATATTTCATCAAATTCTTTATTAACATTAATGCGAGTTGTAATTTCTTCTTCACTAATACTTGCATCTCTGCTTTTCATACGTTTGCGTTGAGTTTCTTCATTAACATCAAAACCGAATGATAAAATCTTCACTCCGCTCAGATGTTTAATAATTTGTCTCGTTCCTTCTGGATTAGTTTCTAATATCCCAAGACCACCAGATTTTAGTTTCCTTAACTCACTCTTACAATGTGAATATTTTGTTGTACCAAGAGAACGCTCCTCAAATATTTGACCTTCATTCCTCAATCGCATATGTTCCTCCACTGAAATATAGTGATAATCTTCACCTTTTACTTCTCCAGGTCTTATTGCTCTAGTTGTTGTTGATACAATGCGTATCACGGGGTGTTTTTTAAGTAAATTTACAATATTCTCATTTGTACGACACAAGAAACTTGATTTATGAAAGTTTTTTCCAGAAGAAGATTTACCCACAAGATTTACAATAATAGTTGTCATTTATATATGTAATTGTTTATAAAACAAAAAATATATCCCTTAATATCTCATCTTGTTTTACAACAATATATTTATATTTTTCAGTCGTGTGCTTCATGTAATCCTCAAATTTCTTTTTACTACATAATGTAGAACAATTATCTCTCCAAAAGTTATTGATATCTATTGAATTTAACTTGAATAAAATAAAAGTATTAGCATTGTTTCTGATGGAAGGACGAGGAAGTTGAAAGTACGATTGACTAAGATAAATACAATTACAAGAAGAATGTCTCCCTCTTGTGTAGTAGCTGTCCATTACCGTTTGGTTTCTCTCATTAACACAATCATCAAAGATAACGAGGTTCTTTTTTGATTTATCCAAATCTTGGGGAGACGGTATATCATCCGTATTATCACGAAGAATACAAGTTATAGGATTTGATTTCTTTTTACATCTCTGTGTATCACAAAATAGTTGAATTATGTCTTCAATGTTATAATCATTTAGGTTTTTTGACGTTTAAATAAACCGATTATATCTGCTTTTTGAAGACCAGCATTAAAACCTTGTGAGAGTAGTTGATACTCTGGTTGAAAACTCGACTTTGTGAAAATTATTAAATTATCATAATCTAAAAAGTTGGGAGTGAGGAGCATCTTTAAAAGTAAGCAGGTTTTTCAACTTCCACTTGAACCAACTATGAGACATCTTAATGAATTTGGGAGATTTTTATGGTTGTTAAATTTTATCTTATTTTCCCAAATGGGTAAAAAATCATTCATTTATATATTTGGAAAACAGGTTATTTAATTTATTATTGGCTTTTTTAGAAACTCTATATTTTATCCTAAGTTCAGGTTTAATTTCAAGATAATCCATTATTTTATTTATACAATATCTTGTGTTGGTATTTCCCTGAAAATTACATCCATGAATAATATATTACAACAATCCTTTGAACATTTCTCTTATACGTTCAGTTTCTTCCCTTGTAAGGAAAGGTGTGTTATCACCCTCATACTTTACATTCATTTCTCTAATCAATCTTGTAAAGTAATTCATTTTTGGTGTAAATCTAAAAGAATTATTTTCCTTTTTATATTTTTTATTATCATTAATTAGAAGATAATCACAGAATATACATTGTTTATAGGCTTTTGACTCTGTGTTTAATCCCCGTCTTTCACACGCAGGACAATTCTCAAATTTGTCATATGGAGAATCAGGAAAGTCTAGCATATTTATAAAGTAAAACTTTACTTAAACTGAAATTTATTGATACCTTCAGTTGTATGTTGACTCATATTTAATAATATTACCATCGATATCAATATACTTTTTTTCATTACCAGATTCAACAACAACATTTTTTATATTAAAGGTAATTTTGAAATGATCGTGAACTACTATTGAACGAAATGTCATTTCACCTGATATATTAACATCGTTTATTTCATCAGGATTTACATCTTTAGGGTTGTTGAAAAAAATACAAATTTCTCCTTGCATATTACAGATGGTCTTATCTTTTCTTTCTAAAGCTTCATCCATAAGGTTTTTGTTTTTTGATACTTTTTCTTGTTTCATTGCTTTTTCTAGTTTTGAATATATTACCAGAAGGAGAGGAGAAACTTTTGTTAGAGATACTTTAATTGATGTTCTACCAGGTATACCAAAAGCCCTTCCAGTGAAGGAAATTGAAGAACTCATTATTTACCATAATTGTTTTTATCCAATATTTGTTATATTTATCTTTGTTCAATTTTACATCCTAGACATATTTCTCAGTATCTTTAACAAATGAAGAGATTGATTGAAACTTGTCTTTTGTGTCTTGAAACATTGTATTTATTAAGTGAAAAAGTTGGAGGATAAAATGGTTTAAAGCACAGATTCACCTGTAAAATAAACGAAATTTTCATCAAGAAAATTTTAGTTTAAGCAAAGATTTATTATATAAATATGGTGAATACAACATACTGTGATGTTTGTAATCACAAATATAAACATTATAGAAAACACCTCCGAACCAAAAAACACATTTAATCTATTTCATAAAATATCTCCTCTTGAGTTGGAAAGAAAACATTGTGATATCTGCTCAAAGGATGTTTTGAAGAGTAGTTATAATAGACATCTTCAATCATAAAAACACAAGAAAAATGAGTTTAAAGTAAAGGGAGACTATTATATTGAAAACACTGATGCGGCATTTAAAGGGCATATAAAAATAAGGATTTTTCAATTTGGAGAACCCGGTCCATCATCAATAGCTGAATCAATTGAAATAGTGAAACGTGATGTTGAAAAAGTTATTAAAAAGACATTAAAAGAAATGAAAACTTTAAAGTTTTAAATGGGAGTGAAAATGAATATGAAAAGACAAGATGAAGAACATACTCCTTATATGAGAACAGATCTTCATTTTATAACATCATTTCAATATTTTTTGAATAGTGGGGTTTATGAAGAACTATCAAAACAAGAGGAGGATGTTGATAATACAGTGGTAGGAAGTGGATTCAATGTTAAAAAAAATCATCTTTTTAGATATACACATTCCAAAATCAAACCCTCTTAAAGCTTCTTCTTATATTGAATTACCAAAAGAAATAAAACTAAAGAAGGCAGTTGTTAATATTAAGAACAATGATGATAAATGTTTTCTCTGGTCTGTTCTTGCTCACTTTCATCCACCAAAATGAAATTTAGAAATAGTAAAACAATATATGAAATATGAGAATACCTTGGACATTAAAGATTTTAAATTCCCAATGCCACGAACAGATATTCCTAAATTTGAGAAAAAGAATAATCTTTCTATTAATGTATATGGATTAACGGATACAAACAAAGTTCAAATATTAAAAATTTCAAACAACTATAAAAATGAAGAAACACACATTGATCTTTTATATTTTAGTGTTGGAAATAATTAACATTAAACATACATCAATAATTTATCAAGATTAATCTCTTCTCAGGTATTCAGAACAGCAAACAAAATATATCCTTGTAAGCGATGTCTTAATTCATTTCATACAAAAGAACGATTAGAACAACATTCAAAATATTGTAGTAATCATAAATCAGCCGTAATTACAATGCCTAAACCTGGTGAAAAGATTTCTTTTGAAGATTATAATAAATCTATCATGCACCCATTTGTGATAAATGCTGATTTTGAGTGTATCCTTAAAAAGATAAGTGCTGCTTCTCCCAATCCAAAAGAATCATATACAAATAAATATCAAAAACTTATTCCTTTTGGTTTCTGTTATTATATCAAATCATCTGTTGGAGAAAAGTATAACACACTTGAACATTATAGTGGAAAAAAAGCTTCACAAGAGTTTGTAAAACGATTAGAAAAGGATTGTATAAGACTCACTAAATTAATGAAAGAAACAAATGAACCGATGAAAATAACCAAAGAAGAAAAATTAGAATTTAGAAAGAACAATATCTGTCATATTTGTGAGGGGGAAATTAAGGAGTCTAAAGTTAGGGATCATTGTCATCTTAATGGTAAATATAGAGGTCCCGCTCATTCCTGTTGTAATCTTAATTATAAATTACCTTCTTTTATTCCAGTCTTTCTTCACAACAGCGCCAACTATGATACACATCTATTTATAAATGAACTTTCAAAAACACCAGGGAATATTTCTGCCATAACAAACACAAGTCAAAAGTATATTTCATTTCCAAAAATGATATTCACAAAACCTTTAACTTGTATTAGGTTTCTAGATTATTACAAGTTTATGGGAACACCACTGGCCTACCTCGCATCAAATCTAAGCTCCACGGACTCTTTTCCAAATCTTAATTCATTCTTTCCAAAAGAGGAAATTCTCACTAAAGAGGAAATTCAGATTAAAGAGAGAATTCAAAGTAAAGAGGAAATTCGAATTAATGAGGAAATTAATGAAGAAATTCTAACTGAAGATGAAATTCTAATTATAAAGAAAATTCAAACAATGAATGAAATTTTAACTGAAGAGGAAATTCAGATTAAAGATGAAATTCTGATTAAAGAAGGAATTCTTACGAGAGAGGAAATTCAAATAAGGAATGAAATTCAAAGTAAAGAGAAAATTCTTACAAGTAAGGGAATTTATCCTTATGATTATATGGATTCATTTATGAGATTTAAAGAAACACAACTTCCTTCAAAATAAAGTTTCTATAATAACCTTTATGAAGAAGAGATAAGTGATAAGGAATAAAAACACGCACAAGAAATATGGAAAATATTTAAGATAAAGAACCTTGGAGAATATCATGATTTATATCTAAAAACAGATGTTTTATTGTTAGCTGATATGTTTGAAGCTTTGAGATCACTCTGTCATAATAAAAATTGTTATGGATTAGATCCTGCCCACTATTTCACAGCTCCTGGTTTAGCTTGGAGTACAATGTTGAAAATGACAAAACAAGATATAGATTTAATCAGTGATGTTGATATGCTTTTGATGATTGAGAAGTCCAAGATAGGTGGAATATCACAAGTATGTTCAAAAAGATATGCTAAAGCAAATAATAAATATCTTCCAAATTATGATAGTGAAAAAGATAGTAATTATTTGATGTATTTTGATGCTAATAATTTGTATGGATGGGCAATGTCTCAATCTCTGCCTTATGGTAAATTAGAGTGGGTGGAAGAAAGGGATTATGAAAAGGCTTTGATGAATATTGTTATTTCTTCTCAAGAGGAATTGAATGACGAAGAAGAAGGTTATTATTTTGAAGTTGATTTGAGGTACCCGAGTGATCTTCATAATAAGCATAAAGACCTTCCTTTTGCATGTGAGAAAGAAACCCCAAAGAAAGAATGGTTCAGTGATTATCATAAAAGTTTTAATATTCAAGGTAAATCAACAGAAAAGTTATTAACAACATTCTATGATAAAGAGGGATATGTTTTGCATCAGAGAAGCTCAAAACAGTTTTTGAGAGTAGCTAAAATTCATAGAGTTTTAAAATTTAAACAAAGTCCTTGGGTGAAAAAGTATATTCAATTCAATACAGATATGAGAGCAAATACAAAAGTAAAATTTGAAGGAGACTTTTATAAATTAATGAATAATGCTGTATTTGGAATGACTATGGAAAATGTTAGAAACAGGCAAAACATTAGATTCGCAACATCTTGGAAAGAAGCTTCGAGATTGATAAATAAACCAAGTTTTGAGAGAGAAGAGGTTTTTTCAGAGAACTTTTCTGCAATTCATATGAAAAAGGAAAGTATTGTTATGGATAAACCAATTTATATTGGAACAGCAGTTCTTGATTAATCAAAGATATTGATTTATGATTATTTGTATAATGACTTAAAGAAAGAGTATGGTGAAAATGTTTCATTGTTGTATATGGACACTGATAGTTTTATCTTAGATATAAAAACTGATGATGTTTATTAAGATATGAAGAAAAATATTGGCGTATATGATACAAGTAATTTCAGCAAGAAGAGTGAGTTATTTTCCAAAAAGAATGAAAAAGTTATTGGTAAGTTTAAGGATGAGTTGGGTGGAAAAGTAATGAGTGAGTTTATTGGATTGAGAGCAAAGGCATATGCTTATAAGTATGGTGATCAGATTGATAAGAGGTTAAAGGGAATAAAGAAATATGTAATAAAGAAATCAATAACTTTTAGAAATTATTATATTTGTTTGATGAATAAGAAAGAAGAATATAGGAAAATGAATACAATAAGAAGTTATAAACATAACATATATATAGTGAAGAAGTAAATAAAAAGGCATTAGGAGCCTTTGATGATAAGAGATTTATTTTAGATAATGGAATAGATTGAGTTCTATATGGATATTGTATGATAGAGTGAATAGAATAGATTGTGTTTTAACGATGGGAAGATGGGTTAGGGTTTTTTAAGGGCTACCGCCACGTTTTTTTGCAATATATAAATTGTCAAACGAAGTATAAATCAAACTAAAGAGTGGAGAAAATCTCAGTCTTGGTATATAAATGGAAAACATAATGAATGTGAAAAAATATCAAATAAGTCTTATTGAAAAAAATAACGAAAACAAAGGTAAATAAAACAAATAAGCGAATCAATTTAAAAAGTAGTAAGTTAGAGGATGTAAAGAAAAAAAATGAATATCCTTGAATGGACTGAAAACTTTGATGGTTATCAATTGAACAATGAAAAAACAATTTACTATAATCTCAAAATGATATGTGGCTCAGGAGGTGGTCAAACAAGAGCATTAAGAGAAGTTTATCATTTCGTAATGGCACAAAAGGGGTATCTTAAAAAATATAAAGATTCAAATGTTTTGTTTTTCAATATTTTAGATGGGGATTATTGTGCAAAGAAAATTAAACTATTGAAGGAATTTGAGAATGAACAAATCTTTATAGGTTCAATGAGTGAGCTAAACAATATGCATTGGTTATTTGATAAAGTGTCCCGAGGCTTAGACGTTTTAGATATTTCTTTTGAATCACCTTTAACAAATCACATTACCACTTTAGTACTTGAACAAATCTTTATCTTATTGCATGGATTATTTGAAAAAAAAAGTGTCCCCAGGTTAAAAGGGGAGACAAATAAATATACCTTGGGATAAAAAGGGGGTTTATTTTTGGGAAAAAAAAATATGAATCGCTGAAAATCCCCCATTCATTTACATGGGGAAAAGTGAGCCAGAGCCAGTATATTCACCCGACATATATATATATATATATATATATATATATATATATATATATATATATATATATATATATATATATATATATATATATATATATATATATGCGTTGTTTGCTTTGAGAATGTTGATAGAGAAGTATAGGGAAGGCCAGAAAGAGTTACATTGTGTGTTTGTGGATTTAGAGAAAGCTTATGATAGGGTGCCAAGAGAGGAGTTGTGGCATTGTATGAGGAAGTCGGGAGTGGTGGAGAAGTATGTGAGGATCGTGCAGGATATGTATGAGGACAGTGTGACAGCGGTGAGGTGTGCGGTAGGAATGAAGGACCGGTTTAAGGTTAAAGTGGGATTGCACCAAGGATCGACTCTGAGCCCTTTCCTGTTTGCAATGGTGATGGACAGGTTGACGGACGAGATCAGACTGGAGTCTCCATGGACTATGATGTTCACGGATGACATCATGATCTGTAGGGAGAGTAGGGAGCAGGCTGAATCGAGCCTTGAGAGGTGGAGGTACGCACTGGAGAGAAGGGGAATGTTAGTCAGTAGGAGTAAGACGGAGTACATGTGCGTAAATGAGAGGGAGGGTGGTGGTGGTATGGTGCAGTTGCAAGGAGTTGAGGTGGGGAAGGTGGATTGGTTTAAATACTTGGGATCAACTGTCCAAAGTAACGGAGAGTGTGGGAGAGAAGTGAAAAAGAGAGTGCAGGCAGGATGGAGTGGGTGGAGAAGAGTTGCAGGAGTGATTTGTGACAGAAGGGTAGCTGTAAGAGTGAAGGGGAAAGTATACAAGACGGTAGTCAGACCAGCTATGTTGTATGGTTTGGAGGTGGTGGCGCTAACAAAAAGACAGGAAGCGGAGCTGGAGGTGGCAGAGTTAAAGATGCTGCGATTCTCGTTGGGAGTGACGAGGATGGATAGGATAAGAAATGAGTATATTAGAGGGACAGCGCAGGTAGGACGGTTTGGAGGCAAAGTGAGAGAGGCGAGATTGAGATGGTTTGGACATGTGCACAGGAGGGAAACGGAGTATATCGGGAGAAGGATGTTGAAGATGGAGCCGCCAGGCAGGAGGAGAAGAGGAAGGCCAAAGAAGAGGTTCATGGATGCGGTGAGGGCGGACATGCGGGTGGTTGGAGTGTCAATGGAAGATGTGGAGGATAGAGCGAAATGGAGACGGTTGGTCCGCTGTGGCGACCCCTCACGAGAGCAAGCCGAAAGAGGAAGAAGAAGATATATATATATATATATATATATATATATATATATATATATATATATATATATATATGTATATATATATATATATATATATATATATATATATACATATATATATATATATATATATATATATATATATATATATATATATATATATATATATATATATATATATATATATATATATATATATATATATATATATATATATATATATATATATATATATATATATATATATATATATATATATATATATGTATATATATATATATATATATATGTATATATATATATATATATATATATATATATATATATATATATATATATATATATATATATATATATATATATATATATATATATATATATATATATATATATATATGTATATATATATGTATATATATATATGTATATATATATATATATATATATATATATATATATATATATATATATATATATATATATATATATATATATATATATATATACATACATACATACATACATACATACATACATATACATATACACATATGAATATTTATATATATATATATATATATATATATATATATATATATATACATACATATACATATACACATATGAATATATATACATATATACATATATAGACCTGGTTTTGGCGCAGTGGTTGGGGCAGCGGCTGGGACCCAAAAGGTCCTGAGTTCAAGCCCTGTTGGGCCACTGAATTAATATACACCAGGGGGTTGACAGCCTGTCATCCTTCCGAGGTCGGCGAAATGAGTACCAGTGTACTGGGCCCGGTGTATGCCCCGGTTCGAGAAGGTGTACCATATCCCTGTGTGTCGTAACAGGCGACCAGGTTTGCGTCTGGAAGGGCATCTGGCATAAAAACCTATGCCAAATAATTATGCGGACAATAAAACGGATTTCCATACCGGATCGTTCGAGACCCGGGTTACCAATGACCGCCACCAGTACCGTTGGTCAGCAGGGTACCGGTGGAAATTGTGCTACTACTGGGCGAAGGAGGAGAAGGAGGAGAAGGAGATGGGGGAAGGCGGGTCCAGAGGCAGTGTGAGAGGGAGAAGGGTAGAAGTGTGGAGGTGAGAGTTGGAACTCTGAATGTTGGGACGATGACAGGCAAAGGGCGAGAGTTGGCTGATATGATGGAGAGAAGAAAGGTGGACATACTGTGTGTACAAGACACCAAGTGGATGGGGAGTAAGGCTAGGAGCATTGGAGGTGGATTCAAACTGTTCTACCATGGTGTGGATGGGAGGAGAAATGGTGTCAGGGTAATCCTGAAGGAGGATTATGTCAAGAGGGTATTGGAGGTGAGGAGAGTGTCGGACCGAGTGATGAGTGTGAAGTTGGAAATTAAGGGGGTGGTGATGAATGTCATCAGTGCATATGCCCCGCATATGGGGTATGAGATGGAGTATAAAGAAGATTTCTGGAGTGAGTTAGATGAAGTGGTGGAGAGTGTATCCAAGGATGAAAGAGTGGTGATTGGAGCAGATTTCAATGGGCATGTTGGGGAAGGGAATAAAGAGGATGAGGAGGTGATGGGTCGGTACGGTCTCAATGAGAGGAATGTGGAAGGGCAAATGGTGGTAGATTTTGCAAAAAGAATGGAAATGGCAGTGGTAAATTCGTATTTCATGAAGAAGGAGGAACACAGGGTGACGTACAAGAGTGGAGGAAAGTGCACACAGGTGGATTACATCTTAAGCAGGAGATGCAACCTGAAACAGATTAGAGACTGCAAGGTGGTGGCAGGGGAGAGTGCAGCTCGACAGCATCGATTGGTGGTCTGGAGGATGGTTTTGGAGGTGAGGTTGAGGAAGAGAGTGAGGGCTGAACCAAGGACCAGATGGTGGAAGCTGAAGGAGGAAGACTGTTGCGTGGAATTTCAGGAGGAGGTGAGACAGGTGTTGGATGGTGGTAAAGAGGGGTGGGATGATTGGGCAACTACAGCAGAAGTGGTGAGGGAGATCGCTTGGAAGGTACTTGTGGTGACATCTGGACAGAGGATGGAAGATAAGGAGACTTGGTGGTGGAACGAGGAAGTACAGGAAAGTATAAGGAAGGGGTTGGCGAAAAAGAAGTGGGATAGCCAGAGAGATTAAGAAAGTAGGCAGGAGTACAAGGAGTGGCGGCGCAAGGCAAAGAGAGAAGTGGCAAAAGCTCAGGAAAAGGCATATGGCGAGGTATATGAGAATTTGGATACAAAAGAAGGGGAAAAGGATTTGTATCGATTGGCAAGACAGAGGGACCGAGCTGGGAAGGATGTGCTGCAGGTTAAGGTGATAAAGGATGTAAATGGGAATGTGCTGACGAGCGAGGAGAGTGTGTTGAGAAGGTGGATGGAGTACATTGAGGAGCTGATGAATGAAGAAAATGAGAGAGAGAAGAGAGAAGGTTGGAAGAGGTGGAGATAGTGAATCAGGAAGTGGGGTGGATCAGTAAGGATGAAGTGAGGACTGCTATGAAGAGAATGAAGAGGGGAAAGGCGATTGGCCCAGATGATATACCAGTGGAGGCATTGAAGTGTTTAGGAGAGATGGCAGTGGGGTTGTCAACCAGATTGTTTAATAAAATCTTGGAAAGTGAGAAGATGCCGGAGGAGTGGAGATTAAGTGTACTGGTTCCGATTTTCAAGAACAAGGGTGATGTGCAGAGCTGTGGAAATTACAGAGGGATAAAGTTGTTAAGCCACACCATGAAGTTGTGGGAAAGATTAGTGGAAGCTAGGTTGAGAGAAGAGGTGACGATTTGCGAGCAGCAATATGGGTTTATGCCAGGAAAGAGAACCACTGATGCGATGTTTGCTTTGAGAATGTTGATGGAGAAGTATAGGGAAGGCCAGAAGGAGTTACATTGTGTGTTTGTGGATTTAGAGAAAGCTTATGATAGGGTTCCAAGAGAGGAGTTGTGGCATTGTATGAGGAAGTTGGGAGTGGTAAAGAAGTATGTGAGGATCGTGCAAGATATGTATGAGGACAGTGTGACAGCGGTGAGGTGTGCGGTAGGAATGACGGACCGGTTTAAGGTAAAAGTGGGATTGCACCAAGGCTCGACTCTGAGCCCTTTCCTGTTTGCATTGGTGATGGACAGGTTGATGGACGAGATCAGACTGGAGTCTCCATGGACAATGATGTTCGCGGATGACATCATGATCTGTAGGGAGAGTAGGGAGCAGGCTGAGGAGAGCTTCGAGAGGTGGAGGTACACACTGGAGAGAAGGGGAATGATAGTCAGGAGGAGTAAGATGGAGTACATGTGTGTCAATGAGAGGGAGGGTGGTGGTATGGTGTGGTTGCAAGGAGTTGAGGTGGGCAAGGTGGATGGGTTTAAATACTTGGGATCAATTGTCCAAAGTAACAGAGAGTGTGGTGGAGAAGTGAAAACGAGAGTGCAGGCAGGATGGAGTGGGTGGAGAAGAGTTGCAGGAATGATTTGTGACAGAAGTGTAGCTGCAAGAGTGAAGGGGAAAGTATATAAGACGGTAGTGAGACCAGCTATGTTGTATGGTTTGGAGGTGGTGGCGCTCACAAAAAGACAGGAAGCGAAGCTGGAGGTGGCAGAGTTAAAGATGCTGCGATTCTCGTTGGGAGTGATGAGGATGGACAGGATAAGGAATGCGTATATTAGAGGGACAGCGCAGGTAGGACGGTTTGGAGACGGTGAGAGAGGCGAGATTGAGATGGTTTGGACATGTGCACAGGATGGAAGCGGAGTATGTCGGGAGAAGGATGCTGAAGATGGAGCCGCCAGGTAGGAGGAGAAGAGGAAGGCCAAAGAAGAGGTTCATGGATGCGGTGAGGGGACATGCGGGTGGTCGGAGTGTCAATGGAAGATGTGGAGGATAGAGCGAAATGGAGACGGTTGATCCGCTGTGGCCACCCCTTACGGGAGCAGCTGAAAGAAGAAGAAGATAAATATATATGTATATATATATACATATATATATATATATATATATATATATATATATATATATATATATATATATATATATATATATACAGTATATACATACATATTTTGCATTTTTTTGTATTTTTTGCATTTTTTTTACAATTAATAACATTTTTGTGGATGGATTAGTTTGGTGTTCATCCAGGCATGATTGGCTGAATGGCCTCCACCTGTGTTGGATTTCCTTGTTGATGTATTTTTATGTATTTGTGTGTATATATATATATATATATATATATATATATATATATATATATATATATATATATATGTATATATGTATATATATCTTCTTCTTTTGGCTGCTCCCGTTAGGGGTCGCCACAGTGGATCATCTCTCTCCATCAGTATGTGGATCATCCGTTATGATCCGCATACTGATTTGGCATAGGTTTTACGCCGGATGCCCTTCCTGACGCAACCCTGGTCGCCTCTTACGACACAGGGATAAGGATTGGGTTTCACCATGATTCCGGGCTGCCCGACACCCTCTCATAGCGTGGCCCAGCACAGAGCAGAGCTCCAGTTCACCAGCAATCCTCCAACCCAAGCCTCCGAGTAGCCGGATTACAGGCGCACGCCACTACACCCGGTATGTGCATATATATATAATTATATATACATATATAATATTATATATATATATATATATATATATATATATATATATATACATATACATATACATATATATATACATATATATATATATATATATATATATATATATATATATATATATATATATATATATATATATATATATATATATATATATATATATATATATATATATATATATATATATATATATATATATATATATATATATATATATATATATATATATATATATATATATATATATATATATATATATATATATATATATATTATAGGAGCCTGGTGTTGGCGCAGTGGTTAGGGCAGCGGCTTGGGATCCAAAAGGTCCTGAGTTCAAGCCCCTTTGGGCCACTGAATTAATACACCAGGGGGTTGACTCAGCCTGTCATCCTTCCGAGGTCGGCGAAATGAGTACCATTATACTGGGCCGGTGTATACCCCTGTTAAAATCGGTGTACCATATCCCTGTGTCGTAAGAGGCGACCAGGGTTGCGTCAGGAAGGGCATCCGGCGTAAAAAAATGTGCCAAATCACTCTGCGGATCATACGGATAATCCGCTGTAGCGACCCCTAACGGGAGCAGCCGAAAGAAGAAGAATATATATATATATATATATATATATATATATATATATATATATGTACATACTAGTAGCAATGCCCGGTGTTGCTCGGACTAGCAATAAAGCCTGGCGTTGCCCGGGCTTTCTTGCAAATTTCCTGAATAGCTGTTAGCGGTTAGGGTTAGCGGTTAGGGTTGCAGTTAGGGTTAGGGTTAGCGGCTAGGGTTAGGGTTAGGGTTAGCTGTTAGGTTTAGGGTTAACTGTTAGGGTTAGATTTAGGGTAACTAACCCTAACCCTAACCCTAACACTAACCCAAACTCTAACCCTAACAGCTTGGCGTAGCGGAGGTAAACAGCGCCCGGGGCAAAGTGGAAATTTGCGTCCCCCGTAGGCCTTAAACTTGAGTGGATTTGAATGGAAAATCCCATGAGGGATATCGATTTATCGATTTTTTCGAATATGGGAAGTGTTATGGAAAAAAATTTATAGCCAATGACCTAAGTTGGACCAAAAGCCATAATCGTACCGAATTTGAATGGAATCCGTTGGAGTTTGTGAAAATCCATTAAAACGAATTTTGAGGGGCCTCTTAAAGAAGACAATAATATCATTAGTATATGTGCCAAATCTTGTATCATTTCATGCAGTAACAAAAATCTGATGGTGTAACAAAGAAAGGGGCATGCCGAAATATTTATATATATATATATATATATATATATATATATATATATATATATATATATATATATATATATATATATATATATATATATATATATATATATGTGTATATATATGTATATATATATATATATATGTGTATATATATGTATATATATATATATATATATATATATACATATGTATATATATATACATATGTATATATATATATATTTTTATATGTATATATATATGTATATATATATATATATACATATGTATGTATATATATATATACACACACGAAGTGTGTTCAAAAAAGTATCCAACCTTAATTTTTCGTGCGTAAACAAATGAAGCTCGGGAGGCGTGGTTTGGTCCACGTATGTAGGCGATCCTAATCTGTATGCGTGAATATTTTCCCACCCGCAGAAGCTGTCAGTCGCCAACAGACCGCCGATGAGTGAGGAAGTGTAAGTGACCGCCTTCGGATTTTCGTTTTTGACAAAATGACGGATCACTGTGGTCTCATCGCCAGTGATCACTGTGTTGAAGAAGTTGGGATCGCTGGTCACTGTCTCCAGCATGTCCTGTGCGATCTCCAAACGGAGTTGCTTCTGCTCGATCGTTAGCAGCTTTGGCACGTACTTCGCTGAGATTCTCCTTCAGCCCAAATCCTCAGTCACAATGGAATGAACGGATCCAATGCTGACGCCCGCCTCGTCTGCATGTTCTCTGATCGTGATTCGACGATCCTGCATCAGCAGGGTCCTCACTTGGTCAATGACGATCTCATTTCGGGATGTTGAGGGCCTACCAGAACGTGCTTCACTTTCCACTGATGTGCGACCATCTTTGAAGTGGTTGTACCACTCTTTTATCTGTGTGGTTCCCATTGCTTCGTTCCCGAAGGCCTGTTGAATCTTGCGGATCGTTTGCACTTGGGAATCGCCAAGCTTTACACAAAACTTGATGCAGTAGCGTTGTTCAAGTTTTTCCGTCATTTTGTCAAAAACAAAAACCCGACGGCGCTCACTTACACTTCCTCACTCATCGGCGGTCTGTTGGCGACTGACAGCTTCTGCAGGCGGGAAAATATTCACGCATATGAATTAGGATCGCCTACATCCGTGCAACAAACCATGCCTCCCTAGCTTCATTTGTTTACGCACGAAAAATTAAGGTTGGATACTTTTTTGAACACACCTCGTCTGTATTGATATATATATTTTTATATATATATATATATAAATATATATATATATATATATATATATATATATATATATATATATATATATATATATATATATATATAGTTTTATACATATATACACACATGCATATCTATATATATATATATATATATATATATATATATATATATATATATATATATATATATATATATATATATGTAGTTTTATACATATATATATATATATATATATATATATATATATATATATATATATATATATATAGTTTTATATATATAGTTTTATACATATACATATATATATATATATATATATATATATATATATATATATATATATATATTTATATATATATATATATATATATATATATATATATATATACATATATATATATATATATATATATATATATATATATATATATATATATATATATATATATATATATATATATATATATATATATATATATATATATATATATATATATATATATATATATATATATATATATATATATATATATATATATATATATATATATATATATATATATATATATATATATATATATATATATATATATATATATATATATATATTTATATATATATATATGTTTAAATACATATATATATATATATATATATATATATATATATATATATATATATATATATATATATATATATATATATCCTGGTGTTGGCGCAGTGGTTAGGGCAGCGGCTTGGGATCCAAAAGGTCCTGAGTTCAAGCCCCGTTGGGCCACTGAATTAATACACCAGGGGGTTGACTCAGCCTGTCATCCTTCCGAGGTCGGTGAAATGAGTACCAGTATACTGGGCCGGTGTATACCCTGGTTAAAATAGGTGTACCATATCCCTGTATCGTAAGAGGCGACTTGGGTTGCGTCAGGAAGGGCATCCGGCATAAAACATGTGCCAAATCACGATGCGGATCATACGGATGATCCGCAGTGGCGACCCCTAACGGGAGCAGCCCAAAGAAGAAGATATATATATATATATATATATATATATATATATATATATATATATATATACATACATACATACATACATATATATATATATATATATATATCACGTTACTATGTTTCGGAAGTTTTTATGTTTTTCTGTGCTCATGAGTGATTTGAATGCACACTTTCCAATTCGTA
>NC_140969.1:59803890-59893890 GCF_056783735.1 Eptatretus burgeri
GTCCTTCAGCATTAAACTGGTGTTGATACCAACTTGTGGATGACATCCATGTGTCCATTGTATACTCCTCTTTTTGGCTGGCGTAACGCTTTGTGCAGATATACAGCCAGCTGTGCTTTCACCTGCTTTTTCTCACCTGGAAATAGCCCCCAATCCGAATTACCCAAAATAATTGTATATTATAGCTGGGGGTTAGTTGGCGTTGGCGTTAGGGTTTGGGTCGATCTCACGTTGGATGTGTGAAAGATGAGACAATGAGATGATGGAGATGAGGAGGAATAGGAAGAGGGTGTGTGTGTGTGTGTGTGTGTGTGTGTGTGTGTGTGTGTGTGTGTTTGTGTGTGTGTGTGTGTGTGTGTGTGTGTGTGTGTGTGTGTGTGTGTGTGTGTGTGTGTGTGTGTGTGTGTGTGTGTGTGTTTGTTTGTTTGTTTGTTTGTTTATTTATTATTATTTTTATTATCATTATTGTTGTTATTATTTTCTGAGTTGGTGTTTGTTTTTGTGTTCGTGATGGAATTGTAAGGAACAGTTTTGTGTTAAAAAACGAGATGAGTGTGATGATTGACATTCGTTTTGGTGAGGCTTCTCCCGCTGATTTGTCATTATCTTTTTTTGGTGGAAAATTAACTGAACCATTTCTTTGATATTATATGTTTCTTATGTATTTATTTGATTCTTGTGTATTGACTGACTGCCTGGACGCAACTGAGGATATCGATATACTGATGTAGGTAATCTACTGATGTGGATCCGTGATCAAGGTTGTGGATCCGCTGTTTGGAGAGATTCAGGGCTGAAAGGATTGGAAACCTCAACGAAGAACGGTGCCCAGCTGATGATGCATGCAGTCGGGAAAGTGTGTGTGTTTTTGTGTTTGTGTGTTTTTATGAGTGCGTGTGTTTGTTTTGTATGTATGAGTGGATATGTTTGTTTTTGTTTGTGTGTGTGTGTGTGTGTGTGTATTTATTTATTAATATTATTTGTTATGATTATTAGGATTTTTTTTTGTGTGTGTGTGTGTCTTTTTGGTTTTTTGTTGTGTGTGTGATATTGTTAGGAATATTTGAGTGTGAAAAAATGAGATGTGTGTATACGTAATATATATATATATATATATATATATATATATATATATATATATATATATATATATATATATATATATATATATCTTCTTCTTTCGGCTGGTCCCGTTCAGGGTCGCCACAGCGGATCATCCGGATGATCCGCATAGTGATTTGGCACATGTTTTACGCCGGATGCCCTTCCTGACGCAACCCTGGTCGCCTCTTACGATACAGGGATAGCATACACCTATTTTAACCAGGGTATACACCGGCCCAGTACACTGGTACTCATTTCGCCGACCTCGGAAGGATGACAGGCTGAGTGAACCCCCTGGTGTATTAATTCAGTGGCCCAACGGGGCTTGAACTCAGGACCTTTTGGATCCCAAGCCGCTGCCCTAACCACTGCGCCAACACCAGGCTCTCATATATATATATATATATATATATATATATATATATATATATATATATATATATATATATATATATATATATATATATATATATATATATATAATTGCATCTGTGTGTGTGTGTGTGTGTGTGTGTGTGTGTGTGTGTGTGTGTGTGTGTGTGTGTGTGTGTGTGTGTGTGTGCATGTGTGTGTGTGTGTGTGTGTGTGTCTGTGACCACTGGTCCAATCTAATTGAAACTTGCCAGATATATTGCTGGGGACCTGAGGATGGGCCTTTTCAAGGTTTGATATTAATCGGGCAAGTGCCTCCCAAGTTATGGCCATTTATTTTCCAACCAATGACAAGACACATTGTTACGTGGGCATGGCCGATGTGGGAAGGGAACCTCAGTCGCAGTCCCCATTACGCGTTATAACGTACGGGCTTCCGGAGAGTGATGACTTCGTGTATTCTAATAATTTCTCGATTTCTTATGCGCATTTATAGATAAGCACAATGCCCCAAGTTATGATCATTTTAATATTAGACGGTGCATAAATTTCGGTAATATCAGAGTGAGCTGGTATGCTCCAAACCAGGAAGTAAAATTTTTTTCTCTCTCTTCTCTTCTCTTTTTGTTTTTCCTTGCGACGACATTGCGGAAAGGCAAAATACGTTGGCGCTAATTGAATAATTGGCCATTAAAACTAAATTGCGAATAATTGTAACTGCGATATGCGAACTTCCGGGCCACGCACGTACGGGCACACGAGAGCGAAGAAACGGCCTGCGTGGTTGTTTCTTGCTCGTGGTTTGAATATTTATTTATGAATTTTTATTTTATTTTTTATTTTATGGGCACGTACTAGTATATTACAATTTTACTTATTTCTATTGTCGAAGACAACACACATGAAGACCTGTGATGAGGGTTAGTGTGTGTCGGCACTTTATTGTGAGGAAATCAGAATCTAAAATTACTTTGCTGCAATAGTAAAACTCCATTTAATTTACTAATGTGACGACCACCTCAGTCACATTCCCCTCTCAAGGCCGAAGAGACAGCACACCTCTCATACACCAGTATGACCACTAATTTGCTAAATTTATGTGCCAAGTGTTATTTCTACATAAATCTCATTATTTCATAGCTTCAAACAAAAATGCTGACCAAAATGGAACATCCTGATTTTGACAATAGGCTGTTGGTGTTATTATTGAAATTTATCCATCCCGTCATGTCTGAAAGTGAAAATTATCCATTTCTGATTTCGACAGTGATAAAATATCCATCAAACGTGGTCAATACATTATTATAGTGCTATCTGATGGTGAATCACGAGCGGCTGTGATGTGATGATATGACATGACTGGTAAGACGATATATTTGATTTGTGAAACTTTAGTTCGGCTTTGTGAAATACTTGTGTTATAAAGGCTATCTACTGATGCTGTCAATAAGTTTTAGGTGTCCATGCCCCCAATGTGGAGCAATTGCAAGACGCTATTGAAATGAGCACCTTTGGTGTCACATCAGCATGGTGGTTGATGTGAGTTAGCATGGGCACAGTGTCAACACCTTTGATTACGGCATGGTTACGTAACTTGCCGATCACTGCACTAAGCATGGGTGCGTACCCCTTTCTAAAGTGATTGTGTTTTTCTCACCAATGCTGACATTGGCAAAAACTATCCTTCATTGTTCCATGGAATTGACGTTTATTAATATTTAGCATACTCACATAAATATGCAGAAAATGGAAACTTCGCTTACAGATCATCAGTCTCTCTCTGGCGATTATTGAAGTTAAGGAAAATCAAGAGTGGCGGTATGTACAGATAGTTTTACATAATAATATTGCAAAACATGTATATTCTCATTTGAAGCTTAAAAAAAGTATCATGACACATATTGTTCGGTAAGGCAGAGGGAGGTGGTGGGAAGGGGCAAGCATTCCTTTTCTTATTATTGGCCAAGTAGGCTTATATATAACTGCACTCTCAGACTGTAAACTAACCTCAACCATTCCTCTACTTCACAGATAGTTTCCTTTGCATTCTGGTAGTTCTTGTCCATAATGTTCTGAAGGAGATCACTTGGGAATCAGGAGAGCTATCATGTTTTCAATGGTAATTTGCTCTTGTTTTTAAATCAAGGAACTATCAGCTTCAGAATCCGCACAGTTGGATACATCCCTTATCTACTTTTGTCCATTCGGCCAACCATGGAAATATCAACAGGTCACTTCCTGCAGGTTTTTCTCCAGGAAATTGCAGACTACCTACGGTCCTCTATTTGTGCTAGGTCTGTGTGGGTTTTATTTTGACTGGTGCTTGCCATAACGACCGCCTCTTAAGTTTGGTTGGTAATTGATTAATTATGTTGTGATGTAATTTTCCCAGTTGTTGAAATGCTGTTTGTAACACAGTAGTTTACTTTAAGCCTGTCATCACTGAACGGTCAGTTAGTTTGTTTCAATGGAAGGAAAACAAAGATGGTGGAGCCAAATTCTATCCCAGATTTGCCCATTTAAACGCTGCGTGACGCAATCGAGGGATACCTCTATTAAGTATGGTTAAGGTGGTGTCTAGAGGGTGATGGGATAGCTCAAAGGAAGCATACTCTCCCAATGCACTCTATGTTTGATTCCCAATCCAACTATAAACTGTCACTCTCAGTAGTTCACAAGCAAGACATCGATTGTATCAATGAATTGGCCCTCCTTCGGAAGGACTTAAAGCTGGTTTTCCTTTCTGCATTTTGTGTTAAATGTTGGAGGCCCCACATTGTCTTTCAGAAGAGTAGGCCAATATGTGCTTGCACCATAGCCAAATTCTAAATTCTTGCTCTGACTTTTGTTGAGAAAGGCAATGGAAAACCACCCAGATATTCTCTGCCTAGAGACTGCTTCGGCAGCACTGATGTTCTCGAAAGAAAGAGTATGGACATTGGATTATAACATGATTTTTTTTTCCTCTAATATGGGTATCATCACAAAACATAATGCTGTAACTATTTTTGTTCTGTAATAATTGCCATAATAGTTACAGAGTGGTTGTTCCATCGGCTGTTGTATGGCACCTTCTGTGTGTGTGCTGATGAGCCACCGTTTCCTTCACTTCTGCCGTTTACCCTTTGCATTAATGTGCTTTTGATCACGAAGGAAGTGTATGGGTGTCATGATGAAAATGTTAAAATTGGGGAACGTTTTGTGTTTTACACACAATCACATGGAATGAGGTGTGAAAGTTGTTGTTGGTGGAAAGAAACATTCACACCTGCTTTTTGGCAGCATTCTGTATGATTGCTTCCTGTGTTTCGTGGTTCTGTGCAGGTTAGTGAATGTGATCGAATTTCTCATTGAAGCTGCTCTTGTATTTAGCATTTCAAACTACCGCAGCTTCCTGGGTTTTCATGCGACTTTATTGACATATATGTAAATTGATCTTTGGAAATTCACTTGTCGTCTTGTTCGTTTTCACTTTTCTTTCTTTAAATGTCACACCCCTTGGCCAACCCTAAGCTAATTAACAAACATAAATGTAACTATTGAACAATTTGTTCATCCTCGTCGACAAATAGTTATACGTAAGCCAACAGTGAAGCTTTCTTCCCAAAAGTGTAAAAACATATGACTCTTTAGAGTTCCTTTTCTTTTTCCAAATTGTCTGTGTGTGTAGGTAGGAATCTTCTGAAGGGTGGCAATCCAGACGGACAGGATTGAGTTGTCTCATCCAGCCGTGCCAGTGGAGACGTTTGGCTCATTGTTAGTGGAAACATCTGTAAGAGGCCCTTCTTTTGGCATATAATGGCCTGTCACACATTCTCCAAGTTACGGTGAAGCCGACATCTTTCCCACTGTGATAAAAACCCGTCTGAAGGTCATTTTGAGACGGCGCTAAAAGCGCCATGATAACTGTATGCTGCATGCAATGAAAAATTAGACCGATTTCACGCCAGGGCCAACTCAAATAATTGCGTTGTTTCCCCATCAAATTGATGTGTCCGTTAAACGATGACGGATGTGACTCGGGGAAGGTGGCCGGTTTGTGCAATAAATCGCTCCCTTTTTTAAAATGAGCCGAAGAAAAATTGTGCACGGAGGAGCGGTCGGGCAACCCAAATAAAATAAAGCGGGAAAGCGG
The DNA here is from genome assembly GCF_056783735.1 of Eptatretus burgeri. Taxonomy (NCBI): domain Eukaryota; kingdom Metazoa; phylum Chordata; class Myxini; order Myxiniformes; family Myxinidae; genus Eptatretus; species Eptatretus burgeri. Next base: position 59,809,502 of record NC_140969.1, read on the forward strand.
ATGGGGGCCCTGAATGGACCGACCCGGGTGATGTGACAGTGTAGCTGTGGCAATTATTTGACGTCAGCCCGAGAAATGATAAAATAATTGTCAGGGGAGGAAAACTTGGCATTCAAGGTGAGCGGGCGGGTGCGTGGGGCGGGAGGCTGCCGGGAGGGAGGTGCAGTGAGCGGCACGAGGCGCGCGGTTGTTTGCGGAGCGCGTCTTGCCGCAAGGGGGACCGCCTTGTGTCCGGAGAGAGAAAGAGAGGAGAGTAAGGGGAGAAAGAGAGAGAGAGTGAGACAGAGCTGCTTGGGTTCCCTTTTTAGTCATAGAAGCTCTCCACAGAAGAGAAAAAAGTATCTGGACAACTGGTGGTACGTACTTGGGCAAGAGCAGGTATTGTAATGGACTTGCACGCTTTGTCTGATTGTTGTTTCAGAAGTCAGAACTGAAGGGGACACATAAAAAGAAAAGATTGTTTGATTTTCATTGTTGTATATTCACACATTATTATATTGGCGATGAGTATTTTGGTGTGAACTTTCATTGGGTGTATTTTGGCTTTCCTTCATACATATAACTGACTTCATACATTTGACTTGAGGTTTCTTTCGGTTTTTCATTTTCCCTCTGAAATTTTGCAAATCTGTTCTTTGCATTAATTTTAGAATACAATGCATCTTCTTTAACATCGAGCTGATTCACAATTCTGCAACGGCGTTTCGGCCTTATTTTCTAGGTTAGTTGCGTTCGAGATAAACCCTACATGATCACGTTTTTGCAAGGTGTGGGAGGACATCTTTTCAGTGTGGGAAAACACTAGTTTATTGTCATAAAAATGGTGGTGTAGCACTGACACATGCAAGCTACTTGGTGTTCTGAACAAGGATGAGGTTATACAATTTCTCAGGACTTTATTTCTTAAAGTTGCCATTTTACACTTGCACAGCCTGAGTTATGGGAGTTTCAAGAAGTCCCACTCTACAAGCTTGTGCTGTAGCTAATATACTGGCATGCTTCTGTTTAAGCTGTCTTAAGCTTCTTACAAAGAAAGGGTGTGGGGGTGGGGGTGGGGGTCAGGAATGGACCTCATCAAACAAGGAGATGATTGACATTGAGACTATTTTTGCTGAAACGTTTTGCATTGGTGAGCCATGCTGACAAATTTTTACTCACACCTTGCCCTCCCTCTTTCCTTCCCCTTTATTAACATTTCTCTCCTGAAATCCTGAGCTGGGTAAATGGCTGCACAGAAATTAACGGCTTGCTTCATCAGTTTGAATGTGAAGGGAAGTGGGAAATATAAAGATCGGTCGTTGCGTCCGCGCGTGAATATTACCAGCTCTTTCATCAGCGATCTCGCTGCGCTGGCATGCCGTTATTTCATAATTAATACGCCGTGCGCATAATGAGGTTTCATCATTAGTGAGTGGTGAAATTTGTGCAGACACGTCCCTCTTGCTCTCTTTTTTTGTTGTTGCTATCTTTGTGTCTGTGTGATTCTCAATCTTTTTTGTCTCTGTTTTTATCTGTCTTTCTATCTCTTTTTGCCTCCTTGAATATGTTTCTTTTTCTCTCTCTTCTGCCTCTCTTATATTGAAACTTTTTTTTAAATTCTAGTCACCTTCCGAATGTTATACGTGATATTCTGCCTACTTCCTTTATTTCACACTAACCTCTTCACACTGTCTCAAGCTATACAGTAATCTCTTTTCGTTCTTGTGTGCCTCTTGCTACAGCACCTGATTTATACACTACTCTTCAGGCTTTACATGTAATGGGTGCCGACTGCAATAAAATGAAACGCTGCATATTTCAAAGTCCGGTGCATAAAATTCGCAACTGTAATTTATAGATTTAATTTGTGCATTTTTGTGATCGAGTAAAGGTTGTATCTTTGCTTCTTGGTTGTGAAGTGAGTGGGTGCGGTTGTTGGGAGTGGGGGCTTAGTGGGGGTCGGGGGGGCTGGATAAGGGAGCGAGGCGGTGGAGTGTGGGCTGGGGGGTGTATTATGGACAATATATTTATTTCTCAACTGGTTCAAAATATGAACATCTGCCGTTCCTTCAGATCCAGTGCGTCGCACAATTAGCATTGTTAATTAAGAAAATTATTTGTTTTAAATGAGGGGCAGGCGCTTGGATATACTAATTGCATTGTAATTTGAAAGAGGGCTGACTTATGAGGGCATTATGGCGCAGAGTGAGCAATGTGGCAAGGAGGCTAGGCAGTCCAGGACCGGCATGCAGCAGTAAATTAAATCCTACAATCATTTTTTTCCTCTTTTACCAGTGCAGCTTTTTTAAACTGAAATTATTCCACCTTTTACTGGAGTCATCTTAATTGGAAAGCAAAGGAAGGAGAGAGAGAGAGAGAGAGAGAGAGAGAGAGAGAGAGAGAGAGAGAGAGAGAGAGAGAGAGAGAGAGAGAGAGAGAGAGAGAGAGAGAGAGAGAGAGAGAGAGAGAGAGAGAGAGAGAGAGAGAGAGAGAGAGAGAGAGAGTGTGTGTGTGTGTGTGTGTGTGTGTGTGTGTGTGTGTGTGTGTGTGTGTGTGTGTGTGTGTGTGTGTGTGTGTGTGTGTGTGTGTGTGTGTGTGTGTGTGTGTGTGTGTGTGTGCGTGCGTGCGCGTGTGCATGCTTGTGTGCGTAGAGAGAACTAGGGGATATGCGCCCCACCTCAAGGTGGTGCTTTTTAATTCAACAGTATCTGCTTAATTATCTGTAATCTTGAGAAGTGTATTTTATGTCAGATTTCAAGGTAGAGTTTCATAAGGGACATTTATTTGACACAGTAAAACAAAGAAACTGGAATTATAATTATTATCAGAGCAGAGCTGTTGGGCCTATAAGTTGTAAGCAACATTTCATTGACAACATTATTTACAGGGAAAGAGTGAATTTTAATTTTCTCGAGGTTAAAGTGAGGACAGGCATTAGTATATCTAACACTGTCCTGATATCCATTATTTCTTTATTTGCAACAAACCATGTAAAAGGCATACGAGGCCATCTGCACGAGGGCGTGCAGACTCACGGCTAATTGCTGCACATGCTGAAGGCTTCTACGTAGAGCTTGGAAAGTGTCAAAACAGGGCAAAAAACCCATCAACGAATCTTCACTCTTGATTATACAAAGAAAAATGTTGGCTAAATAAATATTTGATGAAATTCCACAAATGCATTGGTGAGTGCTTCCTCCGTTTCCTCTCATTAAATTTTGGCATTTTGTCATCATAATGAGAACATTTATTTATTTGTCTACTTACTGGGATATTTTGCCAAAATGTGCTCTGAATGACGAGCTTTCATCAGACGACTTGTATCCAACGGCCTTTGGCGTGTCTGCGCGGCTTCATCTTGGCTCCCACCATTATCTGCCATTGTTTCACAAAGACCCTTCCATAATCCTTAACAGCCCGGAGGTAATAATTACAGACAAATTAACAGACCTGACACAGCTCATTAATTAATTGGTAATGTAAGAGCTGTTGAACCATTTAAAAAGCTCTCGCTGTGTTCCCTCGTTGATCAGGTGGGACGGCCTGGCTCCATTCCCCCTGCATAGCATTTTATTCCTAGCTTATTTCACAGCAGATATAAATTACTGGCCTTTTCGAGCTATTGAGAAATTGCTTCATTTGGCAGGGCTTAATTTATTTATTTATTTATTTTCTCCCAATATCTGTTTTGCGCTGATGCAAGTTTGTAACATCATGTATTATGGAGTAAATGTACATGCGTCGATTCACATCTTTGTTCATCATTCTGAACCGTCTTGTCACTGTAACTGCTCGGGTGACATTAAATATCACAAATGGACACGTTTCGTGAATAAGGGCAAAAGCCCGATGACCAGACCCGAGAAGATCTTGAATAAATTGATGGAGGCGGTGATTGTCCGTCACGATACTGCGACTATATAGAATGTTTTCGGTAAGTAATTTTTTCAGGGAAACGCACTATTTCTCTTCGTGACCGATTTCGTGCCGCGATGCCCTAATTGGTTCAATACATCTTGCCGAGAGACGGGGAGTGAGCATGCCAGAGACACGCCAAAGCACCAAGCAGGAGACTAATCTTCACCCTTATTTACCAACTCATTAAGCCCTACTGATGCACGACTAGTGAGGGGGAACGGTGACATAAATCAAGGAAGAAAAACATAACGACCCATGATAATCGTCAAGGAGGGCATTTTAAGGCACTGATGGGACTGCCGATGAAGAAACCAAAGTAAAGAATCACAAGTGCAGTTGAATTTACTGACCGGGAGCACTGTGGCTAGCTAAGTCACCCTTTCAGGTAATGTCTTTACGTCACTAGTCTTTGTTCATTAAATTATATTTACCCTTGAGACCGTAACATTAAACAACGACCTTCATTATGCCATTTCATTGAGTAAATTGCAAAGGGAAATGCATGCTTTAAGTTATTGCTTGTGGATTGTGACAAACACACAACCTGTGTGAATGTTACAGGAATACATAATCCTCAGGATTATTTGACCATGAGCAATGTTGTTGACTTGTCAAGCCTAGATGTGGTGTCAGCACCATGAACATCAACAAAAACAATAAATTAATTTACAAAGTGATGTATAGGCATGGATGTTTTGTGTTGTCTTTTTTGTTTCCTTATATATTTTGAGGAATTTGTTGGTAACCAGGTGGGTCCAGAAAGGAGAACTTTTCTGTTTTACAAAAATCCAACAGGAACAATTGATAAATGTACACGTAAATAATTTTAATCGACGTTTGTACAGCTTATCTCTTATGATACGTTTTGGGGCAGAAGAAAGAGGGGTGTACTAGATTTCAGTGACAGCTTTATTTGGGGGTCACTATCATGCGAGAGTTCCAAGGCATAAATGGAACCACAATACCTTTTAATAATGATCATCCCTGCTTTGAGGGGGTCATCATTTTGGATTCCTCCACACCCAAAGGATATATCTAATGAGGAATTTACAATTGCTGAAATGTGTGTTGCAACCAACATCTTGATTGTAATGGGGGAAGGGGGCTTTCCAGTACATTTTAAATCGCCTAATAAAGTAATGTCAGAAATCCAAAAGGTTGGACTTAAGGAAACTTTGAAAAGATGCCACATAGTGGCTCAGACGCCTGAACCATTTCCCCAAGCCCTTATTTTTACTCCTTCAAATCTCCCACCCACCAAACCTTGCCATTGGCATTGTTTCAGCAATGCCGCACATGTCGAGCATTGTGATCCTTGGGGAATGCTCACTCGTTATTCACGGCTTTGCTGAAATCACTGTGGAAAGTTAGAATCCAGCAACTCAGCATGGGGAAACTAAAAGTTTTTTCATCCACATACTTGCTTTGTTGATTGAGATGAACAGTTGGCAGTGTTGGGGTAGCGGCGAATGGATGGGTGAGAAAAGGAGTTGGTGGGGGAGGAAACTACGAGGTAGGGATTTAGCAGATAAATTATCGCATAGTACTATACCATAGTGAGATTATGTTATTCTTTGCATTGTACACAAATGTCCTGAAGCAAATGTACATGAAACATTCAAAACTTCTCCGAAAAATATACAATCGACCAAAAAACACTGGTTTATAAAATACTTTTTCAATATAAAAGTACAAAGAATTTGAAAGGAAATATTTTATCTTACGAAATAACTTCAAACTTGAAAAATGAAAACGCTGGTATCTCGGACTATCTCTGTAAATAATAAGACGATGCCTGTCTGTTGGTTTCATATCTCCCTTGTCACTATTTTGCACATCATCATAAACTCCGTAGGCACATAATTAACAATGTCATGCGATTCTGCTTACAGCATTTAAATTTACTTCTAACTTTTCCTTTTATTCCATTTGTACCAATTAAAAGTAGAAATGCCAGTGTTTGTCGTGGTGAATGGCGTTGCATTGTTATGGTCGGTAGTGCTTCAAGCAACAACCGTCATGGAATTGTGACTGTCATTGTCTCCTTTTATTGTGTTTATCATGGGATTGTTGTTATTGCTGTTATATGATCCTCACGTCCTCTTAAATGCAATCCCATCTCATCACTCGTCCTTGACAGGTGTATCCACTAGTTATTTTGAATATTTTGTGAATATTTTGCTCCGGTAACTTGTTTGAATGTCCCTCATACATGTGCAAAGCATTGCGTTTTCAAAGTTGTTGTCCCGAATACAAATTATACTTATCAATCAAGATAGTGACCCAATTAACTCTCCTTATGGCATGAAATTTATTTAAATTCCACTGCAATTTGTTAGTTTGTAACCTGGGGTGTAGTGATGGCTCTGCACTGTATTTTGAAATATGCAAATATTTTGTCTGTGCAGAAGCATTCATCATACTATTGTGAATTGAAATACAATGTTAGAAACATGTAAGATTACTTAATAATCTTTAAATTACATTATTCATAGATTCAAGGATATTCAAAACAATTGAATTTTTTTTAATATTAATTTTTTTTTCATTTGTCAGAAGGTATTGTGATGAAAACATGTTCGCTGCCTCGTCTTTTACTGCCTAAATATTATTCTTTTTTCTGTGCATAACTCTGGAACAATTAGACTTATTCTTGTGAAACTTTTTAAGGATGATCCGAGTCTAGAGCTGTATTTATTTTATTGCTGATGACACATTTTCTTTCATTCAATCATTTTGATGGTAAACCTCTGTTTTAGAGGTCCATTCATCATACCTCTTCGAGCGTACAGCCATGATCAGGAATATTTATATTATTAATCTTTTAAAGCACCATTGAACAATTTTATAATGAAGTAATTTTACAACATGAAAGATTAGGTTCAAAGTCTGGGATATATTTTTGCACATAAATTTAGAACAGCTGATTTAATCCTCGTAACTTTTTTTCCTGAATGATGATCTTTCCATGGCTATTATGCAAAAGCACATTTTTCGACATAAAAATGAAACATGTTCGTATATAAAAGTGAGGCTCAAGGAAGAGCAAATGGACAACGGGTAAAGAAATGCAGTGTGAGGGCAATGTGATAACAGTTGGACACAAGCAAAGAAAAATAGCAATCAACAAAAGAAGAGAGAGGGAAGGGGAGGAAACACAGTTACCTGCAAGTTGAGTGAGGTAGGGTTAATGTGGGTACGTAACATTTCAGGTAGGGATAGAGGAGGCCATGATATGATTATGCACTGCTTGCTTGAAGCCCCAGAGGGAAGAGTGGGATTGAACCATATCTGAAAGGTGGTTCCACAAACAAGAGAAAAGAGTAACAATGGAGTGGGGGTATGCGGTTAGCCTGGATTTATGGGGTTTAACCAGGGAGGGGTTACTGAAAGAATGTGTGCATTTTGGAGGAGCTGTGGAAGGGGAGAGAGGAGATGGGTCAGAGGCTGAGAGCAGAAGGTGCAAGAGTCGATCAGAGGTGATACAAAATAAATATGTTTGAAAATATACCTTATTTAAAATACTGTTTAAATCTAGTTTTACATTGTGAATGACTTCTGGCAGTTTGACAACATATGCTTTTGTTTCCTTGTGAATCAATTGTGTCAGTTGAAGAGTTTTGTCCACGGATGAAATGACAGTCATCATACCTTTTTCTTCCATTTTTTTTTAATTCCTGAAAACGTTATTATTTTTAGGCATTTGCAGAATTAAATATTTCCCTTTTTCCCACTGGTATGTCTGAATGCAAATTCCACACACTTGAGCACTTCTTTGTTTTGTATATGTTGTTTGTTCTTACAATACAAGTGCTCATTTGTTTTTAATTACGAGGAAGAGCATAATTTTTGGACAGCATACTGTGAGATTACTTGTTCTTCCATAACTTTACATCAGTCCAAATGATAGTGACCCCAATTATTTTGACCATCTTTAAGTTGAAATCCTTAAAACATTCCAGAGATTAATAAAATAATTTATAAATCATGAAAATTGATATGCATTCTGATCGACCAAATTGTTTTGTGTTGTAGATTTTATTAATTTAATTTTTAACATCATTTCATGTGAGATTCTGAAAAGCAATGATAGGGAGACGAAGGACGAGGGAAGGGTCATTCATTTTCTTCATAGCTTCAGGTTATTTTGAGCTTCCCAAGAATTAAAGCAAATTAACAAATGTAAAAAGACAACTTTAATCAAATCAGACTTGTGCATATAGATTATTTGTTGTTTTCCTGCTTATGAACATCTCATTTCGACAAAGGGTTATCAAAAACTCTGCCATTTCAATCAGATAACCTCTGTACTTCATATGTGTTGTTAATGTTTCTTCCTGTTATACTCAGCCGAAAGGATCATTCTCTAAATTGATCAGATATATTTAAAGTAGGATATTCTTACCATTGGCATTGGACCAATTACAAAGTGCTTGAAAATTAATCTTTTTTTTTTAATGTTCACATGCAATTTGGTGTACATTTCCCTGCCAATAAAGCACTAGGATAATATTTTGTAGCCAGATCCTATTTTTTTAAGCAATCAATCCAAGACCATAGACAATTCATTTTTGAGGATGGTACAATTTCAATATCTGCTCGACTGCCAAACACATCCAGCAATTACACATCGTCCTTCGTAAGTACACACAAGGATTATAACACTTCTTATGTTGTTGTGTTAACTGGTGAATTGCACCTTCACCTTCATTATTGTTTATCCGCTCACAAAAATAAAGAACAGAAAACCGCAACAGATGTAGAAGATGTTTTTTTAATTGTCGATGAAGAAGATACATAAATGTTCGTGTCATATTCATCAGGAATGCCCTTGGCAGATGTTATATGAAGTTAAGGAGATTTGAAGGCATGTCATGACTCTTTAACGCCGTGGCATCTTTCCTTCAATGTAAACCAACAACATATTTCACCCTAACTCCAAGCTAGCATTTCAAATGGTGAATGTCACGAGTGCCTGAAAATGTGAAACTACCAACTAGTTTCGGTTGATCAGTGGGGTGCCAATGACTGGTATATATATATATATATATATATATATATATATATATATATATATATATATATATATATATATATATATATATATATATATATATATATATATATATATACATACATACATATACAAGGTCTGTTCAAAAAGTATCCAACCTTAATTTTTCATGCGTAAACAAATGAAGCTAGGGAGGCATGGTTTGGTGCATGTATGTAGGCGATCCTAATCCGTATGCGTGAATATTTTCCCGCCCGGAGAAGCTGTCAGTCGCTGACAGACCGCCGATGGGTGAGGAAGCGTAAGTGAGCGCCGTCGGATTTTCGTTTTTGACAAAATGACGGATCACTGTGGTCTCATCGCCAGTGATCACTGTGTTGAAGAAGTTGGGATCGCTGTTCACAGTCTCCAGCATGTCCTGTGCGATCTCCAAACGGAGTTGCTTCTGCTCGATCGTTCGCAGCTTTGGCCTGAACTTCGCTGAAATTCTCCTTAAGCCCAAATCCTCAGTCAAAATGGAATGAACGGATCCAATGCTGACGCCCGCCTCGTCTGCAAGTTCTCTGGTCGTGATTCGATGATCCTGCATCAGCAGGGTCCTCACTTGGTCAATGACGATCTCATTTCGGGATGTTGAGGGCCTACCAGAACGTGCTTCACTTTCCACTGATGTGCGACCATCTTTGAAGCGGTTGTACCACTCTTTTATCTGTGTGGTGCCCATTGATTCGTTCCCGAAGGCCTGTTGAATCTTGCGGATCGTTTCCACTTGGGAATCACCAAGCTTTACACAAAATTTGATGCAGTAGCGTTGTTCAAGTTTTTCCGTCATTTTGTCAAAAACGAAAATCCGACGGCGCTCACTTACACTTCCTCATTCATCGGCGGTCTGTCGGCGACTGACATCTTCTGCAGGCGGGAAAATATTCACGCATACGAATTAGGATCGCCTACATACGTGCACCAAACCATGCCTCCCTAGCTTCATTTGTTTTCGCACGAAACATTAAGGTTGGATACTTTTTGAACACACCTCGTATACATATATAGCCTACATATATATATATATATATATATATATATATATATATATATATATATATATATGTGTGTGTGTGTGTGCATACATATATATATATATATATATATATATATATATATATATATATATATATATATATATATATATATATATATATATATATATATATATATATATATATATATATATATATATATAAATATATATATATATATATATATATGGAGATACACATGTGCAAAAGTACCCGTCGCTTTTCTGAGAGATTTAATCAAAAGACAACATGTTGTACTTCATAAACATTCTGCTCCATTCACTCCATAATTTCTCCAAGGTAATCCTCCATCTGCTTGGAAGTCATCTAACATCATCTTCATCAACCATCCTTGCTGCTTTTACTGTGTATGGCGTGAGCAAAAATCACTTCCGTTTCGCTGTGAAGCTCATTGTTGGATGCTTTGGTCTGAAGCTACACTTAAATTGAGTTTATTTTATTCTTTAAATATAAGTTTATTTTGGACCTCTTTGAAGTTTATTATGAAACGTAATTGTTCGGTAGCAATGCTAAATGGAGGTTTTTCTTGAATGAAATTATCACTTTGCACCTTAACCTTTGTTCAAAGAATTTCTGTATAGCTACTGTTATTAAAAATTCTGACAATGTTTGTTCAATTTTGTGATAAATCTCAGGCCATATCTTAACACACTGTTAAACAAACCAATTCCATGTTTTATTTATACGTTAAAAATGTATCATTTGGTGTAATGCTCTTCTTCCGGAAGATGGCATATATATATATATATATATATATATATATATATATATATATATATATATATATATATATATATATATATATATATATATATATATATATATATGTGTGTGTGAATTCATCTGGGATATTGGATTTATCTTAGAATTTGCGGTCCTTGTCTTAGATCTTAGAATCCTTAGAATTATTCTTATTATTCTTAGAAATTCTTTAATTATTAATTAATTATTCTTAGAAATTCGATCTTAGAATCATACTCAACTTAGAAATGCTTAATTTATATTTGATCACTACTATTAAGATGGAAAATGTATTTTACACTTAACCATATTTTGTGTCAATTTAATTTGTGTTTTTTGAAATGGTATTCTGATGTCAGTGATTAACCATATCCAAAAGCAACATTTAAATTGATAATTAATAATCAATCTTGTATGATTGTCTGTTAGGATGAAGGAACCAGGTTTGAATGAGTACTTGTTCATTTTCCAAGAAATTTTAAAGAGTTTATTGTGTTGTAATGAAAGTTTACGCAACTTATTCACCAGCATGGTTTGCTTTAAATCTTTAAACAAGCACAATTATTTTGTGACAGCATATGAGAAGTGTCGACATTGGAACGAATCAATTGTTTTTCCATAAATTGAAATTGCTCCGATAATTGCAGGGCTCCACGGTAATTATGATTTATCTCGATAAAACCCATAAGTTTTTACTCTGATGATACATCTATTGCTTGCATAGTTCTGCAAACCTAGTTACATTCCAGTAAAATCTTGTTGTGTACAATTTCTGAATTTTGCTAGTGATATGCAATGTATAAAGTAATTTTCATCGTTATTTATGTATACAGTGTTCTCTTTCCACATTTAACCTCCAAAGTCCAATCCCCCAAATATGCTTTGCTTTTTCATTACAAGCAAAGGTACCTGGCTTTGCTGGGCAATGCTGGGTCCCTCCTCCTACCCCTTCCCTCTCACCCATTCCCCTCCTTCCAGACTCCCACCACACCCCTTCCCCTCCCTCATCCCACCTAATCCCTTGCTTCCTCCCACCCCTTCTCCCTCCTCCCAACCCTCTCCTGCCACCTCCCACCCCACCCTTTGACTACGGATTCCCAACCCTTATCCTTGACATGTGGTGGCTTGTGTGTTTTCAAGTTATGAATTGTGAGAAAATGACTGTTTAAAATGCCTAATATGGTATATCGTGGTAAAAGATGTGATCCTATAAACTTTTGTCACGATTAACCTTGGGAGCTCAGAGGAGTAGCGTCACAAACAAACAACATCTCATTCATGTTTAATAGAAGATAACATTACTACAAGCTCCTAATGAATGAAACAAGGAAAAAAGACATAAAATGTCATAGCCCGCGTTGTTTTAGTAATTTTGCTGTACGGAGTTAAAGGGCGAGCCCATATTTATTTACAACTAAAATGGCCGCCAGTCTACCAGTCGGCCATCTTTTATCAGATCACAAAATAAAATTGGAGGCAAGTGTATGTTATCGTGTGCTGTGCTTGTGCAATGGTTGAACAAAATTGGTCCATGCATATCCGAGAAATGGTTGGGGACATGTTTAAGTAACAAAATGGCCACCAGTGCGCCATATTGGATCTGATGTCAAAAAAAATGGCGTACATATGTACGCTCCCATTCTATATACTTGTGCGAAGTTTGAATAATATTGGTAAATGCCTGTCCGAGAAATGTTTGAGGACGTGTTCAACATCGGGTTTTATTACAACCAAAATGGCCACTGGTCGGCGATCTTTGATTGCATTGTGAAATAAAATGACGTGCATATGTTTACCATTATGTTTTATCTTTGTACCAACTATGAATATAATTGGTCCATACACGTCTAATATATGGTTGCGGACGCACGCATGTACGGACACGAAAATCGAGACTAAATCCATAAGCCTCCATTTCAGACTAAATCCATCGGGAGCTAATAACATCCTAACTGAAAGCAGATCGCACAAAAAGGGGAAACAATGCAATCTCGTGGAAGAAAAAACAATCACACCTGAAGACACAGAGGCACTGCACGAGACTGCGGAGCCTGCACTTTGTACTTTCATCCATCGACCGGTTATTACAAAGGAGAATAGGATGTTATGTATTTTTATCTTGCCAAAACGAAGTTTTTGCAAGATATGTTAGTCAGCTTGTATGTTTTTTTTTGTTTTTTGTTTTTTTGTTTTTTGTTTGTCTGTAATCACGTATCTATCACTCTGCAGAGCACAGTTATCATTGGAAATTTTTGTAACTTCGCATATCAGAGGCCTATAGAGGTCCCTTTCAGCACATAAAATTTTGAAGGTCAAGGTCAAGGATCAAGGTCACATTGTCGCAAATCAGGGGAGTCGACTAAACCCTTATTTTTTGAGTAATTTTGATCGGACCGTCTTCAAACTTCATGGGAATATAGTTCATGGTCTGGCGCTCAGCTGATTAATTTTTGGTGGCGATTGGCCTTGACCTTCATGGTTAGCGCCTAAGGTCAAACATATTTGACCCCAAGGTCAAACTTTCAAGTTTTAGGAACCATATCGTGTAGTACCTCAAATTGAACACCTCGATGAGTGCTTTCTGGATATGTCAAGCTTGAGACATCATGACGTCATTTGGTGACGTTATGAGGCAAACGCATATTTTTCATGGTTACTCTGGAGAACGACTCTCATCGGAATCTCTCGTAGGCAGATATTCCTCAAGGAGTCGCTCCTGGTGGATAGCAGCTCTGTTCACCTTAGTGTGACCTTAAATAAGTCACACGTGGTCACCTTTTGGCAAGATACTGGTCACCCTGGGGGTGACATTTGTTTTTTTTTATTTGTTGTTTGGCAGTGTTGTGTTAAGCAGTAACTAGCAAAGTGAACTCTGCACCGTAGTGTGAAGTAGCACAGGTGACTGAACAAACACACACACACACACACACACACACGCACACTCTCTTTATTATTTTTGTCCCTTAATTACCAATGTACCCTAGTGCTGGACTGAATGACACACACACACACACACACACACACACACACACACACACACACACACACACACACACACACACACACACACACACACACACACACACACACTCTAATATTTATTGTCATAATAGATATCACATTAATATATATATATATATATATATATATATATATATATATATATATATATATATATATATATATATATATATATATATATATATATATATAACCTCTGCAGTAGCACTTCCATCATAATAACCAAGACATCAAGTTTTCAAATATACAACATCTTTTGAACTTTGTTTTTGAAGTTTCTTCCTTTTTTTTTCTTTCTTCTTATTCTTTTGTCTGTTCACATTTATTTCAAAATCTGGTGGAGTCCTGCCCTGCAATTATGATTAACACTGGCCATTTTGCAATCAGCAATGCATACGTCATTCAGTTCAGTGAAATTCTGAAAAGGAGCTGACTAGCATAGATTGTGTGCAGTATAAAACAATCGAAGAATGACACCGAACGCAGCAATGGATGCTTCATGTGTACTCTACTAGTCAGTAGTGCACCCAGCATTCTGCTTGCATGCCTGCAGTGTTTTTCCTTTTTTTTGTGATCTCTTTCACTTTATTTCACTTTTGTCATCTCAATCTTTCCCTCCCACATAAGTATGGAGTGTGTCTTCTCAATCTTTCCCTTCTCCCATTTTAAACACTGACATGAGCATTTAATTTTTATACAATATCGATAGCATATTTTATACAATATCGATACCAATGATACTATAATAAGGGGCTACGATCCGGGGTCAAAATGCTTTTTCTCTGAAAGATTTTCATAGCCAAAAACATGACTTTTCTTCCAAAGGAATCAGGAAATTCAAGCACCACTGAGAAATAAATATGACACTGGCTGGAAACGATGTAAAATGGATGAACATCTGTCGTTTGCTTTCTAGTCATTCAAAAAAAATCAAAAAACGTAATCATTCCTCTTCATGTGGACATCTGATGCACACAAAAATTATGTAATTTTGAATCCTCCACTCCCTGACGTCCTACCCCCATTTGCACAATGTGCTCCTTTTATGTATTTTTACCTCTTTCCAGTCATCTTTCTTTCATATATATATATATATATATATATATATATATATATATATATATATATATATATATATATATATATATATATATATATATATATATATATATATTTTGGCTCATCTTTCTTTTCTCCCTTACGATCCATTTTCTCTCCATTTCGAACCCCTTCCTTTTTTCCCCCCTCAAATATTATTTATGCTCCAATCCCCCATGTTATATTTGAAAGATGAAGACTTCATTTAATTTAATGAGTTCCCTGACAAGGAACTTTCGGAGGAAGCCATTAGGTTCATCGAGCCGACACAGTGGTTGTCAACCGATCGTTATTTGTCCATGCTCTATCCTTTTTTAATGCTGAGTGTCAAGCAAGGAAGCAGCACATACCATTTTTTAAATCTTTGTTATGACTCTGCCGAGGTTCGAACCACCGAACTCTCAGATTCAGAGCAGACACTCCAACCTTGCACCGCTGAGTCTGGTTCATGGCACTTAATTATGAGGTATTTGCAGAATTTGTGCAAGCAATGTAAAATAAGATGGTAAGTCAACAGATAACAAGTTTGGAAAGGAGAGAAGAAATTATCACAGATTTAAGCGTGCCTCATAAGTTTCTTTATGTGAATGCAATTATTACCTTCACCAGCGAAGGTGAAGGAGGTTGTGTTTTCACTGCTTTCTGTCTGTCTGTTTGTTTGTGCGTGATATATCAAGAAGTTATGGATGGATCTGGAAGAAATTTTGTGGACAGGTTCGGTGTGTGACAAAGGCAAATTGATTCGATTTTCGTGAAGATCCGGTTCCGGATCTGACTACAATAATTTTTTTTAATGATTCATCATTGAGAGATTGGGCCAAAAATGATATATACAGCACAATATCTCAAAATGTTGTGGATGGATTCTGCCGAAACCTGGTGGACACGTTAGGTGTGTGACAAGGAAGACGATTCAATTTTGATGAAGATCCAAATCCGGGTCCGAGAATTATTTAATTTTAAAAGTGATTCTTTGCCATTGAGAGATAGGGCCAAAAAACAATATATAACATAATATTTCAAAAATGTATTGGGTCTGATATGTTCTCATGGATCAGGCATTACGTGGTGGAGGTTTGCGCTCCACTACATGCCCTTCTATTTTTTGTCTCGTCCAGTACAAGCTATTGTGCTATAATGAGAATTATACACCCAAACCAGGAAATTTTTGAATTGATACGCTTCATTACCTCTGCCACCAAAGGTGAAGGAGGTTATGTTTTCACCTCTCTCTGTCTGTTTGTTTGTTACTTGCAAAATCGAAGTTTTTTCAAGTGTATTGGTCAGTCGATGTTGTTATTCTGTCTGTCTTTCTGTTTGTCTGTCTGTTTGTCACCGACAGGTCACAATTTTATACCGATCTTCACAAAACTTCACCACATGGTTGAGTTTGGCATAAGGAAGAAGCCTAGTGCTTTTGAGGTCAAAAGGTCAAAAGGTCAAGACAGGCCCAAGGGCAACAATTAAGGTGGTATTTCTGAAATCCTCAATTTTCATCCGATTGACTTGAAATTTGAAGAGCATTTGCATATCAGTTGACTGAATTCAACCACCAATTCTTTTGGAGGTCCACATCAGCCAAGAGGTCAACATAGGCCAAATTTCTAAAATTGTCAATTTTCATCCGGTTCGCTTGAAATTTGAAGAGGAGTTGCATATTTGGTCATTTAATTCAACCACCAATTATTTTTTTAGGTCAAATTTGTTTGATGGATTTTGCATGTACCGTGCTCTGCACGACGTCTTCTTGTTGCAAAATCGAAGATTTTTCAATATATTAATTGTCTGTTCATTTTGTGATTCTGTTTGTCTGTCTGTCTGTCTGTCTGTCACCTACAGGTAACAATTCCAAACTGATTGTCATGAAACTTTGCAAAGTTGTGGACGTGGTCTGAACTGAGGGCCCCATTGATTTTGAGGTCAAAGGTCAACAGTCATCTTGAGGTCAAATTTCTGAAAATGTCATTTTTCATCCAATTAACATGAAATTTGAGCAGTATTTGCATATTGTGTGACTGAATTGGGAAACCAACTATTTTTGACGTCAAAAGGTCAAACTTTTAAAATCATCAATTTTCAACAGAAAAATCGTCAATTTACATCCTATTAACTTGAAAGTTAAACACAATTTGCACAGTACATCAATGAATTTGGAAACCAACTATTTTTGAGGTGAAAAGGTCAAAGGTCAACTCAATGTCAAACTTCTAAAATCATCAATTTCAATGTTAAAAATATTCAATTTTCACATGATTGACCTGAACTTTGATGAAGATTGTGAATTTTAATCTTAATGAAAAGGACAATTTCATGTATCCTGGCAACTTTTGGAGAGGGAGTTGGATTTTTCAAGTGTCGTGCTCTGCACTGTCGTTTTATTGTTATTCTGTCTGTTTGTTTGTCTGTCTGTCTGTCTTTTTAACGCCTACAGGTCGCAATTTTAAACTGAGCTTCACAAAACTTCACCACATTGTAGAGTTTGTCCTAAGGAAGGAGCTTATTGCTTTTGAAGTCAAAAGGTCAAAAGCTAAACATAGTCCAAAGGTCAAAAACTCAGGTGGCATTTCTAAAATGCTCAATTTTCATATGATTGACTTGAAATTTGAAGAGGATTTATATTTCAGGTGATTGAATTCAACCAGTGAATTGTTTTTGAGGTCAACATTGACCAAAGGGTCAACATAGACTGAATTTCTAAAATTGTCAATTTTCATCTGATTGATATGAATTGAAATTTAAAGATAAGTTGCATGTTTGGTTATTGAATGCAACCACCAATTATTTTTGAGGTCAAATTTGATTTTGATTTTGCAAGTGTCATGCTCTGCATGACATCGTCTTCTTGTTTGTTTGTCTGTCTGTCTGTTTGTGTGCAGGATATTTCAAAAGGCTGTGGATGGATCTGGATGAAATTTGAAGGGCAGGTTGGGTGTGTGATAAGGATACACAGATAATTATATTTTGGTGAAGATTCGGATCCAGATCCGATATTTTATCAGTGATTTTTCACCATTGAGAGATAGGACTAACTAATATCTTCTTCTTCTTCTTTTGGCTGCTCCCTTTAGGGGTCGCCACAGCGGATCATCCTTATGATCCGCATAGTGATTTGGCACATGTTTTACGCCGGATGCTCTTCCTGACGCAACCCTGGTCACCTCTTACGACACAGGGATAGATAGGACTAACTAATATACAGCACAATAAATCAAAAATTTGTAGACGGATTCCAATGAAACTTGGTGGCCAAGTTGGGTGTGTGACCGCGACAAATTGGTTCGGTTTTGGTGAAGATCCGAATCCGGTTCTGGATACGAGGATTATTAAATTTTTTAAGTGATTCTTCACCATTGAGAGACAGGGCAAAAAACAATTATATAGCATGATATTTCAAAAATGTATTGGGCCTGATATGTTCTCATGGATCAGGCATTACGTGTCGGAGGTATGTGCTCTTCTGGTTTTAGTATGTTAAACCTTTTCCAGTAAATTGTGAATCTATCCTTGGGAATTGTCCATTGGCAAGACAACTCCTGCCAATTAGAAACAGAGCCTTAAAGTCTGTTTGATTAAAGTACTGTATATGAATATTTTTAGACAGATATAATGTAAAATTACCTTTTGAGAAAAAAATAACACTTAATTTCATCACGTTAAAAAACATTACTTTTAAGAAAGAATATGGAGTTCATCATTTTTATTTCCCGATGACATCGGACTGAAACATCACAATTTGGTTTGACTGAAATTCCTATTTTTGTTGGACTTGGTCTCAAGATGGAAATGCCATGCAGATTTAAACTTGAAATATTTGGACTCTGCACTCAAATGAAATAGTTGGTCGATTCTATTGTCATGCAAGTTTTGCAGTACCCTCAAAAGTAATAGGGAAAGCCCAGCACCACCTCTCTACGTAAGCAATATAAACTTGCATATAAAAACAAGTTTCCAATTTTTGATGATTTTTGCCATTGTATGGAAACATTTGGTCATGCTGCTATCTTTGTTGGTGTTTAGTTTACTTAAGGCTAACAGCTTCTGTTTTCTGAAACTGTGGACCAAACACATTGCATAAAAACAAATTGTGCACCTTTACAGCCAAATGGATATGTACTACATGAACCATTCGTCTTATTTAATATTTGGCTTGATTGGAATTTTAAAAAAACAACAAGCACCCATGTACCAAATGTAGCTTACAATGCTAAATAATGCATATAATACATACAGAAGATATCCAAAAATGTGATAATGGATTTTAAATTCACATCACGAAAGTGTGTGCAAACATGCACTGTAATAACCAGAGTACCAGAGTGGTGGCCACATTACAAAAACAATCAAACAATAAATACCAAAGCGTATAGTGATACAAATTAAACAACAGTATGTTAAATAATGATGGAGATGCATTTGAGAGAGGTTTACAAAGCAGGACTTGACGGTGCAAAACATGCCTCGACATAGTCAGAATGCCGGATCGGTAGATATATGGTCGAGTGGCAAATGCATCAAAGCAATAATACTCTAAATCAAATGTACACCAGAATGGAAGTAAATTAATGAACTGCAGTAAATATTATGGAAGATTGACTTAACTACTGTCCCTGGCATGACACTACTGTACATTTTATGCAACAAGCACAAGCTTTAAAGGAACAGAAAATAAAATTATAGAGATTTGCTCAGTAGAAAGATTATGGGGCATGAGATGGTGATGGAGATGAAGATGGAGTTTGAGATGGAGCTGATGGATCTCGTGGATAGAGATGGATAGAGAATCAATTCGAACAACTGTAATGTTACAGTATAACTCCAAAATTATAGTGAAAGCCTGGCATGACTCCCAAAACCTCGGTTCAAATTGTGACCAATAGCATCGCGAAAGTGTCAGTAAATCACTTTGTTATCCCAAAAATGTGGCATGGATTATATAGCAAATAGATTCAGTGCAGTAGGAATTGTTGGAAATAAATGTGCATGAATATACCAGGGATGAATGTGACACCAGGGACTATCGTCTGCACGGAGATAAGTGAAACTGAACAGATAGAACCAACTAATACACAGATCCTATTCAGCCACACAACTGAACTTACACAGCCAAGTAATGCATCAATGCTCTTCATTTGAGATGGTAGTTAACAGTTGTCTTGAAAACCTGGAGGGAAGAATAAAATTCTCTTCAATCTTATTCTTCCCTTAAGACAGCTGTTCACCACGATTTCAGATCATCCCCCATCCAAAACCACAATCCCTTCTGCCCCCATTAACCCACCTCATTCAAAGTTTACAGTTTTTCCTTCCTGAGAATTTGTGGCTATATCCATCATGTCCTCCTCTTACGTGTCATTCTTCCCCACATCCCTTATTTCTCCAAGTCTCCCTCTATTTTGTCCCTCAGCCCTGTTGTTTGTGTGTTTCCGTCCTCTCTTTATACTGTTCCTTTTGTTCTGTTACATCCTGATCTGTCTTGGTTTTAGCTCCTCCATGAGTCTCGATATTGCATACAAAAAAGAAAGTTGAATGCTAGTGAACTGAATTTAGTACAACCTGACTTTTCAATTCCATGTGGGCATTAATCAAACAGGTTGCAATGATCGGGTTCATCATCATTTTACCATGACTTTTTTTTGTTGGTTTGGCACCTGCTTGTTATCAATTTTGTTACACCTTTGATTCTATCCCACTACCCCTCCCATTCCTGTCCCATATTTTTAGCTGGCAAGAATTGTTCTGCTCCCCCATCCTTGTAGTACAAGTATTTTTTTTAACTTCACCGGTCACAGCACATAATCAACCTAATTTGTAGTTTGCTTTCGGAAAATAAAGTGCAGTAGAGTCTGCAGGTTTTAATTTTATGGGCAGTGTAATACAGGTTAATTTTGATATTTTGGAGTTTCACCACCAACGTGCATTTCTGGTACCAGTACGTCCTCATTTATGGACTTGTTAAGGACAAGATTTCAATTTAACCTCTCCTGTTCATCATCTGTCTCTCTTGGCTCCAAAGACAATGCTCTTCTCATCGAACCTTTTCGTTAAACTTTGCTAATTAGTAAGCTATCAACAATATAGTGGTGGTCAACACGGAAGGGCAAAGTCATGTCACTCCATAAAGCTCGCAACAAGTGTGTGTCCATTCTTAAGAAAGCCAGAAACCAAAATCTTGCTCATTTCAAGGCTAATCTCAACAACCAGTCTCCTTACTTAAATTCCTTGTGGTGCCTTGTCACGTCTTTCCTTGTGTTTACTCCCTGGAACTTGCAGGATAATCCAGAGGTATACAAACATGCTTCTGAACAGGGTTTGAACCTCAGGCCAGCAGCTATAATTGTCATGCTCGAGTTTTGCAGGTTGGACGATATATCAATGTGTGTGTCGTCCCTCAGATGGATGTAAAACTGGGAGTCCGGTCTTCCAGCATGAGTTAGTGGATGTTAAAAAATTCCACAGTGTCCTCTGGGAAGAATAGGTTAGCTATCTCCAATGCTTTGCCCAAATTCCAAATTCCTGCTGTAACCTAGCGGCATCACCATGCCCCGACAATCACTGATGCAAACCCACTGCCACGCGCTTCATTTGAATGAATAATGTATGCTCCCTCTACATACCCTCTCTTACCTCAAACGGCATTAACGTAGACTTCTCAAGATGAAGGTGACGATGTCAACTCAGTGTTTTTTTTTCCAAATCTTAAGCAGACAACCCATCGCCCCCTTTCCCCATTGTACACAGTTGTACCTATTGCTTTTTGGACTTCATGTCTTTCTCACCAAATGAGGGACAGAAAGTTCCTTCCAATCTCGACCCTGCATCAGCGACAGACCAAGATGTCATCAGTGCCCATGTTCCCAAGTCCTGCTCTGCAGCTCTTACTTCTCCATTTGTGTTTTGTAGCCTGCCCTTCTCCTTTGGCTTCCTTCTGTTTGCCTGGAAGTATAATTTCCACTCACAAGAAGATGCATCAAGTACAGACCAGTAAGCTTTCTCTTAGCCATTGAAGTGAATTCCTGGAATCCATCTTCACTGCCAATGTTGTTTCCTCTTTTCAGACAGATTGATCTCTGACCATCAGTTTGGGTTCCATCTCATGCACTCAATTATATGGCATACTGCTGCTTCTCTCTAAGCAATGGTTTGAGGCTGTGAGTGTTAAACGATAGTTCAACACCATCTCCCTAGACATATCTTATGGTTTAGACAGTCTGGCATACTGCCCTGCATCAGTGAAAAAACCTAAGCTCATTCAATGCTTGTGGCATACAAGGCTGCCATCATACCTGGCTTTCTGATTTCCTCCATTTGTGCAGTAAACATGTTGCTGTTAATGTAATCCTCTCCTCTTCTTTCTCAGTGGGGGCTTGAGTGCTCTTAGGCAGTTTTTGGGGTTGATTGTTGTTGCTCATTATACATACACAACCTCTCTGATACTCCAGAAAAGCCATCACTTCCTGGAAAAAAGGCATTCCAACTCAGTTGAAGTCTGTGAAAAACACAGAACTGCCCACTGCTCAGAGCAGTGTCAGCTGTAACACTGGTAACCACAGCACCAGTCAAAATGCGATGGCTTTAGAAGCTTTTCATTGACAAATTGCCAGCCCACCCCCTGGTGGAAGGAATCAATCCACAAACACATTTTTTGCTCCCTGGCCATCATCAGCGTGAAGCGAATCCCCCCAACCCCCTCCCCCTTCTTAGGAGATGAGCTGACAGGCTGTCCTGTGAGGGAGGATGTGCAAAAGATATCTTGTTACGCACAGCGAGGGGGTTGTACTACCTGTAATCCGAAAGGATGTTCAAGTCATGGCAGATGGGAGAGGCACTACATTGTGGTGATGATCTGCTACCTGGGTTTAACATGTTCACAGCTCTCTGTGTTATAATGAATTTGCCATTCAGGCTTTAAAAATGCTGCACGAGTCCCCTAAGGATCGCAGTGATCTCATTGTGTTTGTTACATCACGATGATGTTTAAGCTGGAGAACTGACTTTTTTGATCTTTAATTCCCAATCACAAATTGTAACCCTTATCTGTGCGAAAGCAATGCAGAAAACAAGTCGGCGATGTTTGTTGTCAACAGATCATGCGGTGATTACTGGAATGGAGCACCATCTGTTGCCAAAGAGTAACACAAAAATGATGAGAGAGGGGTTCTAAAGGAATAATGAAGAAAACTGAACAAAGGAGAACAAGATAGTCAATGCCATTTTACCAGTGAGTGAAGAGAAGTGGTGGGGGGTCATGGGAGTGGGGGAAACATTTTACAACATACTCCCAAAATTAGCACCCGATGCATTACAATGGGGGAGGCAATTTGTTTTTTGTGGGGGGCATAGGAGTGGGGGAAACATTTTACAACATACTCCCAAAATTAACACCCGATGCATTACAATGGGGGGGCATGGGAGTGGGGGAAATATTTTACAACATTCTCCCAAAATTAACACCCGATGCATTACAATGGGGGAGACAACTTGCTTTTTTGGGGGGGGGGGTCACAGGAGTGGCGGAAACATTTTACAACATACTCCCCAAAATAGAACCCCATCCATTACAATGGGGGAGGCAACTTGATTTTTGGGGGGGGCATGGGAGTGGGCGAAACATGTTACAACATACTCCCAAAATTAACACCTGATAAATTACAATTGGGGAGGCAACTTGCTTTTGGGGAGGGGGGCATGGGAGTGGGGGAAACATTTTACAACATACTCCCAAAATTAACACCCGATGCATTACAATTGGGGAGGCAACTTGCTTTTTGGGGGGGGCATGGGAGTGGGGGAAACATTTTACAACATACTCCCAAAATTAGCACCCGATGCATTACAATGGGGGAGGCAACTTGATTTTTGGGGGGGGCATGGGAGTGGGCGAAACATGTTACAACATACTCCCAAAATTAGCACCTGATAAATTACAATTGGGGAGGCAACCTGCTTTTGGGGAGAAGGGCATGGGAGTGGGGGAAACATTTTACAACATACTCCCAAAATTAACACCCGATGCATTACAATTGGGGAGGCAACTTGCTTTTTGGGGGGGGCATGGGAGTGGGGGAAACATTTTACAACATACTCCCAAAATTAACACCCGATGCATTACAATTGGGGAGGCAACTTGCTTTTTGGGGGGGGCATGCGAGTGGGGGAAACATTTTACAACATACTCCCAAAATTAACACCCGATGCATTACAATTGGGGAGGCAACTTGCTTTTTGGGGGGGCATGCGAGTGGAAACATTTTACAACATACTCCCAAAATTAACACCCGATGCATTACAATTGGGGAGGCAACTTGCTTTTTGGGGGGGGCATGGGAGTGGGGGAAACATTTTACAACATTCTCCCAAAATGAACACCTGATGCATTACAATGGGGGAGGCAACTTGCTTTTTGTGGGTGAGGGGGCATGGGAGTGGGGGAAACATTTTACATCATTCTCCCAAAATTAACACCCGATGCATTATAATGGGGGAGGCAACTTGCTTTTTTTGGGTGGGGGGGCATGGGAGTGGGGGAAACATTTTACAACATTCTCCCAAAATTAACACCCGATGCATTACAATGGCGGAGGAAACTTGCTTTTTGTGGGTGGGGGGGGCATGGGAGTGGGGGAAACATTTTGCAACATTCTCCCAAAATTAACACCTGATGCATTACAATGTGGGAGGCAACTTGCTTTTTGGGGGGGGGGCATGGGAGTGGGGGAAACATTTTGCAACATTCTCCCAAAATTAACACCTGATGCATTACAATGGGGGAGGCAACTTGCTTTTTTGTGGGGGGGCATGGGAGTGGGGGAAACATTTTGCAACATTCTCCCAAAATTAACACCTGATGCATTACAATGGGGGAGGCAACTTGCTTTTTGGGGGGGGGGTGTTCCCTCTGTTGTCCTTGATCATTAGTTATCTACTTTTCTTGCTCCCTTAAATTTTTTTTAATACTTTTCAGGAATTTGAGTTACAAGTTTTATTGTGTTGAGATTCCCTCCATCAGCATTTATATTTTATTTTCTGTATGAAAAGGATATTGTTATCCACATTATATGTCCTCAATAGCTTCTGCACTCAAAACTATTTATTTCATTCCAGGGAAGGATGCTTGATGCTTGTTCGGTGGTGTGTCGTGCCATTGTATTGTATTGAGCACTTTTTCCATGGTCAGTCTTGTAAAATTGACCCCTCGTATTTGGTGACATGGGAGTTGAGCTCATTTGATGCCCCCTTCCTTCCCAGTACAACAGTGTATGTTACGGGCAGAAATTCACTTATTTCACTGAGCGGTGTATCTCCAGTGTATTTTATTTAAAATTTTTATAAAACGCAAATTTTTTTTTTTTTTTACAACCGTGCAAGAATCATAATTTGGCTTCCTCATCTGATGCTTTATGTGTCATCTTGTTCATTTCCCAGTCAAAACTCGTCATTCATAAACACAATCGGCGATTGGTCACTCTCACTGTCACGGCTCCTGTTCATAATCACTATTCAGATAGTTTACCCATACATCTCATTATATATTGATCAACATATGGTCTCAATTTTCGCTGTAGATTTGTGAAAGATGGCGGCTAGAGATGTGTAATAAGAAAAAGCGACATTAAGATATGTGCATGGGGAGAGCAGAGTCCGGACCAGTTTTAAACCTTACATTTGAGTTATTTTGCTGAAATAATTTATATTCCTTAAGCACAGCTACAGAAAACAGCATGTGATGAAAGTTGCGAGTCACAAGTTATCATAATTGTAGGTGGTTTAGAAAGGGGGTACAATGGGTTACCAGGGTGGAAAAAAATATCGAGAACAAGGGTTGCTACTTTGGCTTGCGAGAACCTTTAGTGGTTTCACCTCTGGAACTAGAATTATTTAACTCAAGTGATTCTTCACCATTGAGAGATTGGCCCAAAAAACAATGTATAGCAAGATATCTCAAAGAGTTGTGGACGGATTCAGATGAAACTTGGTGGACAGTTTGAGTGTGTGACAAGGACGAATCGATGAGATTTTAGTGAAGATTTGAATGGGCATGTGAGGTTCGGTCAATGACGACATACCATGTACCTGCACACGAGCAGCATGCCAGGTCGCATACATTTTGCCACTAAGGTTAAAGAGAGTGTCCACTCTCCAGGCAGCACTCCATGTCCAAGCAGCCAGGAGAAGCACCAATCTTACCAACGTGAGAAACTTTATTCAAACCATGAACATTCATGCTGGGGAAACTTGGCCGTGATCGGTAATCCTGTGCATGTCCCAACCAGATAAAAAGATTTTTTGATGATTGAAATTTGTCAGTTGACTTGGATCATTTCAACTTTGCCAATAATTGTAAATTATATCACGACCTATTTTTTCAAAAGGAAAACATAAAAAGTATGGTATCTTGAAAGACAACAATTTAAGTTAATAAGTTTTATATTTATTTTAAAACTACATCATGCATATACAAGTAAATTATTAAGATCTTATCTGTTCCACATTGAATGCTTTGGTTCCACGTGTAAAAATTATGCAATTATGTAAACCCTAAGCATCGGATGGTTAAAACGCCATAGTAGTGAACAATACTCGGGAAGGCACAGATCACCACTGACGTGATGCTGGAAATCCCCGAGAGCAATTTTGTGCTATGGCTGGACACTCACACCAATGGCATACTCCAGCAGGTCACCTAGAACACTAGTGCATTTGGGAAAGGTGCCCAGATTACTGATGTGATGCGACAACATCCTGAAAGAACTGTTGGGATACAGCAAAGTTCTAAGAGCACCGGTGCAGTGTGGCAAGGTCCCAGTGTTGTTGAGTTACCTCAGATGCTTGTACATTGCAATAAGGTGCCATGACCATATGTGTTTTGCAATAAAATGCCCTGAACACTGGCACGATGGAGCAAGATGCTCAGGACAGGGGATATTATGATGTGTTACAGATAACATTACGATGTGGCAAGGCTTCCAGAAAATTGGCATCCATTACACCAGTGCGATGCAGCAAGGCATGCCTCAAAATCTGGTCATAGCACACTACTTATGAAGAAAGTCCACCAGGTGGTAGCCCCATGTGAGACCCATCCATACATCGACCATGAAGAAGAAGCTGCCTTGCAAGCAGATTCATCCTCTCTTTCCATATCTGGAAGCGGTGTTGGTATGGATGGCTGACATCATGGGTTGTGGACTATATGTGGTGCATCGGTATCACTTGTAGCTGTTTCAGGAGCTTTTGAATGAGATTTAATTCCACTTGTGATGGATGCTCAAAGAGGTTTCTTCAGAGTGCATTTGTCATTCATCATTTGCCCCTATCCATGCTGAAGTCATGCTGTTGGATGCGGCTGGTCTGCATTCATGATTTCTTTTAAACGCATCTCAAATTTGGAACAATTGTTTGTCCTGTGATAAAAGGGATAACAGCTAATACATTGTTTGACTCAATTATTTTCTTTTCAAACAACCACCAAAAACACACCGACAAAGCATTATTGGTTAACCATGCTCTTTCTCTCTCCATGTAACCACACCAAACTCAGGGCATTTTTGCTTTTCTCAGTATGATCCCGAGGAAGATAACTGCGATAATAAACCTTGCTTTGCTACAGCATGGATAATATCCGGTTTTCAGTTTAACCTTTCGATGATGTAAATGGTTGATTGAAAACGAATTGTCATTCTTACAAATATTGACCAGTTGATAGCAGTAAAAGTTATTTATTTATTTTATTTTTGATACAATTTCATTCATCAAAACTTAGTGAAAAACTATCCTTTCCATTTCCCTCCATTTTTGGCTCATCCACGATGAAGTCAAGAAGAGCTGTTAAAGTCATAACGATGTCCTTCAGTCAGTCAGTCTGGCAATGGGTCCATTAACATTTTTTGTTTTTACCCTACTCCTCCGTGGCGGCTCAACAGATCGTTTTGAAACCCGGCATGATGATTCATGACATTGATGTGCAAACACTAATCGAGCTCTTTTTGAATTTCCATCCAGGTGGTGAGATAATTAGATAATTAACTCAAAATGTAATCTGTGTTTGTATGTCCATCACATTTTGCAGGATTCTGTCATCTCATGAGATGTTTCATTTTTGTTTAATTTAAATCTCTTCATTTAAACTCTTAATGCAATATTTAATGCATTTAAACTGTCTAGTTGTTTGTCTACACAGAACATGAGTAGATGTATTAATAATATTCTTCTGAAAAACTTTAAGACCCCAGCGACCCCGAACGCTCTTTAAGACCCTTAAAACCCATTAGAAGTAAGATCCTTTAGAACGTTAAGTGCACTCATACCCCTTAAGACGCGTAAGACCTTCAAGACCCTTGAGAACCCCATGACCCTTTAAGACCCCAAGGTCCCCAAGATCCTCTTTATCACCTAATGCAGCTCGACTACGACCGATATCCAACCGGAGACGACTGTCTCTCCCATTTGGGACTATTCATTCATATTCAACTCACTTTCACTTTTATCCTTCATCCCCTTCCCCTATTTTTATTTTCTCAAATCTATGCATGTCTAGCTCCATTTATATTACACCTCTATACGTCTTAAGTGATGCAGAACTGTAATATGCAATAAGACAATAAATTGACATTGCTGCCAAAACTATGGCCAAAAGGCTGGACAGAGCCATTATTCATGAGATCTACATGCTTAAGTTGCTTTTTATTAATTTTTTCCACATTTCTTTGCATCATTTGTATGTGGCACTTACGTTCTCGATAAACATAAGCTGAGCTGGGGTAGAAATGACCCACTCAATCTTAAAGCACTCGTGGTCATTGTGAATTGAAATGCCACCGTTTAAACCAAATTCACAGAAACATTGCACTTCTTTGCCTTTTTAATGCACAATAAAATTATGTGTGTTTGTATGACATGCTGACACTTTACGTGTTGACATTATTATAATTGGTTCATGATCTACGACCTTGTAATGGCGATCGTTGCAGTCCACGCAATTCTTATTGGCAATTCATCGGTCAACGTTAACTTCACTCTTGAGCTGCAATGGGCACGTAAATGAGGCTAAGGCTTATAATGACTAAACCTCTCACCAATGAATTCCTTTGAAGTTCATATTCCAGACAGGAAAAAAAAACACATTTCCACGGGTGGAGTGTATGTGCACTTACTGATGTGATCTGAGCTTTTGTGATCAGTGTTACAACATTCCAAACACAGTATAAAGTGCTGTTTAGACAAGAGCGCATTTTGAAATATTTCTTGGAGTGAATTATAATTAATGTTCAGATTTTTATTCTGCATTGCCTGATTTATTCTTCTTCTCTTGTTTTTGATGATCAACCTTCTAATTTGGCAAATCTTGCTGTAAAGTGATCCACTTCACTTGTGGCGAAATTAAAGTTTGCCTAAAGTGGCAGCTGTTAACCTTTCATTACCTCCACCACTGAAGGTGGACGGAGGTTATGTTTTAACACCTGTCTATTTGTTACTTACGAAATCTTTAGATTTCGTAAGTATATTGATGACTTCCGTCCTCTGTTTGTGTGTTTGTTTGTGTGTGTGTTTGTTTGTGTGTGTGTTTGTTTGTTTGTGTGTGTGTTTGTGTGTTTGTGTGTTTGTTTGTAGGCACGATAACTCGAGAATGGAAGAAGCTACCAATGTCAAATTATACCACGTGATTCAGGAGGGTGATGGTGAGTGATGATTAGATTTTGCTCAAAATCGGTCAAAGGTCAAGGTCACAATGAGGTCAAACATTCGATTTTTGATGGTTTTGTGCAGAATCATCGTAGAAACTTCTGGTTTGCGTCGCTACCTTCTCCAGAGACAGCTTTTATTAGACAAGGTCAGAGGTCAATTTGACGATTTCGTAAGTACCCGTCTATGACTGCTTGTTTGTTTGTTTGTTTGTGTGTGTGTTTGTTTGTTTGTGTGTGTTTGTTTGTAGGCACGATAACTCGAGAACGGAAGAAGCTACCAATGTCAAATTACACCACGTGATTCAGGAGGGTGATGGCTAGTGCTGATTAGATTTTGGTCAAAATCGGTCAAAGGTCAAGGTTACAGTGAGGTCAAATATCCGATTTTTGATGGTTTGGTACAGATAACTCGAGAACGGAAGAAGCTACCAATGTCAAATTACACCACGTGATTCAGGAGGGTGATGGCTAGTGCTGATTAGATTTTGGTCAAAATCGGTCAAAGGTCAAGGTTACAGTGAGGTCAAATATCCGATTTTTGATGGTTTGGTACAGAATCATCGTAGAAACTTGTGGTTTGCGTCGCTACCTTCTCTCGAGATACAGCTTTTATTAGACAAGGTCAGAGGTCAAGTTGACGATTTCATAAGTACCAGTCTATAACTACTTGTTTGTTTGTCTGTTTGTTTTGTCTGTTTGTTTATCTGTTTGTCTGTGAACAATATATCTTAAAAAGTTTGAACGGATTTGGATGAAATTTGGTGTACAGGTTGGGTGTGTGATACGGACGAAATGAATGGATTTTGGTGAAGATCCGAATCTGGATCCGACTAAGAGAATTTTTCAAGTGATTCTTCGCAATTGAGAGATAGGGCTCAAAAACGATATATGGCACGACATCTCAAAAAGCTGTGGACGGATTCGGACGAAACCTGGTGGACACATTGGGTGTGTGCCAAGGCCGAATCAATTAGATTTTGGTGAAGATCTGAATGCAGTGAGAGAAAAATATGAGAATTTGAAAATGTTTAAGTGATTCTTCACCATTGCGACTTAAGAAATGAGCCCGAAAATGATATATCGCATGATATTAAAAAAAAAAAAGGTATGGATGAGTGATGACAAAACTTGGTTGATGAGTTGTTTCGGCAACAAGAACAAGCCAATTCGATTTTAGTTCTGGTCCAGATCCAGACCAGGCCTATCGGTGGGATACAAGATATGTAAACTGTTCAGCGTGGTGGAGCTGAGTGCGGGTCTATTTTTTTTTCACTACTGCTCTTTTTTTTCTCCACTTCTTCTTCCTCTTCTTCTTCATATTTTTACTCTTTTTAATCCCCACTTATAGGTTGTGATTTTTCTTTCTCTAACTTTCTTGATTTAAATCACAAATATCATTAAAATCAATAATAAAATATAATTTGAGCCTTTTGTAGTCTGCTTATGACAAGGCATAACCACTTTTACAAAATAATTGCAATATCCTACATTAATTTAAATGCAAAACAAGCATAAGTGAATGGCCTTGTGATCTGATATGCAAAATTCTGAGCTTTCGGCAATATTTAAATTGAATGCATGCATTTTTTCGTAAGTAGTTTTAACAGTTACATAGTATAATAATTAAGATATACAGTTTCATTTTAGGTGTTATAAAATTGATCTGTAACTCTGTGGCTAACCGAGAAAAATAAATTGGAAAATTTTTCAAGACTGTACTTAAAGAACTATAATATGTGGAAAAATAAGCCGGATGTGTGTGAACTGTTATTGTCAGTCGTCAACCTTTTTATGTCAGTCCACAGATGTACTGATTATCCCTCATATGTGCTATTTCAACAATTGCATCAACTGTAAAAGTGATGAAGCACCTTGAATCTGGTCAAAGCTTAGAATGGTAGACCATTAAACACTCCGTTATTTCAAACCCTTTATTTTGTTATCGTATATCAAGCTCATGGTGGAGCTTGCCATACTGACAGACATTGACATTGGGACATAAATGTGCTTTCATATTAATGGCGATGTCATTATGAGGCAATGGATAAATCGACACAGTATACAGGATTGCAAGCAACAGCGTGAAGTAAGCACTCAGATTAGAAGGTTTCTCTTGCTCTGACAAATGGCTAATGCACAAAACATCAGCCATATCTCATTTCCCACTGCGGTAAACATACTCTTATCAACATTTCGTTGATCAAGTACATTTTTTATGCAGCATGTCTGGCCTGGAAGCATCCTGACACGTAATGGTATGAGTGAAAGACTTAGGCAGTTCGCCACATTACTTGTATGTGCCAGGGCAGTTGAAGCTTGATATGCACCTTTTATTCCAGAAAATCAGAATGACAGAGGAGTTGTTTAAGTTTAGTTTTTCTCAAGATATAATCAGACTCAGTGGCATAATGGTTTGAGCATCTGTATGCTCTGAATTTGGGAGGTCAGTGGTTTGAACCCTGGCTCAGTCATAGCAAAGACTTTATAAAATGGTATGTGTTGCTTCCTTGCTTAATGTTCAGAATTTTAATCACATACAGCATGAACAAACACCCACAAGTTGACAATTATCTGGCAGGGTTGATGAACCTAATGGTCTCGTCCTATGTTGAAGTAACCTTGTAAGAGAACTCATATTATTTTTTTAAATTGAATTTTCTTTACTTAGTTGTTTATTACAGTTTTAACTGATTAGACAACATTTTATTATCCTATGCTATCTGACAGAGTTGATTCTCAACTCTTGATATGTGCTGGATTTTGCCTTGAGTACAACCTTAGGTTATAAGCGGAGGAAATGTGCTTGAACTTTTCAGGAAAATGTTGTTAATTCCATTTTTTATTAATTGAATTACTTTCTCTTGACCTACCCGTGTGTTTGGGCAAAGTATATGCAGACGTAACGTTTGTTTCCTTTCGGTCGTGTTTTGCTTGGGACACAAGTGGAAATTGCCGTTGGGATTATCTTGCGCTAACTTTGTAGTTTTATTCAAAATGCACTTTCACACGTGTACTCCATTAAACATTAAGCAGTTCTGGTCTTGCAGTGGGCATTGTGTGGCCTGATGTTCACTTTGTAAAATGAAATAGTAAGCTGCTTCATAAAAGCAATCATCATACAGCAGAACATTTTGTGATTATTTTGATAGACGGTTGTTTGCTTTTGGCCACGTCAAGAATGCAAGGACCTCGTGGCTATTGAGCCCATTCTGATTGAAGTGAAAACACGCCTCTGGCGACAGTCTCGCCACCTTCTCCTGTCTGTTTTTTTTTTATAAATAATTTCGAACAAAACAGGCTTGGCGTTGACGTGGATATGCATGAGGCACACTTTTGATGTCAGTTTCCTGCTGTTGTACTCAAGTGGTAGAGCCCAAGACCAAAAGGGAGAGAGAGAGAAACAGAGAAACTGAAAATGCCAGAAGTGCAAAAATGCTAAAACCATCTGTCTTTCTCTTGTTTTTACTGTAATTTCAGAGGAATGCATTCCTGAGAACGCCTCCCACCGGACCAGCTGAAGGAGACTTGATCCTTGGTGAGTTCATTTTATTATTTTCTCTTTCTGTACTTTTTATTTTTATTTTTTTGGCTTTCTCCAAATGTGCACCTTTTCCCCGACCTTCCTCATATAGAATAGTACTAAATTTTCCAAAATGCTAGTCCAGCCTTTGCCAAGGATTATGTGCCTGTTGGCGTTTGTCGAGTGGGGATGGGAATGCAAGCAAACCCGGGAGCCAGCTCCTGTCCCTGAGAGAAGCCTCCCTGAATAAATGTCACTGAACAAAGCCCATGTCTCTCTTGATTTGCCGCACCTTCTTGAAGTGTTTGTTTTCCAGGAAGCAATACCGTTTGAGATGTTTTGAACCTATCTTTGAGGATATCTGTCTGCCCACTTTCTCTTTCCTTTTTCATCTTTGCAGTTATTGTCGTTCATAATGAATGAATGAATTCACATTGTTGGGTACTCTCTTTCGGATGAACTTTGCATTTTCTTCATTGTTCGTAATGTCTCATTTCTTTATGTTGCAGACGCTCCATCTTGTATCTATTGTACAAAGGTTCCTTCAGCTTTTCAATCATCATTTATGTTTGGTAACCCTTTAACTAAGTAATGCAGGCGTTTTCAGTGTGCCGATAAGTAGTGGAGAGTTTTTTGAGGTGATAACGGCTTTTATCGTTTGCTTTGATTCACTTCCTAAACTTTGTTTAAGGCTTGTCTGTTTGGAGTTATATTTAGTAGCCATTGGTTAACATCCACATAACCTTTCTCACTTATTTGCTGACCAGGAAGAATGTGCGTCATGCCATGATTTTATTTTTCAATGCATCCATTTTGAAGTTATTTCATAGCTGATGCAAGTATCATTGCGATTGGAAACCCGAATTTCCTCTGTGTCTCGTACTCCTTCTATTCTACACGACCTTCTCCCGTTTCTCTTCCTTCACCTCCTATTCCTCCTTCTCGATGTTTATTAGGTAGCGAGAAAAAATATATGGAAACAATACTCGAGTCACAGTTCAATCCCTACACTCCCTCCCCTCCCCTTGAAGGGCAGTTTTTGTTCCTACTGACTGGTGATACAGTTATTAGTGAGGCTTATAGATCTCAGCTTCATACTTAGTGCTTGAATGGAAAGTCAGATTGGAGCATTTATGAATTTTATTGTTCATTGAAGTTGTTCAAGTACATGCTTTCAAACATGGTTCTAGGTTTGATTCCCAACAAAGGCAAGTTTAACTGAAAGCAACAGTTCAGTTCTGTTGCATCTTTGACAAGATTCGTCCTCCAAAAAGGGGTTCTATTAAGTTGGTTATTTCATTTTCTTGCACTTACTTTTGGACACTGAAGATTGATCTCCGCAATATTTTTCTTTGGGCAGGTACTACTGCCAAATTCTCCAAATGAGTCAGGTGTCACCCAAAAAACATTATTTTGGACAACCTTCTGGTCATATCTGTTATAATACGTTTATATGAGGTTTTTTGGAAGAGTGAGCCTTACAACAGCCGATCACATCAAATTGATAATATGGTCAAGATTCACCTCCAGATATTTGAGCCTTTGATGTGAATTTTGTGTTATGATGTAGAAAAATATTATTTCATACGTAAGGGCAGTGAACAACCAAAGTGACTGCTGAATTTAGTCTGTTAATCTGTGTTCTCTACTTTCACAGTATTTTGAGATGAAGTTTCATCCTTCCATGAAATGGCTTGTGAAGAGGAGGGTTAGGCCACTTGGCCATTTATAGTTCTTCACATGTTATGTATAAATCAGGAAAAACCCATTGATGCTAATTGCCAGCAATAAATTTAGAGGAATTGATATGAAAGTGTGTAATTAAGGTGGGTTGCCTTTTAGATTTTTATTTTAATTTACACACATGAATTGGCAAGCCAGGTTTGAACCTATTGTTCCCATTGTCTCGATAATACTGTGCTCACTTTGCATAACACAAAACTTATAAATTCAAGTAAACTCACTCTATTTAAGTGGAGAACGATGAACCTGTCTTGCTGGTGAAGGCTAGTCTCGATTTGCGTTGGCAGACAGGTAGAACAATGTATGGAATTAACACAATGTTGATTAACGTATGATAATCACCATGGGAAGCAAGGAGAAGCTGACCTTTTGTGTGTGAATTGTTCGTCGCCTCTTGCTCCGACTACCAGGTCTTCCGTAGTCATAACCAAACACACAAGTTGTGGAATGACTAAATGATAACGGTAATCCAGTAAACCCCTCTTTTTGATCTTTCCAAAACCTCTTTTTTTCTGGCCTCCATTCCTTTCTCCCCAATTTCTGCCACCATGCAACTGTCTGTCTGGACCAATCCCATCCCACTCTTTTCTCTATTTCTTCAAATAGCAATACACCACCATCCCATGTTAACTTCCATCTACACCCATTGTATGTACCTCTGACACCGAAGATGGACGGAGGTTATGTTTTTACCCCTGTCTGTTTTCCTTTTTGTTTAACTGTGAGCAGGAGGTCTCAGGAAGTTATAGACGGATTCGTATGAAATTTGGTGGACAGGTTGGGTGTGTCACTAAGATGAATGATTTGATTTTGGTTAATATCCGGATCTGAATCTGGATCCGAGAAAAAAAAAATTTCTTAAGCGATTCTTCACCATTGAGAGATGGGGCCAAAAATGATGTACAGCATGATATCTCAAAAAATTGTGGACATATTATGACAAAACTTGGTGGATGATTTGGGTAGGTGACAAGACCAAGCTTATTAGATTGTGGAAAGTCCGGATGCAGATCCGGCTTGTCAGTGGAATACAAAACATAAACTGGTGGAGGTGTGCACTCAACTGAGTGCCATTCTAGTTTCTACCAAACCCTCTACATATCCCATCCATACCATTAGGCTTTTCCTTCTTTTTTGGTGGAATCTCATTCATCAATTAATATGCATCACTGACAAGTCATCTCTCATGATGTTGCAGTCATCGGGTGACCAGGCTGTCACCCGGCATGTTCTCAGTGACTGGGTCACTAATTGGCCTAAGTATCTTTGTGTTGAGAGGAAATTGTGTCTGAATCCCGTTGAGCTTTTTGATGCTTGTCTTGAAGTGACCACTCCATAGATTAACTCCTCATTGACCACGTCTGGCCGAAGATGCCCATGCACTCAAAATGTTAACACTGCAAACTTTCTTTCTGTAAACATTAGTTACTTTCCATAATGCAGTAGATGGTCCTTTGAGAATGACTCACAAAAGAGCAGTGAAAAGGGAGTAGACAAACCAGATGAACATTGTCTTGAATACTAAGCCACCAATCATGGGCATTACCATCCAGTAGCAGTGGATGTCAAGAGTGGCCTGGAATTTCACTACATTTTCAA
Organism: Eptatretus burgeri; assembly: GCF_056783735.1. NCBI lineage: Eukaryota > Metazoa > Chordata > Myxini > Myxiniformes > Myxinidae > Eptatretus > Eptatretus burgeri. The sequence goes on from NC_140969.1 coordinate 59,845,913, forward strand.
GAGGGAAGCTCATATGATACAGCATGTTGGATGTTTCTGTAAATACAGAGTCAAGGCAATCCACCTTACCATTAGCAGAGTCCCTTGATCATGACGCTGTCCTTCAAGAGTGAAGGAACAGATGAGGTGCATATCCCAAAGACAGACTTGATAAACTACTACCAAGGATTTATGAATGGTGAGAGAATTGTGAATTTTGACCTCAAGTGGGCCTGATGTTAAGTTCTGGCATGTATGAGGACAAATGAATGTGATGAGCTTTATGGAGTGATCCCATGTAACATTCAGTGGGGTTGGTTTTCCGGGAGAAAAAGCAAGCTGTTTTCCGACAATTGTTTCACTGAATGAATCGTTACCCCACGTGCGAAGTGAAAAGCGGGGTGAAGAAATTGGTTTACTTTGTCTGTCTTTTCACAGACGTCAGTCTATGATTGAGGAACAACTGGATGTCAATTGAATTTTACATTTTGAACACTGGATAATATGAATCGGGGACAGTAACCTGCAGTTTTAGTCGTACAGGGTGTTTCTTAAAATCGCAACCCAAAGTTGTTTTTATACTTTCTAAAAATTTTCATTGAAACAACATGAAACTTGTACATAAGAATCTTTGTAATATGTAGAATAAAGTAACACACACAAAAATGAAACTAGTGATTTTGGAAGACTGTTCACAAAACACGTTCTAAACGGCTGTCCTGCTGCCGTAAGCACAAATGTATCCTCCTGATGAAGTTGTCGAGAACTCGGCTCCATTTCTGAACCGGAACAGCTTTGGTGTTGGTGGTAATTGCATTTTTGAGATCGTCAATAGTCTCGGGTCTCCGCTGGTACACTCTATCCTTCAGGTAACCCCAAAGATAGAAGTCAGGTGGGTTGAGTTCCAGAGAATGGGGTGCCCATTCAACATCTGTCCTTCTGGAGACGATTTGAATTTCTGTTGTAACCAATGTGTCGATCTGTTGGAAGTGTGAGGTGTGGCTCCAGCTTGCTGAAACCATTCCACAGCTCTGCTGATGTGTGCACTTCCTTGCTAATGCAACCCCGAACTTCTGGATAACTTTGAAGTTCCGTTCAGTGGTTACAATTACCAATTTCCCTTCGACATTTTGAACCAGAAAGGCCCAATGATGCCAGATTTGCTTATGGAAACCCATGCAATGCGTTTCTGGCCGTGCAACATCCTTTCAAGAACTTCATCAGGAGAATTAGAACACCAAAAGATGTTGTTAAAGTTAACATGACCACGTTAAAGAAAGTGGGCCTCATCAGAAAACCACACATTACTCAGAAAATTTGGATCCCTATCCCTTTTACCTCAAACCATTCACACATCGTCACACAAAGTTGTTTGTCATTGTCTGTTCGTTTTTCCTTCATTTGTATGTGATATGGGTACATTTTTTTTTTTTGTTCATTTGATAAAGATAAGTTAAATTCTTGAGATCGACGATGCAGCGATTTCTTGGAGCTCCTCAAAACTGCTTCATGGACCGCTTCAATGTTTTCTCGTGATCTTGCAGTCCTCAGGTGATCAGACTTTGAGCAAATAAGATTTTGCACTGTCCCATGGCACTTAAGCCTCTTTAACAATCTAAAAATAGCAGATTATTTGGAGCTAATTTCGTCTCAAACTTCTTTCTGAATTGTGTTTGAGTCTGTTTAAATGACTTTGCGGCAAAGTAAGACTCCACAATTAAGATCGTTTGTGCAATTATCCATGCCATCTTCAAAATTAACAATATGACTCTCTGATGTTTTCAGTTTTTCCTACAAACAATGCTTCATACAAACCTACAACAGAAAAAAAAATTGTATTAAAAAATAAAAATTTCGCGTAACTTTGATGGGTTTGCGATTTTTATGAAACAATTTGTACTTTGGCTCTGACTTTGGCAGACGTTTGCAGATTGTTTAGACAGTCTGAGTAGTTCTGCTTTTTTCATTGAATTTGAAAAGTTTGCAGACGGTGGAATAGATAGATGGCTGACTACAGGATAAATCGAGTTGCTCATTTAAACTGCCAAACATAGTGATGACTCGGTGGTTCCCTGAAGAGACAAATGCTTTCATTGTGACATAATCTGAGGACTCAAGAGTAGATGAAGAATTGCAGGAAAAGTTGGAGAAGAAGTTGGGGATGATAAATTCTAGCAGAAATACACCTGTTATGGGAAATGTGAATTGTGAATCAAACACTTTGGTCAGGCCTTCGGTGTCAAAAAAGGTTTTGGGTGCAATGTGTTATGATGACCAATGCCAAGTCAGCTGGAATGATGGCAGTTGTAGTCACTGCATGTTAGGAAATGAGGTCTGGGGTGGGAGTTAATTGCAATAGTCACATGCACATAGTTGGGAAGATGGTAGACAAGACGAATAAGCGTCATTGTTGCGAGGGAAGACATGGAACCAGAGATATTTTGCATGAAATGAGGAAAGGTGTGTCTGGGGCAGAGTTGAGACATGTGGGAGAGGAAGGTCTTGATATAGATCGCAGTGCTCCCATTATCATGAGCATTGAGTTTTGTAAAATACAGTTTCTGTTGAACAGATAATAACTGGTGGCTGAAAGGGAAAGATCATTGAGATTGGAGCCAAAGTCTCTGGTATTCATGGATCAGATTGAATGGGTTGGGAGGTACATAGCTGAGTGAGCATTGGTGGGGGGTGGGGGGGTAGTGATGCAAGGGGAAGGGGTTCACAGGTGAGTCGGAGTGGTGGTTGGTCAAGGGGAGCAGTGGCGGAGTGAGACGTGCCGATGTGATGGGACTTGGGTAGGGGGAGGAATTTGACAGTATGTGTGAGTAGGAGAGTAGTACTCAATTATGTAATGGACAAAGGCCTTGTAGACTGAGTTGTTGCTCTGCAACCTGGTCAGCTCAAGAGAGGTCATAGCTGATGGGTTTGTCGAGAGCAGGGGTCTCCAACCTGCGGCCTGCGGGCCACATGCGGCCCCTTAGACGGATTTATGCGGCCCACGGTGCCACATTAAGTTTACATTACAATGCGGCCCGCGATACTGCCAATTTGTCAGGGTCAATGATCAAAGCGTTATGTAATTTTTATTATGATTTTGATTCATATTAGACACATGTGTTTTTAACACGATTATTCATTTATCATATTCGTTGGCAAGAAAAATATATTCAGCACTAATTTTTGTTTAAATTTCTGCATATTAATTATATATATATATATATATATATATATATACATATATATATATATATATATATATATATATATATATATATATATACATATATATATATATATATTTTTTTTTTTTATGGAATTTAGCATCCTTTTTTGGGTGCGGCCCTCCGCTCCTCACCCCTTTAGTTTTGTGGCCCTCTGCCCAAAAAGGTTGGAGACCCCTGGTCTAGAGCTTCAAGAAGCTGAATTTCTTCCAACAGTTGACCATGGAAACAGATATGTGGGTTAGTTTGATGATCCTTCCAGAGTGACAGCGTGATACTGCAATTTGCCATATTGACAGACTTGTTCCATTTATCAGACAAACATATCATCAATTTGAAATCAGTGGAGATTGGGATGGTGTACTCCGCAATAAAATGTGGAGTCATATGCAGAAATGAAGTGTGGATTTTTCAGACATTGGAGAGGTCATTTATTGAGATGAGAAGCAACACAAGGCCACTTCATCCTCCAACTGGGAGAATAGAAGAGAGGTTTATACTGACAGTAATTTGTTGACAGAGCTTTTAGAGGAAGTAGAAAATCACTGTATGAATGTAGCCATGTATGCCACGAAAAGTAAGCTTGGCAAGCAGAGCAGGATACCAGACTGTTGAATGACTGAGATACGATGTCCATTGAGACTCTTCTAACCTGTTCTCGTTTTTAAGGCCTCCAACCATTGCTGAGATAGGAGCAGCAGCATATCCAGAGTTGAGTGACGGAAAAGGTATCGACACTAATGGTCAGAGACCAGGCTCTATCAAAAGGGGAAAGATGATGAAAGTAGGGAAGATGGCTTCCAGGAATTTGCTTAGATGGTTGGAAGAAAGCTTAGTGGTCTGTACTTGATGTATGTTCTTGTGAATGGGAGTGAAATGAGCTGATTTCCAGACAAACAGGAGGTAGCCAAAAGAGAAGGGCAGGCAACAGAGCACAGACAAGAAGCAAGAGCTGCAGAGCAGGAGTTGGAAACATGGGCACTGAAGCCATCTGGATTTGTCGCTGATGCAGGGTCAAGGTTGGACCAAAATTTATCTCCCTTATTGGGTGATTAAGACACAAAGGCCAATAAGCAGCAGGTACAAGGGTGTAAAATTGGGACAGGGTCCAATGAGTTAGCTACTGGAGATTTGGAAGAAAACACTGAGTTGACATCATCACCCTTGTCTTGAGCAGTCCTTCCTTAATCCTTTTGAGGTGAGGGAGGGTGTGTAAGATGACGACCAGCAGCAGTGATGGATTCCATGACTTTCCTTAGAATTTGAAGTCAGCTTACTGGTCTCTCCCACCAGCTTCACTGTCATTGAAAAGATCTGTTTTTACATCCTTGTTGTGGATGGGGGTGAAATTTGCTGACATCCAGGCAGACATGAGGTGGCCAAAGGAGGACAGGGTTAAAAGGGAAGCAACAACAGCAGACAGGATTTGAGAATATATTTTCCACTCTGACTTGCAAATAATTATTTTACCGGATGAAATCCACTCCAGTTAAGCCTTATGTCCTTTACTTTGATGAATTCTTCCAACCTCATGGAGGAGCTTGTGCTCATTCAGGGCTATGGATGTTACAGGCAAGCACTTCTAGAGAATGGATTACAATAAACTTTATCAAGTACAGAATACCGAGTATTGTTTTCATCAGCATTGATTGTTTTTATTTGTCATTTCACGTGGAATATAACAATATATTTGATTATAATGGTGGAAGCACTCATTATGTTTCATGTGCGCATGTGGCCGCTGGTTTGCATCATTGATGCAGGGTGTTACTGTGCCGCTGATGTTAGGGTGCCCCTCCATCCTCCCCACCCCTGTGCCCCTATTTACCCTGTAGGTTGAGCAGGAATTTGTATTTTGTTCAGGATGCCAGCGATAGCATGCCTGCTCTTCATGAAGGACACCGTGCAATATTTAACGTCCACCAATTAATGCGAGCAGATGGCACGATGAATGTCCATCTGAGGGATGGCACACACATTGGTGAATCACCCTGCCTGCAAAACACCAGAGTGGCAGTTTGTAGCTGGGAGGCAAAAGCAGTTCAAGTATTGAAATCGGTTTATATTTTTTGCATCCTGATGTGGGATTATCAAGCTGTCTCTATTGCAAGCAATGACAGAAATTGTTAACACATTATCAAGTTGTGCTTTCCAATTCCTATTGTGATCATTTCGATAAATATGTCATGTATCCCTGGGTTAAGATGTCCAAGCTCCCAAATGTGACTGGTCATTATAAGTTATTGTTTCAAGCACATCAATGGAATTAATGATGGCTATCATGGCTGTTGAACAGTGTCATTCGTTTGAAGAGTATATTTGTAGGAAATGCTCAATGTGTCTCCATCTCCTAACTTGCAAACAACCATCATCCTCCCTCCGCCTCCTCCAAACCCCACCTCTCCCCTTGCCTTAAGACAATTTCACTGCTGTTTTAAATGTCACATTATGTCCAGATTACTTTAACATTAGGGAAGATGGGTGAAGCAGACGGGAGAGTTAATTTTTCATTCACTGAATACAGTCAAGGCTCATGGAAGAGCGAGAACACTGAAAGGACCAGGTCAGGTCAGGTATGGGAGCATGCGCCAGAGCAGCACGTCGCTGCGTCAAGTTTCCGCTGATACTCCAGGGACCTCCGTCTGGCCTTCCCCCAGGCAGATGCCTGGCCCATCCCCATCTCCTTGAGATGCTGGTCAACCTGCTGCAACCACGAGGCACGTGGTCTGCCCATTGGCCTCCTCCACTCAAGAGACTCCCTTGCTGAGAGAAGCTTGTGAGCAGGATCAGCGTCAGGAAAACGAGCCATGTGTCCATATAGCTGCAACTGACACTCACGGACCATGCAGGTAACAAATCTCATCCGAATCTCTCTCAGCAACTGCTCGTTGGACACAAAATCCGACCAGCGATAGCTAAGGATTCTCTGAAGAGACCTGGTACCAAAGGAATTAAGTCTCCGTCTCAGATTCCTGGTCAGAGTCGAAGTCTCATATGCATAGAGTAAGACTGGAAGCACCAAGGACCTGAAGACTTGGATTTTCGTCCTCCTGCACAGGTACCGGCAGTGCCACACACCATGCTCCAGTGAATCCATGACTCCCCAAACCCGACGCAGACGTCTATTGACCTCTGACTCACAGCCAGCAGAGACATGAATATCACTGTCAAGGAAAGTGAATCTCTCCACGACCTCAACATCCTCAACACAAACAGACACAGATGGGACAGCAGCATCCAATATGTCATTGAAAGCCTGGATCTTAGTTTTGACCCAAGAAACCCGTAATCCCAGCGGCTCCGACTCCTCATTCAGCACCTCGAGGGCCCCCAAAAGGATATCTAAAGTCTCCGTAAAGATGACTGCATCATCTGCAAAATCAAGGTCCGAGATCTTGACATTCCCAAACGATGCACCGCAGCTTGATCTCTCTGACATCCTCCCTAAAATCCAGTTCATACAAGTGCTGAAAAGTGTGGGGGCCAGTACACACCCCTGACAAACTCCAGTAACAACTGGAAATAAGTCAGAGATGGTACCACCACACTTCACAGCACTCTCAGTACCAGAGTAGAGTTCAGACATCAGATCGATCAGTTTTGGTGGCACCCCATGAAGACCAAGAATCCTCCAGAGGGCATCCCGATTCACTGAATCGAACGCTTTACAGAGATCAACATAGGCTGCAAGCAGCCCCTGCCGAAACTCTCGTCTGCGTTCAGTGAGGACACGAAGAGCAAGGATACGGTCAATCGTTGACCTCTTTGGTGTAAAGCCTGACTGCTCTGGACGCTGGTGCTCAAGCAGATGGTGGCAAACCCTATCAAGAATTATCCGAGTAAAGACCCTGCGCGGCACTGAGAGCAGCGTCACCCCTCGGTAGTTGTTGCAGTCTTGGCGATCACCCTTCCCTTTCTAGAGAGGGACAACAAGGCCCCTCTTCCAATCAGTTGGAATGATACCTGTGTTCCAGGCAGAGCACAAAACTACATGCAACGACACGAGTGAAGCATTTCCACCAGCCTTAAGAAGTTCAGCATGGATGCCACAGATCCCTGGAGCTTTGCCCCGTTTCAACTGGTTCACCGCAGCCCTTGTTTCCATAAGCGAAGGTGGACCACAGTTGATTGGAGTGTCAGCAACAGGGATTGTAACACCCTTGATGTCCAACTCGACAGCTGGGGGATCAGCCTGGTACAACCGCTCAAAGTAACCGGCCCAGCGGGCCTTCACTTCAGACTCCTCTGTCAAGAGCCTACCACTCTCTGCTCTAACTGAAGTGCTCCGAGGGATGGGTTTGGATGAACGCAATGCGCGAATTCCCCTGTAAGTGGGACGAGAATCACCTGTCCACTGGTGATGCTCTACCCCTCACAGATTCCTCACACATAGGCCTCCTTGTCCACCCTCAGTGCACGTACAGTTTTATGCCTCAGCTCCCTGAACAGCTCAGCTCTGCCATTCAGCCTGGCCCTGCGACTCTGGTCAATGGTATCCAGTGTCCCTTGAGAGACAAAATTCTTAATTGCCCTATGGTGAGTTCCATGACATCCACCGGCAACATCAAGGACAGTGGTGTTGATGGCACTCCACAACTCTGCAGGACCCCCCAAAGCACCCAGACCCCCCAAGTGTCCACTCAGCCTGTTCGCAAACTCCTCAGCTACTCTCTCATCCCTGAGCTTACCAACATCCAGCCTCGGCTGGGATGGTACCACTCTCCATGATTTAAGGTGCAGCTTTAGAGTTGCCACAACAAGCCGGTGGTCAGTATTGAGGAATTGAGCACTCCGGTAGACCCTGCAGTTCTGGATCATCCTCCAGCGACCGTCAACAAGGACATGGTCAATTTCCTTTGCCACACCGCCAGCGTTGGAATACCAAGTCCAGCGATGAGCTTGTGGGCGCTGAAACCATGAACCAGCCACCCTAAGTCCATGACTTCTTGCAAAGTCAAGGAACTTAGTGCTATTCAGGTTCACAGTTCTAGATCCTGGGGACCAACACACACCTCATAACCATCCCTTTCAGTTACAGTTGATGCATTGAAATCCCCCAAGATTAGAGGTGTATCTCGTCTGGGGCACTGATCAACCACAGACTCGAGCGTGGCGTAGAATGTGTCCTTCACGGTGAGGTCACTCGTCTCAGTCGGACCATAAACAGAGACCAGGGAAATGACACCTAATGAGTGATGAATCCTTAATCTCATAATACGCTCGTTGACCGGTGTTACCTCAATTATCATTGGGGTCAGCTTATTTGACACAGCTACAGCAACTCCTTGAGTATGGTAACCATCAGAGCGACCAGACCAGTCGGTGTAACCACCCACCATTATCTCGCCGCAATCCGGTCTCCGAACCTCAGAGAGAGCTGCAATACCGATGTCCAAATGCTTGAGCTCAGATGATAACAGAGACAGGTGATCATCCTCTCTTACGGCTAGGACATTCCAGGCACCCACCCGAAGGGAGCGCCTCAGGTTAACCCAAGGAGACTGCCATCTGGTGGACGACACCTCAGCACCACTCGGACACACTCTCCCGCAATCTGACCCAGCGATGTTACTCCGTGGTTTCCCTCCTTTCATTAAATATTAGGGGTCCCAGAGGCTTTGCCCCAATCCCATCATCCGGTGAGCTGCCCTGCGAAGGGAAGCTGCACAGGAGGTACTCCCATGGAGTGGTTTTTCAGATTTTTTTGCGTTTTTGTGTTTTGCTGAATGAAGTGTTTTACGGTGGCCGGAGTGCAAATCCTGCCACCAACCTCCTAATAAAAAAGTAACCCAACTGCAGGAGGACGTCCGCAGACACAGTAGGGCACAAGATATGGATGGCCGTTGGCTCACAAGGAGCTCCTCCGCCCTTTGACAGGTTTTGTTTTTAATCCTGCTGGGTGTCAATATCCAAACACCCTCCTCACCAGAAAACCTGGTGGGGGAGACGGTTTTGTCGCCGACAACCCGACCATGGAACAGGTTAGTACAGGTTTACATGGTACCTGTAGCAGATCACAGATCTAACCTGACCTGACATGTAAGGACCAGAATGCAACAGAACACAAAGAGCAGTAGAGAGAGAGAGAGAGAGAGAGAGAGAGAGAGAGAGAGAGAGAGAGAGAGAGAGAGAGAGAGAGAGAGAGAGAGAGAGAGAGAGAGAGAGAGAGAGAGAGAGAGAGAGAGAGAGAGAGAGAGAGAGAGAGAGAGAGAGAGAGAGAGAGAGAGAGAGAGAGAGAGAGAGAGAGAGAGAGAGAGAGAGAGAGAGAGAGAGAGAGAGAGAGAAAAAAAGGAGAGAGAGAGAAAAGTAGAGAGAGAGAGAAAAGGAGAGAGAGAGAGAGAGAGAAGGAGAGAGAGAGAGAGAGAAAAGGAGAGAGAGAGAGAGAAAAGGAGAGAGAGAGAGAAAAGGAGAGAGAGAGAGAAAAGGAGAGAGAGAGAGAGAAAAGGAGAGAGAGAGAGAGAAAGGAGAGAGAGAGAGAGAGAGAGAGAGAGAGAGAGAGAGAGAGAGAGAGAGAGAGAGAGAGAGAGAGAGAGAGAGAGAGAGAGAGAGAGAGAGAGAGAGAGAGAGAGAGAGAGAGAGAGAGAGAGAGAGAGAGAGAGACAGAGAGATATATATATATATATATATATACATATATATATATATATATATATATATATATATATATATATATATATATATATAGATATATATATAGATATATATAGATATAGAGATAGATATATAGAGAGAGAGAGAGATATATAGATATAGATATAGATAGAGAGATAGAGAGATAGAGATAGAGATAGAGATAGAGATAGAGATAGAGAGAGTGTGAGAGAGAGAGAGAGAGAGAGAGAGAGAGAGAGAGAGAGAGAGAGAGAGAGAGAGAGAGAGAGAGAGAGAGAGAGAGAGAGAGAGAGAGAGACAGAGAGAGAGAGACAGAGACAGAGACAGAGACAGAGACAGAGACAGAGACAGAGACACAGACAGACAGACAGACAGACAGAGACCAACAGCTGGATTGAAGGACAAAATAGAGGGAGGACTTGGACAAGTAATGGGTGTGCGGAGGAATGAGGGGGTGGACAAGATTGATACAATGATATCTCAGCATCGGAGCATCACTAGTACATTGCAGAGTGACTTGATGTGACGACATCACACAATCACATCAAATGGACCCATTGAGGGTTACACACTTTGCATCACAAAATTGTCCAAACGCTTGTGTTAAATAGAGGTCGTATGCATGTTCTACGATAATGAGGAAAGTACCGTGATCTATATAAGACATTAATAAATGGTCGTGGAAACTATTTGTTGTTCTTTTGGTAATGTGAAAATTTCTTAATGTTCTTAAAGCATCATTGTTTTTTTTTTTTTTGCATCAGCTCTGACGCCATGATGCAAGAAGCATTCAAAGAGTTGGTGGGTAATGCTGGATTATCCAATCAAAATGGTGGCAGCAACCAATCAGAAAGCAGAATGAGCTGTGATGTGGTGCCATCTGACCATGTGACTGCTTCTGACCTGATACAGTTTCAGCAACAACAGGTAACATTAATGATGTTGCCTGTTTTATTACGACTGTTTTTACTTTATGTACCATACATTTTGTGAATGAGAAGACCATCCGTGAAATTTGGTGAAATACCGAACCAAAAACTTGATTTTACCAAATTATCTTTTGCCTTTTCAATTGTGCATTTCATTGTATCTTTTTACATACATCTCAAACTACATTCCAATTATGTTTGTACTTGTAAATATACTGTATACTAAAAGTATTGTGACAGCATTCCCAGGTTTGAATTCTGTATGCGTCCCACACTGCAAAGCAACATTTCCCCTCCTCCCCACAATGCAAAGCACCAAGTGCTTTCTAGAGATGGGCAGTCGGTATTGAAACTCAATTGCCATCATGATGCTATGAGATGAGAGGCTGACAGACCTTAAATCTGGAATGGTTGCCAAAGTTTGACATCATCTTTAATTCCATGCCTTACAAAATTGACTCTGTGTAATGCGATTCGAAAATGAAAGACAAGACCTTGTGCCAATATTGAAAATGTGACAGGACAAACGTATTGACAGATCACACCAAACTACTTTAAGTTGTGGAACGGAACAAAATTATGCCTGGTATATAAACAAAGAAAACGAGTACAGCGTGTGTCGGGTTTGGCCTGCCTATCTGTTTGTCCGTTCCTCTTGTCTACCAGCTCCATTGGGTTGCTTCATCTCTGTGTTGGCTTCTCACTCTCTTAACACCAATATGCTAATGGACTAGCGACATCGAGTTAGGATGAGGTTGAAGATTAGATTTCATTGCTCAGATTCTAATGTTCAAAATTGCAGAGATTCCACAGTGGAAACTTTTTGAATGTGATCTGCCAACTGCATACACTCATTTCCTCTCCGAGTTCTAATCTCAATTTCTTTTGCACAGCAGTCTTTGCATAACACATTGTCATTGCTTGAGTTTTTGACAAAACATCAGGTTACAGTTGTCAACAATCAATTGGACTAATCTGTGAAATGTTCACTTTTTTTTTTTCCTCTTCTATCATCTTAAACTACAATTAGTGCAAATAGCAGTGAAGACGCTCAAAATTGAATGCAGATATTCCAGCATTGTGGTTATTAACTCCAGGAATGTTTATATAAATATGCCTGGTGTTGGCTTAATGGTTAAGGTGCTGGGCTTGGGATCCTGGGGTGCTGTACTTCAAATCCTGGGTGCTGTTGAATTAAGAGCAGGTGGGGTTGACTCAGCCTGTCATCCTTCTGTGGTCAGTGAAATGAGTACCATCTTGCTGGGATGATTGAGCCATTTGATTGAGTATCCTGTGCTGGAGTGGTGACCTGTCCAGGATTGTGCCCAACAGACCAGGAGATTGCTTAGGTAGCACCAACACTTCACAAAGAGTATGGTCCCAATAGATGGATGGAATGTTTATATGAATGTGTCATCCTATGAGGTGTGTGTATAAATATGTCATCATTTTTCTGTGTGTAATAGGTGAAAGGGATCAACATCTAATAACATTTTACAAGTGATTGAGCGAGGTGTCTTAAAGTAACTTAAGGCAGGCAATTTAGAATGGTTGAGCTGGTATTAGCATCAGTGTGCCATTGGATTTATTAACAAGGTAACACTGTCTATTAATCAAGCATACAAACCTGGTGTGGTAGGTTTTTTGTTGAGAAGTGCAAGGTTATATTAACAGCTGGGTGGTGGGGCAACATTTGGGCGCAACCAGCAAGGGGATGAATGACCAGGAAAGGATGGAAGAAAGAGAAAATGAGAGGAAACATTGAAATCAGCAGGTAAGAGGGTTGGGTTAGGAAGGGTTAATGGGGGAAATAAAGAAAATGGGTCAGGATGGGGGATGACATGAGGTTATGGTGCACTGCCTGCTTGAAACCCTGGAGGGAAGAGTGGGAAAGAACAGTTTCTGAAGGTAGTTCCATGGATGGGAGAAGCAAGAGAAAAAGGAGTTGAGGTGTTCAGTCAGCCTTGATTTGGGGTTTGGATAAATGCTTCAATGCACTTGATAGTCAACTTTTTTGTTGGCTATCAAGAACTGCAGAAGTTGATCCAATTGCAGGTTTTCTGCAATTTCTCAACCCCCTTTCTGGATGTCCTCATAGAGAGATCTGCATCATTGTTTATTCCATCCATCTAAAGAAAGCCTACTTTCACTGGCCGGTATACTCAATGGGACTCTTTTAGTTCAATGAGATACAAGATTGGTTTGATCAATGTATTAGTGAGTCGAACGAAGAGGACATGTTCCTACTGCAAGCTTCATAAAGAGATGGACAAGATTGCTGGCATCCTCAGTGAGAATGGATATCCTGAGTATATCATCAGGAGGTTTATGCACAAATTCCTCAGTGCAACAGATGAACAGAAGATGGGTCCTGAAAAGTGCCCGCCTGGTCGATATCAAGATTCCTTGGAAACGGAACATGTCGCAAAGATATGAGGAACAAATCAAAAGATGTCTCAAACACATATCTGGCTGTTCGTCCAAGAGTGATTTTCATCTCTTGATGTCTGATTCCTGCAGTTAAGAAGGATGTCCTGTCTGCCTCAAAACTTAGCAAAATTATTTACGAGTTGAAGTGCCGATGTGATGTTCGGTATGTAGGCAGAACTACCCAGACTCTGACTGACAGAATCAAACAGCACACCACTTTGTCCTTCAGGAAAAACACTATTGGTACACGAATACAGCCGGTACATGCTTGTAGGAAGGTCTGAACATCAATCCCAACATCTTGTGTATCTGCTATTGGATAGCATTTGATTGAGAATGCAATCTGTGCTGAACAGTAACATGTGGATGCATTAAATATATTGAGTAGAAGATGAAGTATAACACATCTCCGAATACTAGAGAGAGAGAGAGAGAGGAGATTGGGACCACACTCTGTGCAGAGCGTTGGTGATGCCTAAGCAGTCTCCTTGGCTATTTGACACAATCCTGGATGGGTCGCCACTCCGACACAGTATACCAGCATACTGGCACTCATTTTGCCGACCTCGGAAGGATGACAGGCCGAGTTAACCCCACCTGGTATTAAGTCAACAGCTGAACGGGATTTGAACTCAGAACCCTCGGATCCAAAGCCCGCCACCCAAATCATTTAGCCAACACCAGGCATGGATGCTTGGCATAGAGGCAGAACTACCACGACTGACTGACAGAATCAAACAGCACGCCACTTTGTCCATCAGCAAAAACACTATTGGTATGCAAATACAGCTGGTACATGCTTGTAAGATGGTCTGAACATCACTCCCAACATCGTGTGTGTACAAGCCAACACAAACATTAGAAGCAACATTTATCGATTCCATGGACCTTATGTTATTTCGCTAAAAAGAGTTTGTCCACACACTTTGCTTATTTTTGCAAATAAGAAGAGGAACACGAACTCGTCTCACGATCACAGATATTGATGAAGATAATTCTGCAATAGCCTTCGGGGTTCCACCTCAGACCCTGCAACCTCCAACTGGAGAGATGAACACTGATCAGGCTCCGCTCACCTAGACCGTTGGTAGGTGATGATGCATCAGTAGAGAACGTCCAATCGGAATCGACTTTGTTGATCGGTGTCTATTAGACTGTTCTTCTTCCTTACCTCATTCACTTTGTGTGAATTTCACCTGATGAGAGCACAACGAAAAGCTTTGTGGTTTTATTTTTAGTCTGTTTTATGGTAATGTCCTTCAAATGTCTTTGTTTATGTCTATATTTTAGCTTCAATGTACGTTTATGACAGTTGTATTGAATAATAAAGTCTATGTTTTTGGGGAAGACCTCTGCAAAAATATACTGTTATTGTATGGGATATGTCTTTGGGGGTCTAAATGATCTGAGCTCGTGACTCATGATGCTCAGAGCTCAGGTTCAAATCCCATACTTGTATTTATAGATTTTATTCATTGCCTAGTAATGTACTTGTAATTAATATAACAGTACAGTGATGTCTCCCAATGTCCTCATCCTGCTTGTGATTTATGCCAAAGCTCCATCGTGAGCCTCACACCATTAAGTGAAGCCAAACTTCTATCAATTCCTGGATTTGCATTATTTATTGAGATAATTGCATAAGAAGAAAAGGACTGAGTGGGGTGGGTTAGGTTACAGGAATATGTCATTGATGCCAACTCGTGATGTGCAGGTTTGGTGTTGACTGACATTTTACATGATACTTGCTATCCATGTCTGTGTAGTAAATATCAAACTGTGTCACTATTATTAACTTTTTGATACTCACATGGAAACTGTATAAGAAACAGAATAGGTTGCGTATGAGCAAAGCAGCACAAACTCAAAAGCACACGAGCACTTGCTTCTTCAGTGTGCACATTACAAGAACTGCATTGTCACAATGAATAAAACACAAGGAAGAACTTTATTGTTGCATTGAAATATACCATTGTGTGTGTGTGTGTGTGTGCAGAACTCTTTATTTACAGAAGTAATTTTATCAATTATTACCAGTTTCTTCACAATGAAACCGTGAATGTGATTACATGTTGTGTATATATCATGAAAGTCCGAATTGATCAATTTTATAGTCAATCTTTCTCTAAACTGATGCCATGAGACTTATTTTGCTGAAGGAAACACATTTTCAAAGTGTATGTCTGCACACAGATCGAAGCTCGTAGAGGAATTTAATAATCGCTGATTTAAAATTAATATAATAATATTGGAATGGAAGAGAAAAGGCAGACATAAATATAATGCACAGCTGGACAAGATTAATGTGTAAATAAAAATATATAATGTCTCACACCTGCACCTCTTATGTGTTTGTATGTGTGCATTGCGTAAAACATGATTAACAAAATAAA
The DNA here is from genome assembly GCF_056783735.1 of Eptatretus burgeri. Lineage (NCBI taxonomy): Eukaryota > Metazoa > Chordata > Myxini > Myxiniformes > Myxinidae > Eptatretus > Eptatretus burgeri. Next base: position 59,861,477 of record NC_140969.1, read on the forward strand.
GGTATGCGACATGCAATGCTTCTAGTGACGCATGACGTGTTATCAGCTCGACAATCAAGTAAATTAACCACCCACCTCCCTTCACCCTCCACCTTCCCCCAGAAATTATTTAATTGCCTGAAAGTTGGGTATCATGCATGACTCAACTTTAGCACTTGAAATCTTGAGTTTTACTTCCTGGAGTTGATATCCCTGTACTCGAGCACGTTTGACATTCAATTATAGCTTATTCAATTAGTATCACTTATCCAATAGCTCCTGTGCTGTCTGGGAGTGTGCTTGGAGTGTGATTTGCTGAACTTGCAGCTGTGAGAGGTAAATCAAACATATGTGTGCTGGACATGAAATTTGGAGTCACAGGGAAAGTTTGTATTTGTGTGCATTCGTACACACCATTTATCAAAGCCATAGACAGTACATGTATTACGTATAGCCATATACATATTACAGAAAGCAGGTTAATTGTGTATGAAATATTATGAATATTTTGCCTGCTTTTAAAATTTATTTCAGCTTTTTGAAATGCTCTCAATTCCCACGAGCATATCTTGTTTGGAAGAATGCGTTGATATCTGTAAAGGAATTATGCTTTAACAGCTCACAGTGAGATGATGCCATTATGTTCACTTTGAAATTACAATGGACCTACAGTCCTGGACAAAATGTGCAAGAGAAGAGTGATACAACTTGCAGAGGGAAGATGAGTTCAAAGACCCAAAGAGAGGATTTAATGTTGTATAAATTGAACGAAGAGAAAGTAAAGTGAGCTAAGGTGAAGTATAAGTATCGGAGTTGGGGTTGGCCTCGTGGAAGTTTGGAAAACCTTGCCATGCCTGAGGAAAGCGCCGATACGATGCAGCACTTGCATCATCCATAGGGATACATAGGTTGAATAGGGTTGTTTGCTCGTTGAGGTTATATATTAAAACAAAAAAAGAAATGTGAAGAGTAACATTTAGCATTGTCCTTTGGGGGATATAAGTACCCGGAAATTTTAATTGCCAAAAAAACATTGCCAGTGAGACCAAGGATGCACAAAAATTGAGTTGGATGCCCCCAAAATGTGGTGGTCAAAAATGTCTCCGCTTGTAAACCTGACTTTTGCCTGTGAGTTAACAAACAGCGTTGGCCTATTGAGTCTCTGGCCTTGCATGCCATCCAAATTAATTTTCCCCAAATTTCTCTTTGGCGAATGTATTGATGTCGAAACACTAACATACCATCCAACTTTTGACCAAGTTAGCTGTTTTTTTAAACGAAATAATGTGCTTAATTGTGCATTTAATTGTTTCCTGAATGCCCTTTTTTAATACAATTTTTACATTGCCATGAAATTAGCAGTGTGTGCATTGGCATTGATTTCCAGTCCAATTGGATTTTCTTTACATTGCAAGTGATCGTAATTTTCAGCAAACGTTTTAACATATATTCTTTGGCTGTTGAAATGTTTCGTAGATTGAACACGAACAATCGTAGCACCAGCATGGGAAGACTTGTTCAACTTCCAACCAAAATATGACTAGTTATTTAATTATGTTACAAAATGCATTGTGAAGTTTTAAATGTAGTTTGCAGTATTTTCTCTCTGATGTATTCACATGCGCTGTTCCTCTACCAAACAAAAATATGACTCAAAGTCTTAGGGCTTCAAAAACCTCAAACAACTTGACACATTGGAGATGCATTGGTCTCAAATTCACGAAGAATGGGACAGAGTTATAAGAGGCATTTAGGACAACCTCTGTCTCTTTAAATACACATCATAAGAGTACAAAAAACCCCCCAAAAAACAAATCCACAGCACTTGCTCTGATGGATGGTAATTACAGTATATTTTTTTTAGCCTCGAACATGAAATCCTACATCTGGAGTTATTCCACAGCTAAGTACACTCAAAGCTTGCCACACTTCATTTATCTGTCAATAGTAAAACCCACAGTATTAATAATTTATCAAGTTGTAGGAAAGTCCCAACACTCTAGGTGTCCCACATAACTATCAGACTAGTATATTTTTGTCGACAAGTTGAACAAAATACGCAACATAATTTGTTCCCATTTCTTCATTAAAAAGGAAACGTTTTAATTGACTTTCTGCATCATAGTCCAGTATTTAACTGGCCATTGACTAAACTGGCTATTGTTGGCATATGGCGTGTGTACGATTATTCAAATGCTTGCTGGAATGAATTGACACAGTTCTAATTCAAGTCTGGTGAAATAACAACACTGTGGCAAACAAGATCATTAATGTCCTTCATTGTGTAAGGTTTTCTCGATACTGCTCATGGATTTTCTGTTGAAATGTTTTCTTATTGATTAATAAACATGCCCATGATTTAATAATAATAATAACAATAAAAAGATGAAAAAGTCTACAGATTTACAGATGGATTTAATTTTTTGTTGTTTTTGTTGCTCTTTGCTGTGATCATTGTTGATTAGACTTCAGCAGACTTTTGTTAATGGCTTTGAAATGGATTGCAGAAATGTGATTCCAAGTCATATTCGCTGCTTTCTCTGCCAAATAGTCCCTGGGTTTGAGCCAAAACAACGAAGTGGCATCATATGGTTTTGTTATTTGATACAGAGGTATTTCCATTACTTCCAAACATGCTTTGAGTATTTATGCTGAAGTGTGTCATTTCTGTAGCTTGCATGCCATTTTCCAGAGACCTTAAGGTGCCCCTCAATTGACTAACCCGAACGAAACACTGCAGTGCATCCATCATGAGAAAACATCTTTTTACAGGTTGTTCTTCAAACTTGGAAGTATTTTAAAAATATTACACTCCACTCTCTTAGTTTGTTTGTATGGCATATTAAACTCATGAAATACAAATTCAAGCTGAAAGTACAGTTTTGATACTTTCATCTTTGAACGCCCAAGTTAAACATTGCTTTTTTAATCACGTGTAACTGGGTAGATAACCGACAGATTTTGAAAGTACTTTTCTACTCATTTGATGGATCAAGATTACAAGTATTGTAAACAATCAAAAAAATTAAATACAGACCACTGAAGCACATTTTGTCACACCAATTTACACTAGTGCATCAGAGTTTGGTCTTAAAGGTTGTGATTATCAAATGTTTTACAAGATGTTTATGGCTAGGAAATTGAGCAGAACCAATGTTGTTGTTGTTGTTGTTGTTTCATATGCAGCCTCTGGCTGCTTGTTGCATCATTTTCTGGAAGCATGGCCGTGCCACTGATGCAGTGCCCCTGTTACCAGGAAGCTGGTTTTCATTTTGCCGACCGAAGGATGACAGGCTGAGTCAACCCACCTGGTGTTATTTCAAAGGGAGAAAACAGGGGCTCAAACTCAAGACCACAATATCTTAAGCCATCCACCTTACTTTTAATCCAACACCAGGCGAGCAGAACCAATTAAAACTATGATTGTAAGTTTATTTGTTTTTTTTTTCAACCTGTACTTTCAAAACATCAATATATTCTGCATCGATAGTTCTAAATCCAGTTGAATGAACTACAGCCAAACGTACTCCCAAAAGTAGTAATGCACAATTCTGGGCTACATCTGCACTGTCCTTGATAAAGGCCACACATTTGGGATCAGACATTGTTTGTCATTTCAAGTTTTGGAACAGCTGCTCTATCAAGGGCAGTTGCACACAAATAAAATACAGCAGGACTTGGTGGAAAGATACATACTCGACTAACATTCAGAATGGATTTCGTCATTTACATTCTGCTGGTGATGTTCTTTCCATCATAACTGAACACGTGAACCAGGCTCTAGAGCAGTGTGGGAAGGCCAGACTTGTAACCCTTGACATCTCTGAAGCTTTTGATGAAGTTTGGCAAAAGGGTCTCATTCACAAGCTAAAGTCATATGGTATTTCCAACACTTGGAACATGTCTTTCAACCCTCACAAATCTCACACTCTTACAATCTCTCTCCGAAAGGACAATCTGGAAAAAACACCCCATCTACTTTCTCAACAATCCTCTTTAAGACGTCCTTTCATTCAAGCTTCTGGGTCTCACTATCTGCCATGATCTTTCCTGAGAAGGCCACATTTCCAAGCTGGCCTCCAAAGCCAGTCGCTGACTGGGTATCCTCCATCGTGCAAAGTCCTTCCTCGGCCCACCTGAGCTCCTGACCACATACAAAGCTTTCTTCCACAGCCTGATGGAGGCTGCTCTCCCCTCTGGGCTTGTGCTCCCACCTCTCACCTCTCTCGGCTTCACGCTGTGGAAACCAAGGCATTTAGGATCATTGGTATCTCCAGCGATGAGGCTTAGTCTTTGGGTCTCTCCCTCTCTCATCGCAGGCAGGTCGGTAGTCTTTCTGTCTTCTACCATCTCCCCTCTCTATATATGTGTATATGTATATATATATATATATATATATATATATATATATATATATATATATATATATATATATATATATATATATATATATATATATATATATATGTATATATATATATATATATATATATATATATATATATATATATATATATATATATATATATGTATATATATATATATGTATATATATATATATATATATATATATATATGTATATATATATGTGTATATACTTGTATATATTGTATACTAGCTGAAGTATCCGGTAATACCCGGGAAATTTGCCCTATTTTCCTCACGCTAGTTCGACTGAGGCATTAGTTGTATGGAGAAAATTAGGAAGGCTTCTTTTATTCCTCAGATTCATGGAAGGAAGGCTTTATGCTGCCGTAATCCTCAGAGAGGTCATAGTTGAAGGTGGCCTTGAGCCACTCAATGTTTCTAGCAGCAGTGGCAACTGTCGATGTCCTGCCAAAACCCGGACCTAGAAAGCTGGAACGTGAGTTTTGTGCTTCTCTCGCCAATCGGTGTGATGCTCTATTTGCAGTTAGGCGAAGCTCTCTCTCTCTCTCTCTCTCTCTCTCTCTCTCTCTCTCTCTCTCTCTCTCTCTCTCTCTCTCTCTCCCTCCCTCTCTCTCTCTCTCTCTCTCTCTCTCTCTCTCTCTCTCTCTCTCTCTCTCTCTCTCTCTCTCTCTCTCTCTCTCTCTCTCTCTCTCTCTCTCTCTCTCTCTCTCTCTCTCTCTCTCTCTCTCTCTCTCTCTCTCTCTCTCTCTCTCTCTCTCTCTCTCTCTCTCTCTCTCTCTCTCTCTCTCTCTCTCTCTCTCTCTCTCTCTCTCTCTCTCTCTCTCTCTCTCTCTCTCTCTCTCTCTCTCTCTCTCTCTCTCTCTCTCTCTCTCTCTCTCTCTCTCTCTCTCTCTCTCTCTCTCTCTCTCTCTCTCTCTCTCTCTCTCTCTCTCTCTCTCTCTGCAGCCGACTCTGCTTGCCTGGCTCTTTCATGAGCAGATCGATCAGCAGTTAGCTGTTGCCGTGCGCGTGCAGTTCAAGAATTCAAATAACAGGAGGAGAATGTGTATGTTTAAAAAGTCAATGAATACGAACATTTTGTATTTCAAAAAACCCTAGCGTTTTTAACCATGAAGCCTTTTCTTACGATTAATACGCCGGTGCACTATTCGAAAGCCATTTTTTTAAAATTGAAATGTTATTATTATTTTATTATATATATATATATATATATTTTTTTTTTTCATTTTTATGGAAAGCCACTTAGCGCATCCTGGAGCTGAATGTTAGGTCTATATGTGTGTAAAGTTTCATCAAGATCGGTTCACTGGTCTACGAGCTTATTGGTTACAAACAAACAGACAGACAGACAGAAGGACTGCCATTTATATAGTAGATACCCAACTATATGAATATGTGTTCAGTTCCTGCAACACACAGATAAATCGCTCAATATCCTGGAAGCACCAGGGTTGTTCTCACCATCTTCGTAAGCACTCCACTGATCTCCACCACATTTTGTGTAACTTTCCAATGCCTTAAATTATTCAATTTAAATTTTAGAACTACACTTTTCCCTGTGATTTTTCTTCCCTGCGTCACAACTATAGCTTGGTAATAACCAAATAACCTTTCCTTTCATGCCGTGAGTTGTGTCTAGGACTGCCAAAGCAGTTTCATTTGGAAAAGGAGTACAGTCCTGGATGGGTCACCACACTGAAACAGGAAACTCGAATGGCGTATTACCCCAGTAAGGGGGAACTCATTTTTCTGACCATGGTAGGATGAGAGGCTAAGTCAACCCACCCGGTGTCATGTCAAAGGCATGACAGGGGCTCAAAAGATCTTAAAGCAGTCACCTTAACCGTTAAGCCAACACCAGGCATAACTATCACTTGATGGACGTTTAGAACTCATTTTGACAGATATTATCGATGAAGTGTTGTAAACAAACCACCACAAATGAAAACTAGAAGGGCACTCGATAGAGCGCATACCTCCACCACGTAATACCTGATCCACAAGAACACATCAGGCCCAATACATTTTTGAAATACCATGCTGTACAACACTATATCGTTTTTGGCCCGATCTCTCAATCATGAAGAATCACTTTCATTGGTCTTTATTTTGATTTAAAAGTTATATAATTCTCTTATCTCTATCCGGATTCGGATCTTCACCAAAATCGAGCAATTTGTTCTGGTCACAGTCTCAACATGTCCATCAGGTTTCATCCGAATCCGTCCACAACTTTTTGAGATATTGTGCTATATATCGGTAATGCACTATCTCTCAATGGTGAAGAATCACTGAAAAAATTATCAGATCCGGATCCGAATCTTCAACAAAATTGAATCATTTCTTCCTTGTCGCAACCCCAACCTGTCCACCAAGTTTCATCGGAATACGTCCACAACTTTTTGAGATATCATGCTATCTATTGTTTTTGACCCTATCTCTCAATGATGAAGAATCACTTAAAAAATTATAATAATCAGATCTAGATCTTCACTAAAATCTAATCAGTTCCTCCTCATCACACACTGAACCTGTCCACAAAATTTCATCTGGATTCGGATCTTCACCAAAATTTAATCACTTCGTCCTCGTCACACACCGAAGCTGTCCACAAAATTTCATCAAATCAAAATTAGGAATTAACTGGACTCGGTGGTGTCATTTTTACAACTGTCGTTTTACAACATGTCGTTTTTACAACTCTTTTTCGCTGCAATGGGACATGCTTTTGCAGTCGTCTCTAAAGAATTGCTTGGCGGCTCAGGCAGATCGAGCAATTGTCAGATTTTTTTGGGATTTTATTTTGCAGGATGTGAAAGCTTATGGTTTTTCTTTGCCATAACTCCAGCACTTTAACTGGACTCTGGACTCGGTAGAGTATCCACTCTGAATTTGGGAGGTCGGTGGTTTAAACCTCGGCTGAGTTAGACCAAAGACTTAAAAGTTGATACGTGCTGCTGTTATCTGTCATCATTTCAGAACTTAGAGCATGGTAAATCCCCATAGGTTGCCAACCATGGGGAAGAGAAAATTCCTCCTCAATAAATGCACTGCAAAGCGCAGTGAGAAAGGCAGCACCATTGTTGTGACGTTAGTGGTTCCCATAGCGCCCCAGGAAGTGATGGCACTTCCTCCAAGCTCAGTGGCTGTTTGTCTCATCCAACAGTCCTGTGTTGTCTCATCTAATAGTCCTGTCTTGGGTATTTGTTTGCATGTCCACGTGTGTGAGATGTGTCTACTATGGCAGCTCCACTATGAGTCTTAGTGTAAAAACAAAAATCCTCATCTGGAACATTCTGCTCGGTGTGTATTAGCCTTGGTGTGTCTGTGTTTCTTCTTGGTTGCTTGTGTCCACCTTCCTCATGCTCTGCCTTTGTTCTTTCAAACCCCCTTTCCCTCTGCCTTTCCTCTCATGTGTTCACCCTCTACCAATTAATCTCTGCTTTTCCCTCCACCTTTGTCACAAAAAAACCACAAAGGTACTTGAAAAAACACCCATACCGTTGCTGTCAGGCTGCGTCTTGGCTCTCCTTCTTGGCTGTCACATATCTACATTCTGCAGTCATGTGTTCCAAAATGTGTTGTTGAATTCATTGTCGGAAGAAATGGTATTTGCAGACTGTATGGATAGAGTTGCATTTTTATGCCTCATGTTTTTTTTCGTTTTCTACATTGACAAATGGTTCTCTCCTGATGAGAAAGAAAGTCGAGATTTTTTTTTTTAAACAATGGTCTTTGGGAGATGTCTTCATTGTTAACACCTTTCTTATTTCGGTGTACATATCTTCGCTGTTTATCTTAAGATTTATTTTCCTTAAAAACAAATGTTGTTCGTACTGAACAACGTGTTCACAAGATAATCCAGAAATATGTTCCGTGGTCCTTGGCCTCCATATAAAAGTAATTAGGCTTTCAAGTGAGCTTCCAGCAGCAAATGATGATGATTATGATTCCATTAGAGTGTCGGCTTCCACCTACAATGTTTATCGTCTTGGAGAAAAATGCAGAGGGGCATTATTGTGATCTTTCCATTGGCCATTAGTGGAACAAATGTGCTTTAAATGATAAGTAAAATTACTGGCATGTGAAGAGGCTCCATTGCATGCACAATAACTTACACAGAGCTTTAGTTGCAGGTAAGTGTTTCATTGAAAGTGCACATGGATGCTTGCCTTGAATGCTGCTCATGAAATTAGCTGAACACACCCACTTAACATACTGGTTGGTCCCTTTTGATTTGCTACCAGCTCTTGGCAACGGAGAGCCTCTTAATTACGCCGGCGTTAAGTAGAGTTGGCGACAGCTGTATTGGCTCTCTCCGGCATGAACGTTTTTTTTTTAATTCCTGCCGTAAATAATGCAGCGAATCCTGCGGGAGAAATCGGCAAATTAAAAGTTACATTGCGTGTTATTGTCTGAGCTGCGAGAAGCAGAGAGAAACCGATATCTTGTAAATTAGAAATTGCCGTCAAGAGCATTTTGCCTTGATGGTAATTACTTTTCGCGTAATACGGTTTGGTATTAAGCCCAGCTGTCATATGTCTTGCTTGAACTGCTTGGATTTGTTTGCTCGGCTCTGCTTCACCGGTCGTTTTTACAACTCTTTTTCGCTGCAATGGGACATGCTTTTGCAGTCGTCTCGAAAGAATTGCTTGGCGGCTCAGGCAGATCGAGCAATTGTCAGATTTTTTGGATTTTTTTTTTTTTGCAGGATGTGATGAGAGCTTATGGTTTTTCTTTGCCGTAGCTCTAGCACTTTATCAGCGGCTAACTGTTGTGGCCAGACTTGCTGGCAGTATGTATGAGAGTCTGATCTTCAGTCGACTATGCCTCCAGCCCTCAGCCTGGGGTGGTGGTGTCGGGAGAATGTGAAAGCGGAGTAGTTAGTGGGCATACTGTTGGGTCATGTTTAATGTTGGCGTAATCGGCTTTTTGCACCATCACAAAGGCGAGGCGTAAGGATGAAGGTGAACATGACATTTTTGAACATTTGTAACATTTGACACTTGCTATTTTTATGTATTGTCTTGACTATCACTTTTTTTTGATATCTCGGTAATTAATAAGAGGGATTAATTAGTGCCTGTGAATCACTCTGAGCCACTGACATTTCATTGCATTATGCTTCCTTTTTAATTCTTTCTTAAACGATTTCTCACTGCAATGCTTTTGCTCTCACATGCATCTGAGAGCTTTTTGTACTCATAATTGTATTTGAGAAGCAACAGTCAGGCAATAAAACATTATTGCAATGGCGTTAGAACAAAATTCGATTTGACAGCTAAAACTTTACACACGTCACCATAACTAATGGATGTCACCATAACATAATGGTGACCTCTTCTGCTTGATGTACCTATCTTGTAGTCTTCATTAAAGGGGAGGGGTGAGGGTGGTTTTTTTTTTGCATTTTTAATAAAAATAATATATAACACATTTTGATAATTGGAACTAATTGCACATGTATTCCATTATAAACTACTCAATTACATGCAGTAGCATAAATATTTACTCAGCTGTTTATGTTTAATGTGACGAGCGAAGGGACCCGGTGAAATGGCAATTATAAATAGTGAATGTGTTTATTTGTTGATACACACCAAGTTTTAATGTTGACATATTACTAACCCTGATGTTCCTCGTAGTCAAGATGGAAGTTTAGGTTTATTAATGTTTTGACGCCTTCAATGATGATGTAGACATGGCCTTTATAAGACAAAATTATTAATTTCTGATTGGTGTGAAGACTTCAGAGCTGAGATGTTTTTGTTTTTTTAATTGTTGGGATGCTGTCTTTGTGTGCTACATTCACAAACAATATTTTGGCAAATTTTCCAGATTGTAGACCGCCACAGTAACTGATGCAGTGAATTAATGTTGCACACGATGAATTAAGCGACATACAGAGATGGCAATGGCAATACTGAGATGGATGGGAATGCTGAAAGCAGAAGTTCAGTTGGTGGAAGGGACTTACAAGGAATGAAGGGAAGAGGTTTGGTTGGTCCTGGGATGTCTGAGTTCAGCGTGAACATCGGTTTGAGGCAGGGAAGCTCTCTCAGCCCACTCATGTTTATAATGGTGATGGAGTTGGAAAGCAGAAAGGTGAGCTTGAGGGGTATGGTGGGGAGGATGCTGTCTGTGGAAGATATGGTTGTTGTGGTGGAGAGTGGGCGGGAGATGCAGGTGGTACTGGGGGAGTGGAACACCGAGATGATGTGGATCAGGAAGCAGAGAAAATAAATTAATATCGGGTTATAGGGGAAAGAGATTAGGCAGAGAAATAGGTTTGAGTATATAGGAGGAACATTGACCAGGGATGTTAAGTCCGAGACAGTGGTGCGGAGGAGGATTCAGGAGGGTGTGAATGCGTGGAGGAAGGTGGACGGAGTAATGACAGACAGAAAGATATCAATAAAATTAAAAGGGAAGGTCCTGATGTTGTGTGTAATGCCGGCTTACCTTTATGGTCTGGAGATGGTGGCAATAACAGGGAGACAACAACGAAGGCTGCAAGTGTGCTAGAACAACTGTGTCAGGAGGATTATGTATGGGAGTGAAGAGGGTGGATAGAAGGAGGATGGATGAACTGAGGGAAGATATTGGTGTGCAAATGAGCTTGACAGGGAGAATGCTGAAATGCCGGTTGAGATGGGCTGAACACTTGGTGTGGATGGGGGAAAAGAGAGCGGAAAGATTCAGGGAGCAAGGTATGAAGAAAAGAGGTAGACCGTGGTTGAGATGGGAGGATTGTGTGAGGAGGGATATCCATAAGACAGGGGTGGTTGGAGAGTGGAGAGAGTTGGCTGAGGACAGAGGGAGGTGGAGGATTGTCATGGTCAAGGGAGGGCAAAAGCTTGCGGCCATCAGGCCTCACCCCATATAAATGGAAGAGGAGGAGGAGGAGGAGAACAAAAATAATAACAGTTGTAATTGGGAAAATGCAGGCCAACTCTTTGTAGTGTTTATCCTTGGGCTTTATTTATTGTCATGATAAATGCTTGTCGAATAGGGAACTGGCAGTGGCGTAGCTGAAATGGAATTGTAATTTTTGGAAACGGATGAGAGATGTTGTAACTATGCAACAAATGACTTGTCAAAAGAAACTTACCAATAAGACACTCTCCAATGATGTGTTTGCGGATGTTGATGTAACAAGATGGAATCAAGCAAAATCATTACATATTTTTTGGAAGAAGAAGAAGAAGAAGAAATAAAAGATAGAAAAGTTGGGTGCCCAAATCATTCATCCATGTACATGTAGGAAAGATAGTTTTGGAGCATTTTAGTGATGGATTTATGTCAGGTCTTCTCTGTTCCACAGGACATGTACATCACATGTCATGGTACTCACTCAGCTCACTGAAAGTGGCTGTATTTAATCTTTTTTAAAAATCAATTTCATTAAGAATTACATATTCTAATTGTGATGTTGACCTTCCTCGTGTGAATTTTTTTTGCACAATTGATTTGAGGAACTGTGCGTGCACAGTCCGAACTCTGCTCCTGCCAATCATTAATCATTAATTATCGATAATCATTCACACCGACCCAAAAATGTTGTATTTTCCCTTTTTGGGTTGATGATGTGTGATTGTGGATTCCCTGAAAGGTTGCAACAATGAAAGTTTTTAATATATACAGTATATATAATTATATATATATATATATATATATATATATATATATATATATATATATGTATGTATGTATGTATATATATATGTATGTATGTATGTATATATATATATATATATATATATATATATATATATATATATATATATATATATATATATATATATATATATATATATATGAAAAAATACATGCCCACACCAGAAATCAAACCTAGGTCCTCCGGAAAACTGTACCATTGCTCTGCTATCTGGGTGACCCATGGCTGGATACATAATTCTCCCACATATAGATGCCATTCTCTTTCCCCTGCTGTTTCTAATTGTTCGACAAAGAAAGCAATTTTGGTTTAAATCAGATGCTTGTTAACCATTGTAAGAAATGCTGTTTGCATTATTTATTTGTCATGTTATATGGCTCAAGCTTCTAGCTGGCACCCCTAAGCTTACAAAGCATTTGTATATGGCAGAAATGAGGATTGCTCCCTTCTGTGAGATGGTGTCGCCACATCTCATGTTGAATCCCTGGACAAAGTGATGGCCAAAGCTCTCGAGGTAGATAGAGTGAACCCATCAGGAGATTGATTATGAATTTAAGATAGCTGTTTACAAAGTATTCATTGAATACGTGAAAATCCATTCTAGGTGATCGTTGCGTACCCCATCACTCACGACCTTTTTACCTGGTGGTCCATCATAATGCCCTGTCCAAATCTTTCCCTGGACTGATGATTCATTTTGTTTGAGGTTTTCTCCCTTTGCATCCTTCCTTATGATTGGTTAATAAATATCATTATCCTCACCGAAGGAGAGGAGATTGTATTGGGGTCCGTTTGTTTGTTTGTCTGCTTGTCCGCACAAAACTTTTGTGTTTTTCTCCACAACCGCTTGTAAGATTGTGACGAAATTTTCACCATTGGTGCGACTAGTCATGTGGAATGTTTTAATGATAATTATGATGTCATAGATCATGTGGTGTGGCAGCCATATTGGAAAAACAGGAAAACTTTGGATTTCTGTATCTCTGAAACCACACCAACGAAAAAAATTGAAACATAGTACATAACAAATACCAAGTACTCCTCATGGGGAATGAGAGTGATTTTTTTTAAAAATGACATCATAGGTACTTTCCTTATGATATTATAATTGCAGATGTAGAACGCTTCAACCAATCAGTATGAAAAATTTTGAGGGTCATCTGGGGTAAAAATGATCCACAATTTTTTTTCATGACACCACTAGTCACGTGATTCGGCAGTCATATTGTTTTTTTGTTTTTTTAAACCTTCAAAAATCTTCTTCTCTGAAATGGCTGAACAGATCGAGGTGAAACTTTACACATATGACCGCCTATCCACAAGAAACGAAAGGATCACGTATATGAGGTCATACGTTACATGGTTTGGCAGCCATATTGGATTTGTCCTAAATCATTAAAATGTTCTTCTCCAGAACAGCTGGACAGATCAAGGGAAAGAAATAAATGTTTCACAAGGCATCCGTGTCCAGGGTTGTTAAGGAATAAGTGATGTCACATGGTTGGGCAGCCATATTGGATTGAAGAAAAATATTAAATAATGTTTTCTCTGGAACCACTTAATCAATCAATGTGAAACTTCACAATTGTGATCGACTAGTGATGGGGAATACATGTTTTAAATTTCAACTTGTTCAGATACATGGTCTGGCAGCCAGATTTATTTGTTTTATTTATCTGGGTTCTTTTTCTTTTTCTTTTTCTTAATTTTATTTTGAATCAGGCTCACTTGGCTGTGCCTGGTTGGCTTTGGGGTAGAGGAGTAGCAGATGAAATGTGAATCCTCTTCAGGTTGTTCCTGATTACTTCATCTTTGCTTTTTGCTTGTTTGGGTTCCTTCTGATTACTCCAATGCAAGACTGCACCGATTTGGTCTTCCATTTGATTTGAATTAAAAAAAAAAAATCTGAATTCGATTGAATAATAATTTTAAAAAACGTCATGGGTCAGGGTCAGGTGTCCGATCAAAGCAGGGTTGCATCAAAGCGGGACGTCTTGGTACCCGGTCATCACTGCCAGCAGTTATAAAGTGGCAGTGATAGTTATGTCTCATTAATTATGCAACACACCAGTACACAAACACCACACAAATTACACCACACAAAAGAACACAAAGCCCACACAAAACAAGTCCTGGCGAGGGTCTGCAATCTCTAATTGCTCTTTTTCTTGTTTTGCTTATGATATGTAGCAGCTCTAAGAAACATGTTTTTTTTGGTTTTTGTTTTTATCTTTGCTGGCCTTCTTTCTGTTTATTTTTGCTTTTTTTTTTTACTTATTTTCTGATTTCTTGCTATTTTTACTCTGGTCACCGTAAAACACTTCATTCCGTAAAACCCACAAATGCAAGGAAACATGAAAACCCACTCTGTGGAAGTACTTCCTGTGCTGCTGCCCTTCACAGGTCAGCTCAGCGGATGACCGGATTGGGGCAAAGCTTTTGGAAACCCCATTCCTTGGTGATAGGAGGAAAACCACGGGGTAAACCTCCATGGTCAGATTGTGGCGGTGTGTGGTGGAGTGGTGCTGAGGTGTCGTCCACCAGACAGTGGTCTCCTTGGGTTAACTTGAGGCGGTCCCTTCGGGTGGGTGCCTGGAATGTCCTATATCGAAGAGATGATGATCACCTGTCTCTGTTATTACCTGAGCTCAAGCGTTTGCAACAACAGTGTTGCAGCTCTCTCTCTCTCTCTCTCTCTCTCTCTCTCTCTCTCTCTCTCTCTCTCTCTCTCTCTCTCTCTCTCTCTCTGAGGATCGGAAACCAGATCGTGGCGAGATCATGGCGGGCGGTTACACCTACAATTGGTCTGGTTGCTCTGATGGTAAACATGCCCAAGGAGTTGCTGTAGCTGTGTCCAATAAGCTGACACCAATGATAATTGAGGTTACACTGGTCAACGAATGTATTATGAGACTTAGGATTTGTCACTCCTTGGGTGTCGTTTTCCTGGTCTCTGTATATGCTCCAACTGAGGCAAGTGATCTCACCATGAAGGACGCATTCTCTGCCACTCTCGAGTCTGTGGTTGATCAGTTCCCCAGGCGAGATAATCTTCTAGTCTTGGGGGATTTCAATGCATCGACTGGAACTGATAGGGATGGTTATGAGGTGTGTGTTGGTCCCCATGGGTCAGGAACTATGAACCAGAATAGCACTAAGTTCCTTGACTTTGCAAGAAGTCATGGACTTAGGGTGGCTGTTTCATGGTTTCAGCGCCCAGAAGCTCATCGCTGGACTTTGTATTCCAACGCTGGTGGTGTGGCAAAGGAGATTGACCATGTCCTTGTTGACGGTCGCTGAGTCGAATGTCAGAGGTGTTACTATCCCTATTGCTGACCCTCCAATCAACTTTGGTCCACCTTCATTTGTGGAAACACAGGCTGTGGTGAACCAGTTGAAACCGGGTAAAGCTCCTGCAATCTGTGGCATCCATTCCAAATTTCTCAAGGCTGGTGGAAATGCTGTACTCATATCATTGCAGCAGTTCTGTTCTCTGCCTAGAACACAGGGATCATCCCAACTGACTAGAAGAGCGGCCTTGTTGTCCCTCGCTGGAAAGGGAAGGGTGATCACCTGGACGTTGGACACTGGAGGGGTGACGCTGCTCTCAGTGCTGGGCAAGGTCTTTGCTCAGATAATTCTTGATAGGGTTCGCCACCATCTGCTTGAGCACCAACATCCAGAGCAGTCAGGCTTTACACCAAAGAGGTCAACGATTGACCGTATCCTTGCTCTTCGGGTCCTCATCAAACACAGACGAGAGTTTTGGCAGGGGATGCTTGCAGCCTATGTTGATCTCTGTAAAGCATTAGATTCAGTGAATCGAGATGCCCTCTAAAGGATTGTTCGTCTTTGTGGGGTGCCACCAAAATTTATTAATCTGATCTCTGAACTATACTCTGGTACTCTGAGTGCTGTGAGATGTGGTGGTACCATCTCTGACTTATTTCCAGTTGTTACTGAAGTTTATCAGGAGTGTCTACTGGCTCCCGCACTTTTCAGTGCTTGGATGGACTGGATTGTGGGGAGGATGTCGGAGAGATCAAGCTGCGGTGCATCTTTTGGAAATGTCAAGATCTCTGACATTGATTTCGCAGATGATGCAGTCATCTTTGCAGAGACTCTGGATATCCTTTTGGGGGCCCTCGAGGTGCCGTATGAGGAGTCAGAGCCTCTGGGATTATGGGTTTCCTGGGTCAAAACTAAGATCCAGGCTTCCATTGACATATTGTCTGCTGCTATCTTGTCTGTACCTGTTTGTGGTGAGGATGATGAGGTTACGGAAAAATTAACTTACCTTGGCAGTGATATTCATATCTCTATGAGCTGTGAGACAGTGGTCAACAGACGTCTGGATCTTGTTCTACAGATGTGAGAATTGGACTCTGTCCAGGGATCTGAAATGGAGTTCATTCCTTTGATACCAGGTCTCTTCGGAGAATCCTTGGCTATCGCTGGTCAGACTTTGTGTCCAACGAGCGGTTGCTGTGAGAGACTCAAATGAGATTTGTTTTGTGCAGAGTCCGGGAGCATCAGCTGCAGCTGTATGGACATGTGGCTCGTTTTCCTGATGCTGATCCTGCTCACCAGATTTTCTCAGCGAGGGAGCATCGTGAGTGGAGGAGGCCAAAGGGCCGACCATGTGCCTTGTGGTTGCTGCAGGTTGATCAGCATTTCAAGGATATTGTGATGGGCCAGGTATCTGCCTGGGGGATGGCCAGACAGAGGCTCCTGGAGTACCTGCAGAAAGTGGATGCAGCAACGTGCTGCTCCTGTGCTTGCTCCCATCCATACCTGTAAAATATTTCATGATAAAAACTAAATATTTATCCAAACTTCAAATGAAAAATATTCTGCTCACCTCGAGACAATTATTTCTGCCGTCTTCTTCAAATCTCGTAAAGTACCAGCATCATGTTTGTGCAGGATTTGTATATTCACGAATACATATTCAGAATTGGTTGTTGGAGGATTGGGAGGAGTGCAATGAAAAAAACATCAAGAAAAGGAGAATAAATAAGTAGATGACAAAAAAAATCTTGAACCATTTGTTTATTTTGCAATAAACCAACGGAGGACTATATTGGGGTACAAACTTCAAACTGGTTGACTTCGTGACCTTTAGATTAGGAAAATGAATTCCTTGAACTGAAAACCTTTGATTACATGTCACACATCGTGCTTGAATAAATTTTAATGTATAGGGTGTTTCAAAAGCCCAGAATGAAACAAAATGTTTTTTTCAGACGATGCCTTTGAGGTGGATAGGACGTCGTGGACTTTTAGAGTGACCCCCACATAATCCGGATTTAACACTACTTGACTTTTTTTTTATTTGGGACCCCTGAATCAGTGGTTTATACCACAAAACCACATAGTATTGAAGGTAAACGAATGTTCTAAAATCGATGTGTAAATGCTAATAAATGCTCAAAGAAACAAACATACATTAATCGATAAGTGTATGTATATCGGTAGCTCGCAATTTGAGCAATTATTAACATAAAATTGTAAAATAAATATCCCTATGATTCCAGACTTTTGAAAAACTCTGCACAACTTATTGACATTTTGCTAATCACTCATGAAAAATTCTAAAGCCGCTGTCACACCTTGACGATTTAGCCAGCGTATGCCGACTTTTGAAATATTTGTCTAAAACGCTGGCACACGTCAAATACGTTATGGGTAAGTTTTGTATACGTTAAGAGCACGCTCTAAAACACTGCCATACGTCGTAGTACGCTGGCTTTCATCGTTGTGCTTTGCAGTTGTCCTCAAATTTTAGCATGCTTGAAATTTTACGACTTTTGCCAGCGTATGACTCACATGTTCTGCTACGCTGGCCATAAGTTGTAGGCACGTTATGCGATTGTTGACACACGTCGAGGCACGTTACTTGTAAGTTACTCATAAGTCGAAACACGTCGAGGTAATGCTTAGCGTACCTGAAACTTATTTCTAACCTATGAGTAACGTGCTTTGAACCTTTGTGTAACGTACCTCCAACGCATATTGACGTATGTAGACGTATTTGATTGACGTCTTCCGGACGACCACAGAACTTACTGAACATGTTTCTAATTTACAGCTATCGTATAATGGCGTATTGGCAGCGTTAAAAAAAAAACAACAACAATAACTTCCGATATTACGTCACGTGCCATTACGTCACGTCCGATTGCCTCTTCAGTTTGCTCATGTCTTATTCTTAGTTCCTCCTCTGTGAATATTTTCTGTTTGAGGATATTGTCACATCGATGTCGAAACTTAAAAGCAAATGTCCCAATATATTTTAAAATTCGTGATAGACTAAAAAAAACAAACAAATAAAAAAAAACAACAACAACAACCAGATATTTCGTCATGTGCCTTTCCGGAACCAAGGAGAAGATAAGAAAATAAGTTTCGGGTATGCTAAACATTACCTCAATGTGTTTCAACTTATGAGTAACTTACAAGGAACTTGTGTCGACGTGTGTCAACAATCGCATATCGTGCCTACAACTTATTCCCAGCGAAGCGGAACGTGTGAGCCATACAGCGAGTACGTCGTAAAATTTTCAGCATGCTTGAAATTTCACGACGTACGAGACGTACCACGAAATATGACAGCATACTTCATCGTTTTTCAGCGTGCTCTTAACATATACACAACTTACCCATAACGTATTCGACGTGTGCCAGTTTGGTTCGGCAAATTTTTCATAGGTCGGCATACGCTGGCGAAATCGTCAAGGTGTGACTGCGTGGTTGACACTTTCAATATCCAGGCGGTTATGATTTAAATCGGCGTGCAGCAGGTTTTTAACAGGCTACGCCACGAGTTCGTCAGCGATACGTGCAGCGCGCTCTGCCTAAGTTAGACTATCGTTGGGCATAGGTTGTGAACGCCGACAACATGCTAAGCATTCGTTGGTATAAGTTATCTATAAGACAGTGAAACGTTCTGTGCCCGTTACTAATATGTTATGCATACGACCAACACGTTATGAATAAGACCAAAACTTAAAAAAAAAAAAAACTTAAAAATTTCAGGGTACGCCAACGTTTTACATACATTTTTATACATTGCCATTGCTGGCTAAATCGTCAAGGTGTGTCAGCGCCTTAAATGGGGGCCATATTTAACCCCAAAAAATAAATATGGCAGACAACCATATTCTGTTGATGAGGTGCATGCCATAGTATAAAGAAAACACCGCCACAAAAAATCACTGGGGGTGGGGGGGGGGAGGTAAGGTTTAGGATTGGCCCATAGTCTCTTCCAATCACACTTGTACTCAAAACCCCTTAAATACTGAAAAAAAAAACACACACACACACACACACGCACACACTTTGAGATCTGATTGGTCTCCGTTCCACCTTCTGAAATCCATCCACGTATGGAGATAGCAGCCAATAACAGCACCTTGCATGCATACCCATGCAGACACATGCACACACATATATGCGTGTGATACCTGGGGTTGGCCTGACCCTAACTTAGCTGGCTTAATATCTTAGGTTCTTGAGTTTAAGCCCTTGTAAAGCCATTGAAATCGTACCAGGTGGGTTGACTCACTCAGCCTGTCATCCTTCCAAGATCAGCAAAATGAGTACCAGCTTGCTGAGATGATTGACCCATTTGAGTATCCTGTGTTGGAGTGGCGACCTATCCAGGATTGTGCCCAATAGCTCATGAAACTGCTTCAGCAGCATTGATGCTCTGTACAGAGTATGGTCCCAATGGATGGATGGAGGGTGTTCTGATTAAAATGACTGACCATTGAAACCATTTGAATGTACTTCCCTTGAAGCTGCCACTTTTTACTTCTTTTCTTCTTATAATAATATGAGTTCCCTTACAAGGATCTTCAATGCAGGAGGAAGCTATAAAGCCCATCAAGTCTGCACCAGCTTACTGGTAACAGGAGCACTACATCAGTGGCACAGCTGCATTTCCAGAAATGATGCAACGAGCATCCACAGGCTCGTTGCATCTTTCAAAAGGCTGCTGGTTGCATATGAAACAACAACATAAGCGCACACACATGCACATGCACGCACACATGGAAGTGGATACTTTGAGATTTGGAAGGTTCTATCTTCTGAAATGTGCATATGAAGAGAGTAACCAACATACACACACACACAAACACACACACACACACACACACACACACACACACACACACACACACACACACACACACACACACACGCACACACACAAACACACACACACACACACACATACAAACACACACACACACACACACACACACAAACACACACACACACACACACACACACACACACACACACACACACACTCACACACACACACACACACCTCTAGCCCACCGCGCAAAACATTTCCATTGACAGGTGCAAAGTTGTCCCACATGAAACCAAAATAGGAATTATGCAGCCCCAATGATTGCAAAAAAAGACAAAGTAAAAATGTAAAACGAAATATCAACAGATATTCACCGACAACTGGGAGAATGATAAGAGAGCAACGACATAAAAAAAAGATGAGTTGGGCAGATTGGGCACAGACAAAGAAAACTCATTGGAATGGCTAAGAAGAGGTCAGCTCACTTGGGATCGAGAACAAATCATTATGAATACTCAAGATCAAGGACACTATCTATACTAATGGCTTTCAGAAAATGGCAGGACTGAGTCAATCGTACAAGTGTAGGTTCTGTTATGTATAAATAGAAAGTACGAGTCGTCTCCAATCGGGATGTAAAATAACTCATGTCAGAACAGCTATACACACAGTCACAACAGTATGTGGAGTAATTCACTGGCATATCTTCATACATTTTAAATTTTAATATCCCAGTCCCAGAAAACTCATGGAAACATGAACCAAAAGCAATCATTGTAAACAAGGAAGCAACTTTCACATACGACCTAATGATCCCATCGAGCGTGAATATAGGAAACAAACATTGCAACCGGATATGGTAATTATAGGTACATACATATAATATGGTATTGCTAATTGACGTTTCAGTCCCCAGTGATTTTGGCCTGAATAATGCAGAAATGAAGAAAATGACCAAATACCAAGATCTCAAAAACGAAGTTTTTTTTTGTGTATATTGTCGAACTCGTATGCGAGCTGACACACAACACAAAGAAAGGTGGGCATGAGACAAGAGGGGTGGGAGAAGGAGGACAAAACAGTGGGGGACAGAAACATTCGGAGATTTTTTTTTTTTTTTGTATACCTTGGTCGAGGCTCGTATGAGAGCTAACACACAACTCACAGCAAGGAGGCATGAGACAAGAGGGGCGGGAGTGGAAGGGACAAAACAGTGGGGAACAGACACATTAGGTGAACTGTGGAAGGGAGAGGGATGGGGATGGGACGGGGAACATGGCGAAGAGAAGATGGACATTTCAGGGACTTTCAGGAAGGAAAGCAGGAGAAATGAAGGAAGTGGGCTTGGGTGGATTATCGGGGGTAGAAAAGATTGAGGATTTGGATGGGGGAAGATAAGAGGTGGTGGTGAACAGCTGTTTTGAAAGCCTGGAGGGAAGAATGGGAAAGAATAGAGTGAGGAAGTTTATTCCAAAGGCGGGAAAAAGAGGAATGAAAGAGTGAAGATGAGCAGTGATTCGTGATTTTGGTAGTTTTACCAGAAGGGGGTTGTTGGTGGACCTTGAGCGCCCTGTGGAAATGTGGTGGGGACAAATCGCAGAGAGAGCAGGGGGGCAAGGCTGGAGAGGAGTCGGTAGAAGACAGAAAGACCACCGACCAACCTGCGGTGATTGAGTGAGAGGCCCAAAGGCTCAGCTTCATTGCGGGAGATGCCGATGATCTTAAATGCCCTGGTTTCGACAGCGTGAAGCCGAGAAAGGTGGGAGGCAGGAGCACCAGCCCAGAGGGGAGAGCAGTACTCCATCAGGCTAAGGACAAAAGCTTTGTAAGTGGTCAGGAGCTCAAGAGGGCCGAGGAAGGACTTAGCACGACGGAGGATTCCCAGTCGGCGACTGGCTTTTGAGGCGAGGTTGAAAATGTGACTTTCCCAGGAAAGGTCATGGCAGATAGTGAGACCTAGAAGCTTGAAAGAAAAGACTTCTTCCAGAGGATTGTTGAGAAAGTGGATGGGGGGGTTTTGTAAACGGTCCTTTCGAAGAGACATAGTGAGAGTGTGAGATTTGTCTGGATTGAAAGACATGTTCCACGTGTTGGACCAGTTTGTGATTTTATCCAGATCTGCAGTGAGCGAAGAAGCTGCTGCTTGCCGGTCTGAGGGATGACAGATGGTAGGGCAGAGGGTGGAGTCGTCGGCAAAGAGAAATAGAGGATTTTCCAGAGAGTCCGAGAGATCATTGATGAAAACCAGAAAAAGAACAGGGCCCAGAACGCTACCTTGAGGAACTCCAGCCTGCACAGGAAGAGGGGAGGAAAGAACTCCATTTAGGGCCACACGTTGGAGATCAATGGAAGGGAGAGGGATGGGGCGGGGTACACGGGGTATACAAGATGGACATTACAGGGACTTTCAGTACAAAAGCAGGGAATTTAAAGGAGGTGAGTTTGGGATGGATTAACGGGGGTAGAAAAGATCGAGATTTTGGATGGGGGGAGATAAGAGTTGGTGGTGAACAGCTGTTTTGAAGGCCTGGAGGGAAAAAATTCCAAAGAGAGTGTGGGAGTTTATTCCAAAGGCAGGGAAAAAAGAGGAATGAGTGGAGTTGAAAGATCATGGAGGCTGAAGAGCACCGGAATTGTTTCAGTGATAATTGGAGCAATGGAAATGATAAGGAAGAACCTCACATATATTCAAAAAAAAAACATCCCTGGGAACATTACTGCAAACTAACTATAGTTGGAAGCTGAGCAGGGCTCAGTGATGATCATAAAACGAGCTCTTGGAAGAAAACTTTGAGAACAAGAAAACTTCACAGCTTGGTCCATGAATCGTGACCCCTTACCGAAACAGAGTTGGTTACTTCGAGACCGAGGAGGACTCTGTTCCATTTTTTGAACCCACATATGAAGATCACCAAAGACACACATCCATCCATGCATCCATCCATCCATCCATCCATGCAAACACATTCTTTTTCCTGTGTATGTGTATATATGTATATATATGTATATGTATATATATATATATATATATATATATATATATATATATATATATATATATATGTATATGTATGTATATATATGTATATGTATATATACATATATATATACATATATATATATATGTATATATATGTATATGTATATATATATATATATATATATATATATATATATGTATATGTATATATATGTATATATATATATATATATATATATATATATATATATATATATATATATATCACGAGGAGGCCATTCAGACCATCATGCTTGCACCACACCAATACCAGATTTTTTATAAATCCATCAACACCCCTTCCCTTCATGTGCAGCCTTTTTTGGCTGCTGGTTGCATCATTGCTTAGGGGCAAGAATATGCCACTGATGCATATCCTTTTCCCCCGATTACCAGTACAATGGTACTCATTCCACCGACCTCGGAAGTTTGACGGGCTGAGTCAACCCCCTGGTTATTCAGCAGGCAACAGGGCTTGAATTCAGGAACCTCGGATCCCACGCCACCACCATAATCACGAAGCCAACAACAGGCTTTCAACATATATAATGTTAAACATACATAATGTTAAAATAAATGTGAAGCCAGCATATATAATGTTCATAAATAAATAATAAACGCGAAGCCAACAGATATAATATTAAAACAATTATATAATTTTTGCGGAACAGTCACACAGCTTCAACTTGAAACCGTAAAAGTGCATGACACAGATGACAGTTTAGCTCACTGTTACTGGACATTATTTCATTTGGAAGCTGTGTGATTGTTCCTCAAAAATGATATTGTTTTAACATTATGTACATATGAAAATAAATACAGGAAAAAGTGTGTGTTTGTATATATGTGTGTGTGTGTGTGTGTCTTTGGTTGTCCAGTGTCATGACATGACACAGTGACTGGACATAAGCTATTACCAGAGACAGATTTGGTTTGAGTGTCAGTCAACCATTACTGATATCACATCTCGTGTCAATAGCATTACCAGTCTCGTATGGGATAATGGGTGGGCAGCCGTGGGGTGGGGAGGGCTGAGGTGGTGCTTTCCTAAGTTTCCAAGTCCCAGTAACGATGAATCACATGTCTATGTGCATTTTTTTGCTTGCAAAGTCGAGTACTCTGGAGGAGCAAGAACACAGAATGGTCGAGGATGAAACAGAACTAAAGGAATGGGAGAAGGAGAAGGGTGAAGCACACCAATTGTAGGGTTAAAGGACAAAATAGAGGGAGACTTGGACAAATTAGAGGTGTGGGTAAGGATGAGGGCTTGGGGAGGACACATGAGGTGGACAAGATGGAAATAGAAGCAAACTCTCTGGAAGGAAACACTGGAGATTTGGAAAGAGGTTGGCTTGGGTAGGATTAATGGGGTAGAAAAGATCATGGTTTTGGACGAGGGCTGATCTGAGATGGTGGTGAACAGCTCTCTTGAAAACCTAGGTCTGAAGACCTAAATGGACAAATAAGATTGAAGAGAATGTGGAAATTGGTTCCACAGGTGGGGAAAATAAAAACAAAAGAGTGGAGGTGGCCTCAATTTTTGGGAGAACAAAAGAGTGGATGTGGTGACAAAGCATGGAAAGAACAGAAACTGCAAGTCCAGAAAGGAGACGGGAGAAGACACAAAGACCACCGACCTGTCTGTGATGTTAAAGTGATAGTCCCTTCGACTCCACTACATCACAGGAGTCGCCAATGATCTTGAGGACCTTAGTTTCCACAGCATCAAGCTCAGCAAGGTGTAATTAGGCAGGGTGAGAGCAGTCCTCCATAAAGCTGTGCATGAAGGCCCTTTAGGTGGACAAGTGTTCAGGTGGGCCAAGGAAGGACTTTGCACAATGGAGGATGCACAGTGGATGACTGGCTTTGGAAGCCAACTTGGAAATGTGTTTTCCTAAAGAAAGATCGCTGATATTGAGAGACAGGAGTTTGAGTGGCTGAACTTATTCAAGAGGATTGTCAAGAAAGTACATTGGGGGGGGGGGGGGGGGAGGACGGGTGCAGTTTCCCAACAGTCCTTTATGGAAAGAGAGAGAGCAAGAGTGTGAGGTTTGTCAAGATTCAAAGTGAGACGCATTATTTTGTGTCCATATAAGATTTAACTCTTGTATTTTTCAATTTCAAAAAAACATTTATTTCCATACTTGCCAATATAAGTACAGTGAAACAAAAACATATGGAAGTACTGGAATACTTCCGGAACTTGATGACCTCGGAAGGATACAATCAAAATTATGCATACAGAAGTAAATATGGAGGCATATTCAGAAGTTAGGGTTTGTATTGATATGCCGATGGACTAACAATATAAATGACAAACGATAAATTCGACCAAAACTACCGAATGGCAATAATTAAAAATGGTCAAGAATACTGTGAATAACAATAACAAGAATAAACAATAAAAAAAACATGTCTGAAGACGACGATGGTTCACGAGCGGTATTTGACAATGTAGATTGTTTCAGAAGTCAAGGATGAGACAATGTGATAATGTTTGACCAAGTTATAAAAATGATCAACATGATGTGGTATGAGTGACAGGTTATTCACTGCAAAATGTCGAAAACCCGGTTTTGTTCAACAACTTTCAAAATTTGACCTTTGCATAACCTTTCAAGGTCACAAAACAATGTTGTGGACATTAAAATAAGGAAACAGGATACGTGCTATAGCTTATTGGAGTTAGTTCGTCAAAGAAGGTCGAAAACCTGGTTCGATTCCCACAACTTTGAAAATTTGACCTTTGTGAACTTTAAAGGTCAAAGGTCAAGGATTATGACCTTTGGTGCAAAACTTCCTCTGGAACATTCCAGGAACAATATAACGTCATATAGGCTATATGGCATTAAGCACTCCTCGGATTATTCATACTTTGATGAAATCAGTGTAAAAACAAACTTGAAGGGGGCGCCACGGGCAAGGTGATCGAGATAGAGCAAAATGATTGCAAGACTTTAGGTGGGGAATGACCTCAAGATTATGCATAAAAAGTATTGTCATCCTAGCTCTCAAAGATTGGGCGGTCATATGATTTTTATGTCAACATTCGAAATTTTCTAAGTTCCTGACCTTGTGACCTTGACCTTGGTACGAAAATGAAAAATCGAGCTCAGTGGGGCAATGCAGGTGCCATTGGTCGAACCAAATACCGAAATCCCTGCCAGATTCGACAAACCCCTCAGGGAAGATGGATTTTTATGTCATAATTCGCAATTTTCTAAGTTCATGACCTTGTCACCTTGACCTTGGGATGAAAATGAAAAATCGAGCTCTGTGGGGCAATGCAAGTGCCATTGGACTAACCAAATACCGAAACCCCTGTCAGATTCGACAAACCCCCTTGGATAAGATGCAAATTGAAATCAGCTGCCCCCTAAAAACACAATTCACAATTTTCTAAGTTCGTGACCTTGTGACCTTGACCTTTGGATGAAAATGAAAAATTGAGCTCCGTGGGGCTATGCAGGTGCCATTGGACTAACCAAATACTGAAACCCCTGTCAGATTTGACAAACCCCCTTGGAGAAGATGCAAATTGAAATTGGCTACCCCCTAAAAACATAGGTTTTTTGGGCGTGGCTCCACCCATAATGGGCGCACCACGCCCATTTTCTGGAAAACACAACTAGATCATGATATAAACCTCCCACCAAAATTTTATCAGGATCGGATCAAAACCCACGGAGCTATGCTTAGAACAGACAGACAGACATACAGACAGAGACAGACAGACAGACAGACAGACAAACAACAATAACGAATATAGTGGTCACTTATTTTTTTCATGAAAATCTTTTTTGACTTTTTTCGTGAACCAATTAATTAACAATAAGGCGAAGACATGCAAGAGTGAATAACAAATCAATGTGGAAGAAAGGAAACTTCCAACATAATAAAAGATAAAATTTGGTTTTTCACAACAGTTAAACCGACCCACAGATGGCTGTGCCTTTACTGCTCCATCAATACTATTCCAAAGACGTGGTCCATAATAACGTATTGTATTAATAGAATACTAGTAGATTACCCATCCCATGAAAGGGTGACAGAGGTGGTGGTGGTCACGTGATTTTGTTGTCCTTCGCGGTTCGGAGATCTGCAGTTGTGATTTCGTTCCTTTTTTGCGTGCCATTTTTTCCGATAGAGGCATTGATTCTTGAGTGGCTTTTATGGGGTTGTAATTGAAGATAGTCACGTGGAGACACCAAATATAGTTACAGCATTTTTTTGAAATTGTAGTACAGTAACAGGTGATAATGAGCGAGTGTTTACATTTTCGCTCGTGAGCTAAAAAGTATAGCGCTCCAGAGTCATGTATAGTGAGGACAATATAGTTGAGTTTTGTGGACCATTGATGCTTTGTCTCGGAAGAGATAAGAAACACTTAGCCCCTTCATTATAGTATAGATGATGATGTGTCAATATAAGGTCGAAGTAAGTTATCTTGTGATCCCATGACATGAGTGTGGATGTCATGGACTGCTGTAAAGTAAGATAAAAAAGATTGCGGAAGAAGTTTGTTGATTTACTTGTATATAAATTTCCCTGTATGTAATTTATTAATGTTAAAAAGTGTCAATGTGTTGAGTTTGGTGAAAAGAGGTGTATTGTGGTTCCGTGGATGAGAAAGCGTGTAGATCCTTCGAGCACGCTTTTGAATCACTGAGAGTGAGTGTAGCTGATCGTGACTAGAGCGTGCACAGACAATGTTAAAACAGTTCAGGTAAGGGAGAATTAAGGTATTATCGAGGGAGAATGAAATGCAAGGAGGAAGGAAGGTACGAAGTTTAGACAGTATGTCCGTATTTTGAGAAAGAATCTTAGCAGGCAATGAAATATGATTAGTCCAGTTAAGTTTATCATCCAAGATAACACATAAAAAATTCATCAAATGAACAAAAGTAATGGGCTAGGAAAAAGATAGAGGAAGATCTGTGTGTTTGTTTTCTTCAGGTTTTTTTTTGCCTTCTAAGCAAATCTCATTGTGGTTGTATTACAGCAGTTTCACTTTTTCACATTGCTGTGTTCCTTCAGGCATGTTATCATAGGCCATGTGGTGTTTTGGAAGTACTTTGTTGCTACATACTGGTAATACTGAAGTCAATGTCCATAAATCTTTTTTTTGTAGTTATTGAACTTGAAGCAATAAACCCTTTACTTTGAATTTGTCACAAGCCCATAAGGTCCAATGGACCGGAGCTTAGTGCAAACTCATTTCCAGGGCATCCTTGGCAGTTGTGCCTCCTTTATAGCCTTGATCAACAGAATAGGCTGGTGGTGGCTTTACATGGCCAAGGTAATTAGCCTTAACATGCAGAATGTGCGAGTCAAAAGGACAAATACTGAGCCATTTCTTGAAAAGTTTGAAATCCCAGGGTGCTGGTTTGACTACATCAATAGATCCAGGAGATGATGAATCTGGATTCTGTTAAAATATGAACAATGTCAACTCTCAACACAAAGATAAATGAGAAGGGCACTTGGGAGAGCGCATACCTCCGCCACGCAATACCTGATCGACGAGAACATATTGAGCCAATTACATTTTTGAAATATCATGCTATATAAAAATATATCGTTTTGGCCAGATCTCTCAATGGTGAAGAATCGTTTTAAAAATTAAATAATTATCGTATCCAGATCTAGATTCGGATCTTCAACAAAATCGAAGCATTACGCCCTTGTCACACACCCAACGTGTCCACAAAATTTCATCCGGATCCGTCCACATCTTTTTGAGATATCCTGCACACAAGCAAAAAACAGACAGAAAGGGGTGCAAACATAACCTCCTTCACCTTCGGTAGCGGAGGTAACAATTGAAGTACGTTCATAAGTTAATTTGTATCTATGCTCTACAATACAAGACATTATTCAGTGAACATGGGTTGATGGGTTGAATAAATGACCACGTTGGGGATCACAATGTGAAAATGTTTGGTTGCAGCACATTTCTAAATTCGACAAAAACAAAACAAAAAACACACACACAAATACAAACTTATACACAACATAAACAAAGGCTAAAATGAAAATGGATCACGATCTGTTTCTGAATTTATTTCATGGCAGCACACAAGTCAGAAACGTCTACCTTTGCGACAAGGTTTCAGACTGAAAGAGGAATTGAGGATTTGGATTTTCTTTCTTCTCTTTTCAATGGAGTTCAAATAAGCATGATATTGATAGTTTATGAGACCATTGACAGCACAATACATCGGGAATTTGCCAGTGTACCAACCCTGAGGTGCAGTGTGCACTTGTGGGAACTTCAGAGGAAGAAGGACCACAAAGTGTGCACGCCCAATGGCACTGCTAGAGCATTTGTCGAGGCACATACTAATCCACCAGCAATAACTTGGTAACAGGAGTAAGAGCAAACCAAGTGGACATTGGTGTGGCTTATAACACAGATCGAGCAAATACAGGCTCAACAGTTGCTCTCCATTTGTGATGAGTGCACCAAGTGTGTCACAACTCCATTATATCCAAACTTAATACAAGCTTCACTCATAGATGCTGTATTTCCTCGCTTGTAACAAAACCCCCTCCATGATGCTGTACCTCCTGACTCGTAACACTACCCACCCCACTCCAGTATAATTTGTTCCAATAAGATATTATTATGAGCTCGGTCATTACATTTTCTTTTCTCGTATCCATAAATCGACACGACTGTGCTCCACAATGTAAGAAGGGACAGAAACTGACTGGGAACATTTTTAATAAAGGTTTATTAACAGTAAAAAGACAGAGGCAAGACTTAACGCGAATATGCAAGGAATATTTACAAGGATTCAAGCACTTACACAGTTCTACTTAAAGACGGGCCCACACGCAGACACACACATAAAAATTAAAGAAACCCAGAGTTCTTTATTGGACCCTCCAGCCGATGAGAGAGAGACGAGCTGGGGGTCAGAGTCCGGATGGGTTCCTGGCCGTTGGAGAAAGGGGGTACTCTATGCTGCGGCACCAGCCAATGGTCGTCGGCCTGGTCTCAGTCGCACGTGGGGGACTCGTGGTTCGAGGCGGAGCTCGGGTGGTGAATAGTCGGGGTCCATGGTGGGAGGTCGGGGTTGCTCTGCCCTTCCTTGTGGAGGCCCAGCAGAGACGCGTTCGCCGCCTCGATGATTCTCTCCTCAACCCTCGTGACAGCAAAAAAAACCAACTAAGAACTCGTAACAGCCCCTAGTAACCACTGCTCGTAACCACTCAATAATTCCAGCGCAACCCAAAAACACTACCGAACCCCCTCAGAACTCTCGACAATCCTCTCGACAGAACTCTCCGCTGAGGATGGCGTCGTAACTTTTATGGACCTCCCTCAACGGGGAGGGGCCTTGGTGAATCTGACGTCACTGTTCGCCCCGATTGGACGGGGCTTCCATGGTTCCACCCTTTCTGGGCAGGGTTTCGACCATACCGGGAAGCCCGCCCACTCCACACGTGTTCGAGAAAGGTGGTTTTGATGAAACTGCCTCGAACATCCTCGAGATTCCGCTTCAAAGGGATGTACCTCAATCGGCTTTCGGGATGGGCGAGCGAAGCGCTCGTTTTGGAGCAGGTTGATGGTGGGTCATGATGGGGAATGGGATGGTTGTTGGTTGGCTTGTTCGATGTAATAACCAAGCTAAAAGAAGTCGCAACGCACACCTTTGATTCTCCCACTAGACAAAAAGGAGAGGGATCTGACTACACATGTACTTAATGGGATAACTGAATTTTGGGACCTGTATGTTGAATACAAATGGTTTCCAGATCCGTAACAATATACTTGAGAATGAGTGTGTCTCATGAGCGGTTGAAGTTTTGTGCAGCATATCATCAGATCGCAGATCACATGTTTGCACCAGTTTGTCCTTTTCTCCACGTGTTTTGAATGTAAACTTCACATGTTAATCACAGAAAATGCAATCATCCTTGTTTTGATGTCCACTGCATGGCAATTGATCTTGGGAAGATGACACGTTTCTTAAGCGCATTGATAATTGTAATGTTTGGTCATGTTTCTTATTTCTTAAGTGCATTCATCAACATCTAAGGGATCGTCATCTGACTGTTCCATCTCATTCTTGCTGTTTTTGAGCCTTTATTGTCAGACTTTTCAGTGATTTGCTATGACAATTTTTGTGACATTCTGATTCCTAGTACTGATTTTCAGGAAGTATATTCTCAGTGCTGAAGTTCACAATGCGTGTACAATCTTCGAGAGCAGCTGCATGGTGGATGGTGCGCCACATTCTCAGATCGCGCAGAGCTATTAACTGTGAAAGAGGGTGTTTTTCAGCACATGTGAGACATGTACGTCAGTCATCAACGTTCACCTTTTGCTCCTTGGCCGATCATGTTCCAACTGTCTCTTCTTGCCAGAAGTATCTGGTGGGACATATAGGCACCCTCCATCACTGAAATGAAGTATCATGAAATTAAATGAACACATACAATTGACATGATAAATGATGATTATATATATATATATATATATATATATATATATATATATATATATATATATATATATATATATATATATATATATATATATATATATATATATATATATATATATATACTGTATATAAACACACATATACAGGTATACGTCGATTTATGTATCGGATGTGTTCTTGAAAACTGTAACTTAAATCGAATCATTTTTTCCCAGAAGAAATACAGGAATGGAATAAGGCTGTGTGGGAGGTGGGGATGGGGATGTCTTAATTTTCACCTGTGATTTTACCTTTTTGGCTTGAACAGAGATAATTTAAACACTCAATTTAACACATATTATGACAGTGAAAAATTGAAATGAAATAATTTTATCAAAGCACAATACAGTAAAATACTGTGTAAAGTATGCTGTGATGGTGGTAGAGAAAGGGGGGAGAGAGTGAGAGTGAGTTATGATAAGATGAAGAAGGATGGAAGGCTTGCTACTCGTAGTCCAGGCAGGGATTTGTATTCTGTTAAGGGTGCTGGGGATAATCCTCCTAATCTTCATGAAAGACACCGTGAGGATCTTTAACATCCATCAACTAATGCTTGCAGACGGGACACCCGGCTTCACGGTGCATACCTCTTGGCCATCCTGCCCGTACACAAATACACCTATCAAACCAGCCACGGCTTGCAGTGAAGGTCTCTTTCGCCATGGCAGTGGAAACGGAACTCTCACTCTCCTTTTTAAAGTCATCATACAGAGTTTTAGCTTTCTGCTGGATGATGGCTTGACTCACAG